>NC_089827.1:64872855-65216605 GCF_035046505.1 Tiliqua scincoides
TTACAAGCATCTTCCTTAGAATTCTAGAATAAATGCTGTTATATTTACTAATCCCATAAGATGCAAAGTTAGCAGGCAAAGGAAAATATTTTTATTTGATCAAATCCTATCAAATGAGTATTATAAAGTTGTACAGAGAAGCTGCACTCTTTTTCTGGCTGAGGAAAGGAAGAGAGGGTGAGGAACAAAAGTTTCATCACTCCAGTCAACACAGACTGCCCCAAAAGAGCAACTGAGGAAGTGCACACAAAGTTACACACCCTAAGTTTCTACTGTGTCATTCACTCTGGACAGGTAGCCACCTTAATAAAACCAAGTTAATAAAAATTAGTAAAAGCATAGTAAATTAGTTAAATACATTTAGGTCCCAATCCTATTCAACTTTCCATTACCGATGCAGCCACGCCAATGGGGTGTGTGCTTCATTCTGCAGTGGGGTGGGGGGACAGTCACTGGGGCCTCTTCAAGGAAAAGGAATGTTTGTTTCCTTAGCTCAGGGCTGCACTACAGCTGCAGTTGGATAAGACTGGGCCCAAAATTACATCATGCAAATTAATTTACTGAACAAGCCCAGTCACTTTCTTTTGTGCAATAAAGTAACAGATGCATGGCCTCACTAGATAGACAACATTCAAGTTTCTTCTGGAAGAAAATCAGTATTTTATTTGGCATGTACACACAAGGGGTAGTGTGTTCATCTGTGTAAAATAATTTGTGCGCACAAGAGAACCCTAGCATCCTGATTGCATTCTGAAATGTGCTCTGTGAAAGGAAGGAGCATTCCCAGAGGGACTTTTAATTCCTTTAGGGAGCTCCCAGTAGTGTAAGCGCTAGGAGGATACCCACAATATCTAGAGCCCATAGAGAATAAACATAATAAAAACATCTAGGTAAAAATACAAAATGGGAGGAAAACAGTAAAAAAAGGGCATAGGACATTAGTCCACCCGACAGGTATTCATATCTGAAGATAATAATATCAGAATGCAAATAATATACTATATTATTAACAATTTTGCCAAATGCTATTTCTCAAAAATGATATAGAAATCATAAGAATTACATGCACCAACATATGAAAACCGCCTTGGGTGCCCTTCGGAGAAAAAAGCGGAATATAAATTGAATGAATGAATGAATGAATGAATGAATAAATAAATAAATAAATATGAAAACCAGGTTCAGCTTTTAGCTCACAGTTTATTTTACTAACGAAAGTAAAGTTTTATCTCAAGTATTAACTGCCCAGTTGTTTAAAAGAAAATACAGGATAAAAATCACAATTAAGTCTCACTATAAACATAAAAAACCCCACATCCTACTACAAGGGTGCTCCTTTCTGCTGAACCATTTGCCCATCTTTATGAGAGGGCTAAAATTACACATACACATACTTACAAGTGGTTCACTGGTGTCCTCAATAAAAACAGATGAAAAGGCCCCAGACTAAAATGAAAGATCAAATGCGTTATTGCTAGAAAAATCACAAGTCTGCAAAACATGCGTAGCATTAATACAAGCTTCAAGGAACAGTGAAGATTTGGGCCGCCCACGTGGCTAAAAGGTAAAGTTAGGATTGTTAGGATCACATGGTAATCAGGCATTCTGAATGGTCTCTTGTTGCAACAGAACATGCCTTAAAAAAATCTCTGATGAATGGATTACTGTACTGTGCTGGGTAAATATATGTATTGTACAGCAATACACAGAAATCCATTAAAAAAAAACACTTCAACTTTTGGGCTTCACTCTGGAAAGAATAGATACATGAATGATGAGAAATCTAGAAAGTACCACTTGTGAAATAATGTTATTCTTGCTACTGAATAAGAAACAGACCGAAGAGCTGAATAAAGATGAAGTACTTATAAATACAGAATTGGATATGTATTTTAATATACGTGGACCACATCAATTTCATTTATTCCTTATATCATTCCAATTCATTGGAATTCATTGTTTGCTCAGCTAATTGGGCCCACAAAAAGAAAGGTTGTTGGGTAAATCATATTCAAGCTGGGCAAGCTGCAGTAGGTGGAACAGGACATGAAGGTCAGTGGTGTCATATTTTTGAGCCCCCAGAATGTTTAAAGGTATAGGCAAAGCCTCTGGAAAAACACCCTTGCACTCCTTCCTCGAACCAACCAGTTTTATTCCCTTTGAGCATTTTTAATGTCATTTGTTGTATGCAAAGAAGCTACTACATGTTAGTTATTTCAGCCATTTCCATTGCTGTAATAAAATTATAGCAAAAAGCCCAGCAGCCATTTACCTCTGGGAAGAACGCTCTCAGAACAAAGTGCTTGTAGTCAAGAAAGGGAATCGTTCCAAAATTATCAACCACATCCAATTTTTCCATCTGTAGTTCAACAAATCCTGCAACAAATAAAGATTCCTTGCAGTGCTGCTTTTCATAATATAACATTATCTTAATTACAGCTTTCAATATGACCCAGGAAAGTGGTTATTAGAGACAGTTCTCATGGTATACATTATCTCTGTATCCAGTGTTTTGGGAGATGTGAAATATTGATTGCATCTGCTTTTTTTGTAGCCAGCATTTTCGAAGCAAGTTGTTGAACTTACTGAAGTAGCCACCAGCAAGATGGGCTGATGGTAGAAGTGAGAGGTGATGCTGAGGGGTGACCAACCTGAGTGGAACTTTACACCATGACAAGCAGAAGTTGCAAGATGGTAGAGGAGGCACAGGTAGCTAGGTGAGCACTGCACAGTGAAGCAGCTGCTGACTGGCCAATAGTGCCCCAACAAGCTGATGATGTCAGAGGTGCATACTTGCAGGGGGTACAGTTGGCCAGTCAACAGCTATGTACTGACATGACACTGGCCCAGGTGCTTGCTGTCTCCAGTGCATTCACCTGTAAGGCTGTGGGGTACTCTTCCCCTTTGCTGCCTCTCAATAGGGCTGGCCCATTATAATATCAGCCCACCTCACTGCTGAAACAAGTCACCTTATTCTAGTGCACTAATTTTCAGTTAGTGCACTAGCTTCTATATTTTATGACAACAGAACAAAATTTTATGAGAAGTACACGTACATAACTGAACTAGAGTCTCATGCGCTAAAACAAATCCAGGAATCGAACCCCCCCCCCCTCACTCAAACCAAGTTCAAGAAAACACACCATCACGTATATCTTTTCTAAGCCCACATTCCAATAATTCAAGGTGTTCGCTCAGTTTGCGGTCCAGCTGTGTGGATTGTCTTTTGGTCACAAAAACGGCAACTGCAAAAGAAACTGCAAAATAGCAGATCTGAATTAATAAAGAAAATACAAGCAAATCATCTATTCACACACACAAAATACTGGAGGAAAACTGGGATTCTACAATACTTGGAAAACAGCGGCATTCAAGAAGAACTAAGCTGGTTTCTAACATTCAACATTATGTGTGACCTGCATGATCAAAGAAACATCTTGAACAGAAAGAAAAGTTGAGGAAAAAGAAAAGGGCCATAACTCAGTGGTGGTGTCCACATTTTGAATGCAGCAGGTCCTAATCCCGATCTCTGGCATCTCCAAGTTAGAAAACTCTCAAAGAACAGGGTTGGGGAAGACTTTGACGGGTATCTGCCTATCAGTTATAGTACTGGATTAGAGGGTCCATTTGCCTGGCCAAGTATAAGGCAGCTTCATGAGTGCATATGAAAGACTGTTTAAAACTGAACTGGCTTCTAAAAGGAAGATGATCACTTTCAGCAGGCATATATACTTGAAAGCATTTTGGAAGTGGGGAGGGGCATTTTGAGGCATGGGAAGGGCAGAATGGGGGGAGGATCAGGCCCTGGAGGGGGTGGGATTGGCAGCGGCAGCGCACTCCATATCCTAACTCACCTGACCTGTATTACACTGGACTTCCTGGATTTGAAAAGACCGAAAAGACCCATAGGGATGGCTGAGTCTTTACTCAGGGTAAGGGGAAATATATCCCCTTATCCCAAGGTAACCTCCAGATGCCTCCTAATCTATTTAGGATCCTGCACAGGCCATGCGGCCTGGCTGTGCTGGCACAGGTTAGAATTGCACTTCTAGTGATGCAAAGGGACTGCATGACTCTAGTAAATAAACAATACACTGTATGGCTGTGTGTGTGCGCGCGTGCGTGTGTGTGTACGTGTGTGTACTGCAGTATATGTACAGTATTATATATTGTACAATAAAAAAACTGTATGCTATTTTTTAAGAAATAAAAACCAGAGAGATGTGTAGTTTTACTTACCAGCAATTACTGCAGGGATAAGAAAAAGAATGTATAGAAAAGAGCTGAGTGAATCATTTGGAACTTCATGTATTTTGTTTCCCACCTTGACCTATGTGAGAAGATAAATAAGAAAGTGAATGAATGGAAGGAGCTATGGTTGTTCTGCATTTCTGACAAATGAATGATCAATACCTACACTGGCTTGTGGAAATAAAAGTAACTGGCTCAAAGCTACCAATTCTTTCTAATGCCAACTCGTCAACAAAGGAGACAACATTGCTAACAAAAGTTAAATTACTGAAAGTGGACCAAATTTTGCCAATACCTTTGCTGTGGAAAGTCACACAGGAACAAATAAGAATGAAAGAAGTTGACATGCAGTCAGATTTTAGAACTTACTCCCAATGTGGGTCTATATGCCTGCCCCACCTCATACCTGCACATGAGGCATACTTTCAAAGTGTGTAGGCCAAGGATGTGCAATCCACACCCCTCAAATTCCAGAAGGGGTAACAGAAATGTGCATTAGGCCTATGCATGTAGATTCAAGTTATCTGGTACATCTAATGCATAGAAGTGACACAGGTCTTGGAGCCTGGCAAGTGTGCTGGGTGCACGGAGGGGCAGCACAATCCTTGAGCCCCACTGAACTAGATCCACTTTGCTGTTTGTGTGAACACAGATATCCACGCATATAAGGAAAACAACACAAAATTTATAAAAAGATGTCAGACAAAACCTGCTACCAGCTGTGAAAGAGAAATAACTTATGAAATGTTTACATTCAACTTAAAGAAAACAACATCTCCTATCTGGATCCTATTCTTGTCTTTCAAAAGGCCACGATGGATCAACAAGCAAAGGTATGTTTTTGTCTGCTGAAGTCTAGTTTATCAATCAAATACATCATGATGATGCACAGAATCATTTGATATAGATTAGCTTACACAGCTGGACTCAGATGTGGCCGAACGACAACTCCAGAATCCTTATAAAGCTGATGATGGATGCAATACAGAAATGGGGCTCAGGATACAATGACTGCATTGTTAGCACTTTTTATATATTAATTTTGCTTTCAGTATAACAGTGAACTGAAAGTAGATGTGTATCGTCTCTCCTCACAACTCTCAGTTGCCAACACTGAACCTTTGCCTTCTTGGCAGGCTGAAAAACAAATTGGCCCTGCCTCTGGGTGCCTGTAATGGAATCTGTCTCTGATCAGATCCACCCAAATGATCAGAAATTGTAAGAACAAAAACCAGCCAACCCAAAGTCCTAAAATCTATAGGGGGCAACAAAGGTAATCACTTTATGCTTAAATCAACATACCAAATAAGAACAAATTTACATTTCCTTTCAGCACTCCATTTGCAAACAAGTTGTGCTGCCAAGTATGCCTGAAATAATGATGAGTGGCTGAGTCTCTATATACAGAAGCAATACAAGGAAAGGAGACTGGGAACTCACAGCAGTATCTGATCAAAGAGTAGATCAACTGTACAATTCAAGCTTAAATAACTCTTTTGGATATAAAGTTTATAACCTTAATATCTAGTAGGCTTCCTTCATCAGCAGCAGTTTGGAACATTATGAACCAGTTCAGATAACACCAAATCATGGTGATATATAACATATCTTGGCACTTTGGAAGAAGTTAATAAAACCACATACTTCAATCAAGAGCTCTGAAAGTAGGCATTAAGGATAGGCAATTTCATTCTAGTTTATCATAATTATAGTGACTTTTCTCAGCAAATGTTACTTGGAACATTAAGAATGAAATATGAATTGATTATGAAATACCCTTAAAATATGACTCAAGTTCAGAACAATATACTCTATCAATTGAACAAGTTGCATTAAAAAAATCAGTAAGTTTTTACTCACATAAACTTTCACCATGGATTTATCAATCTTGCTAGTAGTTGATTTCATTTTCCAACGGGCTCTGCATTGTATAATGCTATGAGCTGCAGTGTTAGTGATATTATGGACAGTAAAATTTGTATTTGTCCCATTAACATCATCCTTGTAGGACAGATAAACTACAAGCTCATTTGTTGAAATATTTAATCTGTCTTTTTCTTTCTGGAAAGAAATGACAAATAGGCTAAAACCCAAAGCATACAGCAGAATGAGAATAATTTACTACATGGATGATTAAGGCAAGATTTTGTGAGCGTGCAGCCTGCATTTCAAAATACTTACATGTATTTTTAACTCCAGTTCAGTTCCCAAATCATTTGTCAGTTCAAAGCGAATGAATTTAGGGTCGGGCTGATATTGCAAATTAATGCAATGTATGTTTTTCTTTTCTATTTCTAGCGTGATATTAGCAACCGGAGTCCCTTTCTCAGATGTCACAAGTGGCGATGTGAAAACACATTCAGCCTGATCTTGGTGGCATGTGAAGTTCTAAAAAAAAAAAAAAATCAGAACACAGGTGATAAAAATTTAGCATGGCAAGATTTTATACAGCAGGCAGTGCTACAATGCAGTTCTGGTCACCACATCTCAAACAGGACATAGTGGAAATGGAAAAGGTGCAAAAGAGAGTGACTAAAATAATTACTGGGCTGGGGCACCTTCCTTATGAGGAAAGGCTGCAGCGTTTGGGCCTCTTCAGCCTAGAAAGGAGGCGCCTGAGGGGGGACATGATTGAGACATAAAAAATTATGCAGGGGATGGACAGAGTGGATAGAGAGATGCTCTTTACACTCTCACGTAACACCAGAACTGGGGACATCCACTAAATTGAGTGTTAGGAGAGTTAGGACAGACAAAAAATATTTCTTTACTCAGTGTGTGGTTGGTTTGTGGAACTCCTTGCCACAGGATGTGGTGATGGCATCTGGCCTAGATGTCGTTAAAAGGGGATTTGACAAGTTTCTGGAGGAAAAATCCATTACGGGGTACAAGCCATGATGTGTATGCGCAACCTCCTGATTTTAGAAATGGGTTATGTCAGAATGCCAGATGCAAGGGAGGGCGCCAGGATGCAGGTCTCTTGTTGTCTTGTGTGCTCCCTGGGGCATTTGGTGGGCCACTGTGAGATACAGGAAGCTGAACTAGATGGGCCTATGGCCTGATCCAGCGGGGCCGTTCTTACGTAATGTTGGTAACACTGTGACTACAATTCTGGGCAGGCTGCTTCAATCCTATTGACTTCAGAGAGACTGAACACTATACGTACTTACATTTGTTTTTACAAAGTGGTCTTAATAGCTCAATCCTAACCAAAGTCCTTCCTAGCAACGCAGTGGCAATGGTGCAGCCTCCCCTGTATCCAGCGTGAGAATAGAGGCTGCTGTAGGTCTTTCTGAGAAAGGGGATATTGGTCCCCTTCCCCTGAAGTAAGCCCTAGCAGCCACTATAGAGCTACTCGGGCTCACATCAACAAAATTGCTGACGCAGGTCCAAGCAGCCCCATGTCGGGAAGTCAGGCCTGGAGGAGGGGGATAGTATACAGCGAGAGCCACTGTTGCCATTCCTGCCCCTCTCCCAAATAAAGTCCACTCCTCTCCACTTCCAGCCCTGTTACACCCCCTCTTCACCTCCATTCCACCCTTCCCCCACCCCTCTGAATACCTAGCTGCTCTGGCAGGTGCTGGTATCCAACTGGCAATAGCAGGCCAGTGCAGGTCTGCCTGCTGGTACCAGGATCCTCCACACTGCTGCCACAAAGTGCCTTATGGCACATTTATGACAGCAGTAGCCAGCTTTGAATTGGATTATAAAACACCCAGACTACCAAGCACACCTATTTTATAGCACCTAACGTCTGCAGAGTGAACAATTTGAAGACTGCAGCTGAAATGCTTTCAAAGCTATAAATGTCAGTGGCAGCACAACTAGACTCTTAAACCAAGGTTCTTACAAGTTGTAAGCAATGCATTTTAAGTAGAATCTGATATTTCTTAGAAAACCCTTAGAAAACCTTCATTTTGTACTTCAATTAAATGGAAAATTAAATGAACAACAGCAAGGTAACCGGGGGGTTAGACTAGGGAGTTACATGTGCGCGAGCAAGCCAGGCAGTTGAAAGATCAAGCAAAGTGGAAGTTGCCAAGGAATGCTGATGCAATCATATGCATATTGCATGCTCAGCAATAACAAAATCTGCGCAATGTTTAAATAACTACTTGTGAGCATGGCTTAGCCAAAAGGGAGCAAAATGAGTGGAAGAAAATATAAACTGCACTAAGAACAAAGTGCACACATAGAGCTGCCTGTGCGAATTCCAGAAATTAAAGCCAATCTAGATCAGCTCTGCAACCAGGACAAGGTAAATCAGAACCACTAAACCCAGGGGAAAAATTCAGGTAGATGAAATCTCAGCAGCATCTTTAGGTTATACTGCCTGTTACTTACACTTCTGTTCAAAACTGCTATTACCAAATGTTAAGTCTCTAGGGCCGCTGGGTCTGTGGCAGTTTGAAAATGGCTTTGGAATGCTACACCATGACCTCAATACTTCCCTTCCGTCCTACATTTGCAGCGGAGGTTCTCAATAGCACTGCTGGGTTATCTCATAACCTCAGCATAATGCACAAGGTTGTGCACTAGTGTTGCAGTTATCATACCCCATCTTAAACACTTTCTTACTGAACTGGATGGAGCCCTTAATGTGGCTGAAGCCACATCCTATTTTAAATGCTGCACTCCCTATACAACAACAGAGTATGCAAGTAATACCTACTGACAGAGATGGCATGTTATAGAGGTCAACAGCTATGGCTTTTCTCAGTGAAGAAGCTTCCTGTTTGCTTAGCAACTGTAATGATCGTTTTGCAAGCACAGCCAACTTAACATCCAATGAACATTTCCAAACCTCACTTATTTATTCATCAAAACAGAAAGAAATTCTAAATAACCATTATTAATGTCTGGTAAGCTGCATGAACTAGAAGTGTTATCTGTTTTAAATCAGCTAATACAAGGAAGATTTAGGAAAAAGAAACAAAGAAAATGGTCAGGACTTACAGTCAGGTTTATTCCCTGTTCATTTGAAATGATTACTCTGTCTGTGACATTCAAATGTTTCCCACGTATGGTCACATTACGGCCTCCACTGCAAAAAGAGGTGGGAAGGCAGAATACAGGCTTACAGTTGAGTTTTCTCTACAAATAAATATGTTAAATAAATACATTTTCTTTCAGAATAGATAAGTTTACAATTTTGGAGCCATATGCACCACAGAGCTATGTCAAATATTTCCATTTGCAGTATGAATATAAGGCACTCTTATCCACAGGATCAAATACTAATCCTAAATAATTCAGCAATTTAAATGTGTTGGTTGCTTTTTGTCTTGAAATGCCTTTTTGCCTTGAACTTTCTATCCGTATCGATTCTGCAGGCTGACCTAAGAGCGCAATCCAAAGGCACTCTTGGACCAGCGCACCTATTTCAGTGGCACAGATTCGAGTAGCCTCCTTCAACCTGCTGCCGTGTTACTCAGGTTAAGGGAAATTACTTCCCCTTGCCCTGAGTTGCACCACAGCCAGCCCCAACCCTGCTCTGGATGCGGCCCAGGCCAGCTAGCCTGCTTGCTTCAGAGCAGGTAAGGACTGGGTTATAAGGTTATTAATTTCATCTAACTTGGCATATAGAAAATGGCATCCAATATAATTTACTCAACCTTTTCTATAGATTTTATGCCCAATAATTATAAGTCAGTGATTTTCATTGTAGTTCTAAACTTCTGATTGGAAACAAGAACAGAGACAAACTAAGGGCGCAATCCTAACCCACTTTCCAGCAGCAACATAAGGGCAATGCAGCTCCTAGGCAAGGATACAAACATTCCTTTATTTTGAGGAGGCCTTCCTGAGTGTCCCCCAACTGCAGGATGCAGCAAATGTCCTATTGGCACAGCTATGCCAGCACTAGAAAATGGGTTAGGATTTGGGCCTAAGTACATCAAATACACTGTTCATCCATTTTGTTTTTATATAGCAATGAAGAAAGTATGAAACATCTTTGTGCTCAGATTCTCTCTCTCTCTCTCTCTCTCTCTCTCTCTCTCTCTCTCTCATTTTTCCTATGATACTGTAGCTTGACTGGCTCCCATTAGTCTCTGTGTGCTCTCTTCCATCTTCTATTCTATTGCCACACTTTGAGGATTCAAAACATATACAGCAAAATGCCTGTTTACTGAAAAGTAAGTTCCAAGGTGTCCACTGGGGCTTGTTCCTAAGGAAATATGCTTAAGACTGCAATCATGATATTGCCCCTAAAGGACAAGTTATGCTAAACTACTTCTTGGCATCTGTTGACTTTCCCTAAGAAGCAAATTTTAAAACTCTTCTATGCACTTTTTTATACTGAACTCCAGCCCTGGAGTTCTCCCCGGTTCTTTGCTTGTCACAACTATTTTGTTTAATGAGAAATGAATTAGCTTTAGTTTAATTAGTTTAATTAGAATTGAATTGTTTTTAAACAGATATATTTAAAAAAAATAAAAATATTGGGGGGCCCCATTCAGATTTGGACCTGTGTTAGGGAAGAGATTTAACTTTTTCCCTACTCTGTTTTTCATTGGGAACATGGCAGGGAGGAAAGGGTTAAACCTGTTTTTCCTACCCTGCAGGTCCAATTAGGATTGGGGCTTCATAGACCTACTATTAAAAAAATTAAAACCTGCCATTAAAAACATTAATAGATAGAATTACAATATATTTCTCATCATATTGAATCCAGCACCGGGCCTGCAAATAAGGCTCGCAAACATGCCTTATGGAACGCTAGCTACAGTGCATGCCGGCAGTGAGCTGGCATGCAAGGCTCAGGATTGGGCCCTCAGTCAACAGAACTTCCTCAGCCTGCACTCGATTGGAACTTGGCTTACAAACCTGAAAATTACTACTCTACTAAAGACAATGGTATGGCTTTATTTGTGGTGTTGACAGCCAATCCTGAGCTAGGACAGGTGCACACACTGTCACAAATGTGCCATAAGGAGACAATTATCCCCTTACTTGAAGGAGACCTCCAGCAACCACGGTTCCCATGCTGGTTGGAGCAGAAGCTGTACCAGCACCACTGCATCACAGCATGGGAATTCTGTTAGGATTGGGTTGTAAGTCAACAGATTTTCAAAACTGTTTGATATAGGAATACCGTGCACTTTTATCTGGTTAGAGACCAGAGCATGGATGAAATGGATGAATGTCAAAGCACAGTCTTATTTGGCTTGCAAATTTATTTTGGCCTTTAAAAAGTGCTTTTATTTTATGATTTCCCCCCGGTACTCAATATGTACTCCTGCTGGGGAAGAGGGCAGCAAAAGGCAGCTGGAAAGCCAGAAACATTCCTAATTTGCTAAAAGAGGCCAAAGTGAAGGACAATTAGACTGCTGCCCATAAACTTCTTCACAGGAGCTGTGCAACCCACAATACCACCCGACAAGCCAGGGGTGGGCAAGCCAGAGGCCTCGTCTGGATCCAACCTGCAGTGTCTTCCAGGTAAGCTGAGAGCAGGGATGGCAGTGTGTGGCAGGGGAAGGGCCCAGCTCTGCTCTTCCCTGTGCTTCCTCTGCTGCGCTAAGCACTGTCTTGATAGATGGTTGTGTGCTTGCCTGAGTCAAGCAAGCTCGGGCACAAGACTGCTCGACATAAAGCTGGGATGCAGGGAGTGCTGGAGCACTACCTGGCTTACACAGCTGGGGTGAATGCTGGCAAGAGACCACCTTCCCAGATGAAAGAGGAAAGCAAACAGAAAAAAACTTGAAACATGGCTATGTGATCAAGAGGACAAACGTCAAGATATAACTGTATTTAGATACAATTTATTACTTTTGGGTAAGTGGTAAAAGAACTTGAACACTACCTTATCCAGGAGATACTTGGAGTGATCTCAAAACACATGGGGAGAGAGACGTAATATAGTGTCAAAGGGGAAGAACATTTAAACCCCTTTGCCTTAACACATACGCTCTTGGCTTCTTTGCGGCTTGGTGGTAAACAGAATTTCATGTGAGTGCCATTCACATCCATGGCACGTATGCTGTGGTAAGAAGCAAAGGAGAAGATCCTTTAAATCAAAGGGAATATCCTTTGAATTATGAACACAAAATTAATATGACATGGAATCTAAGCATTCAGACAACATGCAATGTCCACATATCTCGCAAGAAATAAGACACAAGATAGAACTTCTATTCCACATGAAATACGTAGAGGGGGAAGATAAAGGTTTAAACATGTTAAACAATTCCATGCTAGTACAGTCCATTATCCAAATATTACAGGGGAGGGGGAACTATGGCTGATGGGGGGGGCAGCTTACCACAGAAAAAAGCAAATATAAATTACACAGTTGGAAGACACCATCTCGAATGTATAGACTAATCATCAATCCTTGTTCCTGATTAAATGGGTAGTTACTGCTCTGCAATATAGTTGCATGTGTATTTGACTCACTCATCTGGTTCGCAGCTACTAGCTCCAGCTACCTCCAACCAAATATCCGATGTTGTAAGGTTTTGTCCTCTGATTATCACTTCACTTTTGCCTAGTGTTGATATCCATGCTGGTTCAATGGAAGTAATGTTCAGGGTCTGTTGGAAACAAAGAAATGCAAATCGTAGATGTATATATCCAAGCACTAAAGTCATGCATTTATAAATATCTTAACAGGTTAGTTTCTTATTACTAAGCAGCTGTGATTTTTCTCTTTGAACATTATCTCCAATATGGACTACAAAATTCAGTCTGAGCTGCATGATTTCTAATGGTTCAGGATGAAATAAAAAATCTAAGGGAAAAAAACCCGACAAGGACATGGCTTTGGTACAGATATAACTCTGGGCGCAATCCTAACCTCTTATGTCAGTGCTTTCCAGCACTGGCATAGCGGTGCCAATGGAACATGTGCTGCATCCTGCAGTTGGGTGTTACTCATGGAGGCCTCCTCAAAGTAAAGGAATATTTTTACCCTTACCTCAACGCTGCATTGCCCTTATGTCAGTGCTGCAAAGTACTGACAAGGTATTAGGATTGCGCCCTCTGTCTTCTTGTGAACTATTTTGGGTATATTTGGCAACCTTCAGTCTCGGAAGACTACGGTATTGCGCTCTGAATGGTGGTTCTGGAACAGCGCCTAGTGTGGCTGAAAAGGCCGATTCGGGAGTGACAAACCCTTCCACACTGGGAGCAAATGTAGTCTGTCCCTGGTCTGTCTCCCTGGCTATGGGCCTTCCTTCTTTGCCTCAGTCTGTTGGCCAAGTATCTCTTCAAACTGGGAGAGGCCATGCTGCACAGCCTGCCTCCAAGAGGGACGCTCAGAAGTCAAGGTTTCCCATCTGTTGAGGTCCATTCCTAAGGCCTTCAGATCCCTCTTGCATATATCCTTGTATCGCAGCTGTGGTCTACCAGTAGGGCGCTTTCCCTGCATGAGTTCTCCATAGAGGAGATCCATTGGGATCCGACCATCGCCCATTCTCACGACACGACCAAGCCAACACCGACAGTCATTTTTTGCGTTGATGGATCTTTGGCTCATTTGATAAAAAATGAAACAAAAACTATTTTTCCCCTTCTGTACTGAGGATACATATACCCACCTAGACCATTTCATGCAACAAGAAGGCCTTATGCCACAATAACAGCCCAATCCTATTTGGGCTGTTGTGCACATCCATATAAAACAGTAGAACAGTCCGATTGGAGTGCGTAGAATGATGGACTGCACAGGTAAAGGCAGGCTAACTGAGGGGAGTAGCACCTGGTGGTTAGCATGAATGCGCCCCTTCCTGCACCCCACTTTCCCTTTACTGAACCAGTAGCTAAAGAGAGAAGAGAACCTTGGCAGTTTGTGGCATACCAGGGCATCCCAAAGCACTGAATGGGAACATCTGCGGTAAACCCAGGATCCTCTGTAGGAAGGAGATCTACATACGCTCAATAGATTGGTTCAAGGCCTTATGCCAGATTGGAGAACCATAAAGAATTTATGAGATTACCTTTGCCTTGAACACCTCTATAGTAGCCAGAACGTATCTATTAAGGAGAACAAGGCCAAAATACAGGAAAAAAACAGGGCATTCATCACATATGGACTGGAACCTGTCATTGCCAATGATCTTTGGAGGCAGAATGCAGGTGCATACCAAAAACACCGGTATGAGCAGTCACCAATGACTGCATGCAACCCAACAGGGAACTGCAAATGTAGAACCTTTCCCTGACCCCACCATACCAAAGTAATGCCAGGTATGGTCTTCGTGGATGCAGAGCAAGGGCTCTCTACCTCCCAGAATGATATCCAGAAACCGAAGTCATAGTTGACCTCATGGGAAGAATCCCCATGACACATATGACAGGTATTGCTTAGTTTTGAAATCAGATGATTTAGCTGCTGTATCTTCCATTCCAGTTACATACTGCATATACCATGTTAACAAGAGCCCATCACTCATACTTTTTTCTGCCATTGATAGCATACTCTTCAGTGTATAGCACAGGAAAAGAGATATACCTCTGCTAACGGGGCAAAGAGCCCCTTTCAAAGTGATGTCCTCTTATATTTAGCAGGGGGAGAGCAACTGTTCAACTCAGATGTGACAGATTCAACTAGACCCCTCTGCACCATGGAGGATTACCTCCAGGTAAGGGAAAAATTGTTACTTGGAGGAGACCTTTGCAACTGCCCCCCACCACCATAGAATGCAACAGTCACCATTTTAGAAAAGCTGCACTGACAGATAGTGGATAGAATTAGGCTGTAAGTTAGCTTAACAAGGGTGCAATGTTAATGTATTCTTAATTTGAAAACACACATTTCTCTACAACCCAAGATATTTTCATATAAAAATGACATCAACTTGAAAAAAAATCTCACAAAATATCTTTTGCTACAATACTAGTGTTCTTCCAAAAACTGTCTACTAGCAACATTGTGAGATACAGTTCCCAAGCAAGGCAACTTTGGGTTTGAAGTTAAGCTCCAATATCAAGTACACATTCAATAAACCATAGCAATCTGCAAACGCATACCCCAGTCTCAATAAGAGTGTCATCTGTAGTGCTCAATCACTGGCAATGAGTTGAAAGGGATATTACTATCCCCTCTGAACTGAACGGGAAACTCTTAGGAGGGGGAGGATTTCTATATACATATGTACACCCACAAAAGTTAATCAGAATGGAGCAACAATGAGAAAAGAGGTATAATTGTGCAAAATACTATAATCTTACATATAAATATGTATGAATACTATCTTGAATGACACAATAAGTATATAGAACTGTCTGGTTCTGTCACAAATCTTTCCAAAGAATTCCAAAGTGGTTCCAAAGAACCACTAAAGAATTTTGTGGTTCATTATTCAGACACGCCAAGCCATAGCATCTAAACCTGATGTCAGTTATCCAAATTAGGTCTGACATTTACTGCTGATAGAAAAGCTAAAGCTAACAACAGGAAATACAAGCTAAAAAGTGTCTACTGATACATATCACACATATGGTTTTTCATCAGAAGTTACACAACAGGAAACTAAAGAATTTATCAAGTAAGTCAGGGAGTTGAATGCTGGGTGATTTGTTAAACTCTAAAACTGAACGCAAGAAAGGAAAATTAAATTATATGCACTTGGAGACTGTCCGAAAAGGCTGGCTGTACACCTGAACCTTTCATAGGGTTTCTAAAATTTCAGCTGACACCATCTCACCCACTTTTTCTGTTTTTCTGAATTCCCGTCTAATTTCCACTAGGATTCTGAGAAGTGAACAATGATAGCGGTATACACACTATTCCTCAAAATGACCTGGATTTAAGAGAGTATAGAGACTATTGCAGTCTAATCTATTTTGATAAATTCAGCACGTAGTTAATCCTATTCCACCAGACTTCCAATGAGACTTAGAAGTGCTTACATTTTGGCTGGGAATGCTGGCTGAAAACATTTAGTATGATGTTCATAACAAACAATGCAGGTACAGTGGAATTACATTTTACAAGGCTGAATTCTAAGGGGCAATTTACATTCAGATTCCCAACAAAAGACACGATGACCAGTAGCAGAGCCGGGGGAGGAGGAGCTGTAAGTGCCGCATGGCTCCAAAACTTGCCATGTAAGCTGTCCCTTCCCCTCAGTCTTGGGGCCTGTCCAGGGACAAAAACAACATGGAGGAGACACCCCTGTGTTGCTTTTGCTCCTCGTAATGGCCCCAAGAGAGAGGGAGAGAGGCAGCTTACATGCGGAGGAGTTTCAGAGCCATGTGGTACTTACAGCTCCACCCCCTGAATCCGCTACTGATGGTGACAGTTCCACACGGAAGGACTTACTGCTTCTGTTTTTCCCATTCTCAAAGCATGCAAGACAGTTTTAATCCATCTAACCCCCATGATGTGAATGCAGGGTTCACATCTACATACTCACCACCATCAAATTAAAAAAATGATTTAGAGCCAAATTACACCTTATAGAAAAACAAACAAACATGCCAGTGTGGTTAGAAGCTTACTTTTACTTGCTTGTAACACCTAGTTGGAGTCACAAGTTGGATAGGGTCATGGTATAGAGAGGTAGAGGTATTTAATTCCTCTACTTCTGTTTTCTCCAGCAAAAGTCATGCCCCCATAAAGTGACACCATCACACCTTAAGGCTAAAATAAATGTTTTGAGGTCACAGTTTTCAGAGGGAAAGCAGCACAGAGGCAAAGGGTTAAATACAGAATTTTTTTTTAAAGTAACTTGTAGTTTTGCCATTACTAAGCTCAACAAAACAGGAACAGCTCTTTCCAACTGCATCAGTTCTAACAACCCAGTGCTCTCTGGACTTGTGGTGCCGGAAATCCATTCTGACAGGGCAAGGCCAAAGCCAGGTCACCTATGTGCACTTCCAGGCTGCTGCCATCAACAGGCAGTAAGGGCCCTGCTGGTGCCAATAAAGTGGCAGAAGGGTTCTGTCAAGGAGGAGGAGGCAGGGAGGTGGTGGATCCCAATGGCATCAGGGTGCACCAAGAACCAGTCCTCCCCATTTCACCCTTCAAAAAGTACAGGTCCAGCCTATTTATACACAGATTTTTTTATACACGGATTTGACTCAACACGAATGGCCCTTGCAAATGAGAAGGAATGTGCTGATCCCTGGAGAAGGGGAAAATACACCCCTTTAAAATCAGTTTAAAAAACTGAACAGTCCTTTAACAACAGCCTCCTTAATGAGAGCGAGAGAGGGCAGCTGGCTGACAATCCATCAATCCTTCTCTCTCCAGCGGCCCCTCCCTTCCCCCTGAGCACCTTTGCATTGGTGAAGGGAGGGGCTGAGTGAAGCAGCTGGAGGAGGACTGATTGATGGATTGTCTTCTTAATGACTCTAATCTTAGAGCAGGGGTCTCCAAACTTTTTGGCCAGAGGGCCGCATCAAATACCTGGCACGGTGTTGAGGACCGGAAAAAAAATTTAAATATAAAATTTATATAAATAAATTAGAGACAGAACTTAGATGAGTGAATAAATGAATGAATGGGCTCATTCATTCAACCTCTCTGACCCTTAGAACACCCTCCAGACACAACCAGAGCATAGTTCCTGTTACGTTTGGCCAAGTGGGCCAGAGGCTTTCAGGGGACAAGAGGCTTGCCATGGGCCAGATAGAGGCTTGCCGCGGGCCGCATCTGGCCCCCGGGCCGGGGTTTGGAGACCCCTGTCTTAGAGTCAAAAGGTCAGCAAGGCTGTTTTTAAATCCCTGGAGCAAAGAAACTTTGTTTTTTAAATTGATTTGCTATAGTGCGTTTTTTGCCATCCACGTGAGTGCTTGGAACGGAATCCAAGCGAATAATTAGTCTCAGCCTGTATTTTTCCTGACCTCTTCCAGGCCTCTTGATCTCCACCTCACCAATGGATATAGCACACACCTCCTTGGCATTGCTTCATCATCGCCAGTGGTGGGGGATCAGATTGGGCTCTAAACCATTTTGAAACTATGACAATGAGTACAGTTTGAATACCTAAAAATACACAAACTGAGGAGCCAATCATTGAAGGAGCCTTTTGAAAAAGAATATACATGTCCTGGCACTTTAGTCAAGAAGTCACTAACATCTGATGGTAGTGCCCCAAAACAGCAAGGTGCACTTCAAGAAACACCTGCTGGGATATTTAATGAGGATGAAAGGAAAACAGAATTTCAGATGCGTGCAAAATGAAAACGACCTTTTGACAGTTTTGGTGTGTTTGCTCATTACTCTCACAGTTTGAGACTAGAAACAACAGTTTACGTGTAGAACAAAAACAAAGGGTAGGATTCTATAATTTTCAATGCATTAGTGCACTATGCAGCAAATAATGTCAGCTGTCAGTTGTCTCCATTTTGAATTTTTATTTCTCAGTCTTCACTAGGACATTTATTAGCTAGATCTGAGAAAAAAAAACATTCATCGGGATTATAGTTCAACCAACAGTTTTACAGTTCAACTAAGCAGCATATTCACATATAACTGCAAGCAGCCTGTTAGTGAACTAGGTAAGGAACAGGGGAAGATGGAGACAGACGCATCTTTCTCTAACAGCTCTGATTTGCATCCAGAATATTCAGAATATTCGCTAACCTTTTGTGTCAGCACAGCATCTTTCCCATCTGAAGCGCTGATAACTGGACCACAGTTGGCCTGGAAAATTGAAAATATTTCCTTCTATCAAAACATCTAAAAAACCTTTAAATTAAAAACATGGAAGTAGCACTTTAAACTTGATTTAAAAAACCAGAATATTGTACCTTTTTCTTACAAATTGCTGCAGAGGAAACACACTTGTTTTTCCTTGCATTCCAAGTGCAGCCAGAACGGTCACATTCTGAGCATCTAGCAAGATATTAAAAACAGTTTACACAATAATTGCAGGGATTGGTCAAGTCCAGTGAGAGAGTGGGGGGGGGGGGTAGAATCTAAAGATCAGGGGGAAAGGAGAAGCTACAGACCAAAGCTTTATCCAGAGTGCCTACTCGCCACAAATGTTTATCGTTACTTATTTTACTTACTGTTAATTTACTAAATTTGTACTCTGCTTTATCTCCCCAAAGGGCATTTACTGAAATTGAATTTATGCACAGCAACTATAAGAAGTATCAATTTTGATCCACTGGTAATCTCAGACACCTTTTTCAACCTATACGCTTCCTTTGTCACATTTATCTCAGAAAGTCACCAACGGTTTGTAAGAATGTAAGAAGAGCCCTGCTGGATCAGACCAAATCTAGACTGCAAATGTATACATACTCTCTTGGGAGTAAGGCCCACTGAACAAAGTAGGGCTTGCTTCTGAGAAAACATACATAGGATTGCACTTCTTGTCCTGTGCCCACAGTGGTCAACCAGATGCCCTTGGGAAGCCCATCAACAGGCATGTAGGCAGCAATCCTAACCCACAGTTGCCCATCAGCAACTTCAGGGGCATATTGCTTCTAAAGGAAGACAGGCTAATCTCTTCAGGCAGACTGCTCCTATTATGGTGATGATACAAGCAGACTGTTGCTAAAGTGGCATTCTCAAAAGGTGTGTCAGAACCACACTACTCTCTCCTGCTTACATCAACTAAAGAACTTTAAAGCAGGAGAGGGCTGTAAATACTTCAGGCACCTAGTATGGTTAAAAAATGTGCGTGCTAACAGCAGCACATCAAGCAAAACACAAACACACTTCTTCCCCTTGCTTTCCCCAAGGCTTATCCACACACCACACTGAGGTAGTTTCACAAAGCCACACATACACAATCAAAACCCACAGTGCAACAACACTAGTAAATACAGCTTACGTTTTGTAAATGGAGCAGTGGTTAAGGTCAAATATGTCTGATAAATTCAAAGAACCAGAGATGAATAATATCTGAACTGGAAAAAATCCGAAAAAGTGTATATATTAGTAACAAGCACATATTTAATGAGTAATTTAGAAATATTTAAATCTAGAGGTAACAATTAAAAAGCTGTTTTTGTTCATTCTATTTATATCCCACTTTTAACTAAGGCTCCCAAAGTCGCTTCAGCACAAAGGTACATGTGATTGCAAAGGAAGTTAGTAACAACTAAATTTGTTGTTGGCATCCTTCAGTCTCGGAAGACTATGGTATTGCGCTCTGAATGGTGGTTCTGGAACAGAGTGTCCTCTCCAGTGCGCGAAGCCTGGGTAAAGTAGATATGGAGGATAGACTGTTTCCCATGCAGCAAATCCCCTCTCCACGTCGCTGAAATGGTCCAATGGAAAGGCAGAGGCCAATACGGTTGGTTCCAGTGGCGTCGCAGGAGTTGCCAGAACATGACCATGTTCAGCCATGAACTGCCTCAGGGACTCTGGTTCCAGATTTTGCCTCAAGGTTGACTTCTGAAGCCTTTTCCATAACTAGATGTAGCCACAAGGCAGTGGAGGTTTGGGATCAGAGTTTTCCTTCTCACAGATGAGCTGCCTTCCCAGGCTAACAAGTCCCATCTACCCGGTGGCTGTTTAGTCGCCTCTTATGACAAGTACAGCCAAACTGAGGGCCTATTCTTATCCCCAGCCCCCAGGGAATTATTTAAGCACTAAATAGTGCTTAAATAAATGACATTATGCATGTTTACTCAGAAGTAAGCCTCACTGAGTCAAATGCAACATACTCCCAGGTTAGCATGTAAAGGACTGAAGCCTGAGGGCCCAATCCTATCCAATATTCCACTGCCAGTACTGCCATACCAGTGGGGCATGCACTGCATCCTACGGAGGGGCAGTCACAGAAGGTCCCTCAAAGTATGGGAACATTTGAGCTTATGTTGGGGCTGCATTGCAGCCGCACCACTGCTAAAAAGTTGGATAGGACTGGGCCCTGAGACAATTGTGACTAATATGTTCCTTTAATTTCAGTGGGACTTAATTATGACTAACTTTCTTAGCACACATAACCCAGTATATATGGGATGAGTATACAAGGTTTCTCCAGACTTCTGGCAGTTGATGATGCAAGTCCAGGTTCTTGGCAATTTCCTCCAAAGGGAGGAAGAAGAAATGGCTGCAGATGGAACCAACAGTCATCCAATGGTGAAGATGACAATGCACAGAAGACGTACTTTTGTTGACTCTATTCTGCTTCTGACACACATTTTATTAGACACCTTAATGCTATCTAGTCTTTAAACTTTATAGCATCTTTGGGCTAAGATACTTAACACAGTTAAAGACATACAGGTTGTGCCTGATCTGCCCCGACCAGGTCCAACTTGAACCCTCTGAAAGTGAATGGGGCAGTGCTCTGGTCACGTTCAGAGGTTCTCAGGACTGGGGAGGCTGCAACCTCTGGCCCTCAGAATGCCTTCTGAGGGCTAAAATCATCACTTCTACAAGGCCTCCCCAGTCTTCAGAACACCGTCCAGATGTGACCAGAGCACAGCATAGCACAGTTTGGAGGGCTGGGTGCCAAGTCCAGAAGATTTTGGTATCTGCGGGGTGGTGGTGGTGGTGGTGCAGAAATGGAACCCATGATGATGCCAAGGCACAACTGTACACAAATAATCTAATCTTGTGAATGTAAGAGCTGGATTCAGGTTCAGGACTGGATTCAGGAAATGGAATTTTATTTTTATGAAAGAAATAGGACAACTCCCCCAATCTTGCATGCAAAAAACAAAGGTTTGATTCTAAAAACTGGCATCCAAGTACCCTTACACTTTAACCACAAGAACCACACCCACAAACACCACACCAAATCACACCATTTCATAACACACAATTTCAAAGCTATCTTTCAGAGCTGTGGCTTTCTTTTGGGCAAACCCAGTCACTGAAACTAGTAAAAATGAGGTGCTATAAAATAACATATGAACCAGTGGTGCTTCTTTTCTTTTCACCCACTTTCATTTTGCTTTTGTGCCATTTCTATAGCGTATAATGCAATGCCAAGTCACGGCTTGATGTGACATCTAAACAAACACAATCCAAAAAGCGACCAGAAAATTAAGAAAACAGTTTAAAGCTGGTTTGTAAACCACAGTGGTGTTTGACTAAATATTGCCCAATATTGATGTTTCATCTGTAGTGACAATTCATGGTTTAGGACACTGTTCCACTCTCTTAGGCTGATGTCTGGAATAGCATCTCAGGTTGAAAGGAAAGATAGAGGAAGAGGAAAACTACACAAGCCATGGTTTGCCTTCCTGTCTGAACACAGATCATGGCAGTTGAAACTATTTGTTAGTGAAATCCATAGTTCATCATTAAGACTGAATCAACGTAAAGTCTTTATTCAGGTATTGATTTTCAAAGCTAGGTCCAGAGCATAATTTCACTGGAGCGACAAGAGTGACCTAACCCTTAGAGTACATGGCACTAGCCTGCTTCAGTTTGATAATCGTAAATGTATGATTTTTGGGCACAATCTTAAACAACTTTCCAGTACTGAGGTAAGGAAAATGCAACTCTAAGGTAAGGGAACAAACATTGCCTTACCTTGAGGAGGTCTCAGTGACTGCCCCCCAACTGCAGGATGCAGCACATGCCCCAGTGGCACAGCTATGCCAGTGCTAAAAAATTGGTTTGGATTGTGCCAAAATACATGTTAGGTATTTATTATTTATTTTTCACTATAATGATTCTAGGGTGAAGTCTCTTTGGGCCCAGTCCTATCCAACTTTCCAGCATGGATGCAGCCATGCCAAAGGGCTGTGTGCTGCATCCTGTGGTGGACGGGCAGTCTCAGAGGACTCCTCAAGGTAAAGGAACATATGTTCCCTTACCTCAGGGCTGCATTGCAGTTGTGCTGGAAAGTGGGATAGAATTGGGCCCTTTGTCATCTGGGTTTGACCAAGATGCGTCACTGCAACAGGACAAAGGTGGGGAGAGACTATCTGATTTTTACATGACCCGAAAGGTCTCCCAAACTGCACAGAAGCAACTGGTCTCTGATATAGGAGACATAATTATAGGATTTTTTTTAACCCTAATAATACATAACAATGCAGAAGAAAGCATTCTAGCAGAAATTACCGTATTTTTCGCTCCATAAGATGCACCTGACCATAAGATGCACCTAGTTTTTAGAGGAGGAAAACTTACTTTTAAAGTAAGCCTGCCCTCCCCCTGTGGCGCCTGTGCAAATGAGGACCTTGCCCCCGGTGCGGACCTTGCCCCCTTTGTTCTCTGCCTGCCCTCCCCCTGTGGCACCTGTGCAAATGAGGACCTTGCCCCCGGTGTGGACCTTGCCCCCAGTATTCGCTCCATAAGACGCACACACTTTCCCCCCCACTTTTTTGGGGGGAAAAAGTGCGTCTTATGGAGCGAAAAATACGGTATTTATTAGTAGATATAAATAATATAACAGTAACAACACTGACATCAGAAGGCCTTGTCTTCAGCAACAAAAACAGATAGAAACACTGTCTGCTTTACCACACAAGGCAAAGGGAAGGGATTGGGGAAAAAATACCATTACGTGGCTGAAGATTAAACAGATACCAGTGGTGACAAGAAAGATTGCAGGATAGGACAATCCAGAGCAGCAATTTTCAACCAGTGTGCTGTGGCACACTGGTGTGCCCCAAATGATCTGCAGCAGGAGTGTGGGGGAGGGTCATTTATTAGTAGGGCCAATGGGTATGTGAGCCCCCCCCAGCAGCATGGTGTGCCTTGTCAAAAAAACTGATGGTGTGCCTTGACAATTTTAGCACCCAGTCAGTGTGTCCTGAGATGAAAAGGGTGAAATACAAGTTCCATTTCATTTGAGAGTACAGTGCGCATGAGGACTCTGAGTTTCCACGCATGATGACAAACAGAGAATGTGTAACGTAATGAAATTTAAAATATTCAGAAAACTTACCATTTTTAGTTAGATCTGCCCCGTTTAGGTCACAGGAACAGTCTGTAAAGTCTAAAGTCTCATTTTCACAAAGAACTTTGTTTGTCTTTGTATTTATCACCTTGCAAACGGAACGTTGATCAGAGAGGCCTGAAAAATTTCCAACTGTAGTCACAGAAATCTAGAAGTATGTGAAAATTGAATGATTACAAGTTGTTTTTGGTTTTGTTTTTTTTTTGTATCTGAGAAAACAGACTGGATGAACTTAAAAGAAAATACAATAAAAACTTGGTGCAACTACTGAAGACCTACTTTAAGACCAAATGCAGAATATCAAAACTGAATGGTTGGTAAAAAATAATGTGACCTATACAATCATAAACATTCTCAATAAATATTATATTATATTATTATTATTATTATTATTATTATACTTTCAGTGGCAGCTGCCTGAATAAATTACCATGTGTATTGATCCAAGTGTTCCAGCAAGATTAAGGGCATAGACTCTATATCCACAGTAGAATGGAAAGCACTTAAAAAGTGCTTTTGGGTTAATTGACCAAAGGATCTAAACACATTTTAATATAAAACTGCATACATGCAAGCATAGAAATAAAAAACAAAAATATTGTATAGATTACCTTTGAAAAGTAAACAGTTATAAAATCACTAGATTCAATGACTGCGAAATGACTTAGTAAAAATACTAATTTCATTTTTTATTTTTAGCCTGGACTGGGGGCCTTAGACGTGGAGCCTAACAGGGAGAAATTGGTCCAACTGGCTTAAAACAGGCTCTGCACAGATGTATAACTTAACTATCACCTTCATGTATTATGCCTCCTTATATTGACCTCATATCGGCAATAACTGAGTGCAAATAAAATTTATGTATAACATACCTCACCTCTGTCAACATTGACTTTCAGACATTTGTCTGTTCCATATGAAATGTTTGCCCACTGATTTGAATGTAGACATTCTTTTGCTAAAGTGCACCTGAAGGAAATCCAAGCAGACAAAAAGACTTACAGATCTGCTTTGTTTGTACAGGGGCCCCCCATATCCATGCAGATCAGATTTATGGATCAGGTTCATGGGCTGCATCGCCTCCGGATGATCCTCTGAGCCCAGCATAGGCTGCAGGCACCCATCCACGGCCTCTGCCAGGCTCAGATTGAGCATGGCAGTAAAAAAAAAAAAAAGCTACTTCCGGTTTCTTCGTTAAACCAGAAGTGCCAGTTTTTAATGCAGTATAAGGCATTGGGAAGCCCAGAGAAGCCCAGGAAGGACTTCAAAGTCTTCAAAATTAGTAAGCATGGCACTTGAGGGAGTCCCATTCCCTGAATTGCTGTTCATTTAGGGAGTGCTATCCCTTTACACAGTCCTATCCCCTCCCCAATGTAGCTGTGCCAAAAAGGCCCATGCTCTATCCATCCTTTTTCACATGGAGATGGATGCCATCGAGAAGATGGAGATAGAGTGGGGGGCTTTGGAAGGGAAAGAGGTTTAAACTCCCTTTTTCCCTATGTAAGCCTCCCACCCTGCAATGGGTCTCCTCAGATCTGCACCAGTATATTTGCTAGCGCAAGTCCAAGGACAGAAAGGGGGCAGAGGGGCTGCAGGAAAGAGGACAGGATCCGGCATGAGCCATCCCTACTGAATCCATCCCCTCCCACCAGCCTTCCTGCTCCCATTCCTCCCCTTTCCCCACCCCCATTCTGTGGATGAAACTGTGGCTTTGCATGAAATTAAATAGCAAGTAAAAATACCTTGTGTTTGAAGAACACCAACCGCAGTGTGGGTCCATTGCAGATAAACAGTCTTTGCAGGAAATATACTTGCTACAGTTTGCAACCAGTATTCTTCTAACCTTAAAAAGAGAAGGGGGGAAAAAACAATATTTTTTTTACAAATTCTTTTAAAGAATAAAATTATAAAATCAATAAAATTTCCATGAACCCAAAAAATACAGACAGAGCCAACAAAACCGGCAAAGAGCCCTTCGACCCCTTAAAATCTCATTTATTTCAGCAATTTATTTTATTGCAGATTGCTGTCCAGTTCCTCAGAAACTTTATGCAGAAAGTAATGTTTGGTTTGCTTCTGCTGCTACAATATCACAGCTACAACTCTCAAAGTTAAAGTAACTTATATAAATTACTAGCAACTTTTTAAAATAGTCATTCAATGGTGCTTCTTCTGAATTGTATTCAAGGGTATGCCATCAGGTTAAGCCCAATCGTGTTTAGGACGGCCGGCCACCAGACCCAGCAAAGTAAGCCCAGCAGTGGTTGGGCAGAATGGGGAGGAGACGGGGAGGGGCGGATCAGGACTTGGAAGAAGGCTGTACTGATGGCAGCTGTGCCACTGATATCCCATCCCCCCTCGCGGTTTCGATCTATATGGCTGGCACAGATCTGAGTAGATCAGGGCAGTGAGGGCTTAGAAGTGGGCAAGGGAACAAATGTTCCCTTACCTAGAGGAGATCTCCAGGGCCTGAAACTTGGCTGCGGGATGCAGAGCGTGGCCCACTGGGGTGGTTGCATTGGCACAGGGGAAGTTAGGTAGAATTGTACTGCCCTTGTTCAGCCCTGTATGCCAATTCAGATGGCATAACTGGGTGCCTATGAATTGTGATCCTTCTGAAAGACAGTTGATAAAGGACAAGTCCTTTGCTGGCTGTGTGTTTATTTACCCAATTCTATCACTTGCTTGCATCAGCTTATTCTCCATGCTTATGCAAGACAATGTAATTCAGTTACACGATGGCAAATACTGAATAAAGTTGAAACAGTTTAACTTCCAAGTAACACTTAATAAACAATAGCTTATATTGCTAATTAACTCTGCCACCCTATGCATATTTACTCAAAAGTATGCCTCAGTTGTCCAGTGGAGCTTACTCCTTAGTAAGTATATTTAAGATTGCAAACTTAGGGCCCAATCCTATCCAATTTTCCAGGGCCGGTGCAACTATATCAATGGGGTGTGCGCTGCATCCTGCAGTGGGGGGACAGTCACATAGGCCTCCTCAAGGCATGGGAGCATTTGTTCTCTTACCTCGGGACTGCATTGCGGCTGCACCAGAGCTGGAAAATTGGATAGGATTGGGCCCTTAGACTGCAATCCTATATACATACCTGGGAGTAAGCCTCATGAACACCCTGAAACTGACTTTTGAGCACACGTGCATAGGATTGGACTGTAAATCACCTACAGAATTTAGGGTCTCTGTTTACCAGAAGTATTGCAGCAGATTACTTCAGACAAACAGAAAGTCCCCAGGTGAGGTTTGACAATCAACTCTCAAAGTTCCAATGTATTGACTGCATTTGTCCTGACTGCTAAACAACATTATCTAGAGTTTAGCTAACCTCTCTATCAGATGGTAGATAGATGTAATCCTTATCCACAGGGTCCAGGGCAAGCTTGTGAAAAATGACTGGTTCTTCTTCAATTTCATATAAAATTTCTGGGCAGCTTGGCTCCATGTTCTCATCAAGAACAACCTAAAACAAGACACACAAATTATAAGTATCACAATAGTTATTTAGGAAACACTTGCCCATCCCTACTCCATTTATTAAAATGCTGTGTGTCCCCCCACTCCATTTATTTCATTATTTCTCCTCTTCTCCAGTTCTATTAGTTTTTTAAGGCAAGAAAAGAACAAAGTCCAACAGGCAACTGTTGTGTTTAATACAATGAAGTACTATTGTTGTTATATGCACTGATCTTGATCTGCCTCTTTTAGCCTTAGAGCAGAGGTGCCCAAACTCCGGCCCTGGGGCCACTCAATGCGGCCCTCAGGGAGCTCCCAGTCTCCAATGAGCCTCTGGCCCTCCAGAGATTTGTTGGAGCCTGCACTGGCCTGATGCAACTGCTCTCAGTTTGAGGGTGACTGTTTGACCTCTCGCGTGAGCTGTGGGATAAGGGCTCCTTCCACTGCTTGCTGTTTCACGTCTGTGATGCAGTAGCGTCAGCAAAGGAAAGGCCAGCCTTGCTTTGTGCAAGGGCTTTTAGAGGCCTTGAGCTATTGCAAGATCTTCATTCATTCATATAAGTTCATCTTTAATATATTCATTTATGTAAATCTATGTAAATTTATTCAAATTTTAAATGTAAATTAATTCTTTTTCCCCGGCTCCCAACACACACACACACACAGTGTCAGAGAGATAATGTGGCCCTCCTGCCAAAAACTTTCGACACCCCTGCCTTAGAGTGTTGCTGCTAAGCCTTTGACACTAGGAGAACGAAAGAGGCAGCAACAGATAGATGTGTGCAGCAGTCTCAGCAATTAGTCAACTGTTGATGTTTCTGAAGCACTTTTAACACTCTAAAATGCTATATATGCATTAATAATGATCATTACTATCTATTATAATTGCTGTGTTAAAATGGTGAGGAATTATTGCACTGAATTATTCCTCACACACACACACACACACACACACACACACACACACACACACACACACACACACACACACACACATCTCTGCTTTTCCTGTAGAGACAGGATCAGTTTCCCATTAGGGGCCTCATCCATGAGTAACATCATTAAACAGCAGGGAAGAAAAACATTTCACAGATAAACTAACAAACCCAAAGCAAAGAAAATGGGAGGGGAGGTTACCATAAACTTTTTATCCTTTTGTAATTTTATCAAGGAACACAACAGTAATGATTTTAAATTTTTTTTGTTAGCCCCCCTGAGAACTTCATTAATTGAAGAGCAGGGTAAAAGTGCTTAAAATGCTTAAAACCAGCATCAGAACAAATTAATATTCAGCAATAAATTATTTTTGCAGCCAACCTTTCTCTTTACGATCCAATAATTGTTTGCAAATTGAGTTCATGCCTGAACCTCAAAGGAGGTAGAAGGTTCAAACATCCAAAGAGATGCATGCACAAAGATGCCTCTCTCCAAACAAATAAGAGCAGAACATCATAGCTCAATCCTATCCCTTGCCTGAGCCAATGCAGCCATCCTTGCGCCGCCTCAGAGTGTCACAAATGTGCCATAAAGAATGTTTGCAACTGCTCATGAGCTGGGTGGGCCAGTGTAAAGGCCAGGGCTGGCCTACCGGTGCTGTATCCAGGAGCAGCACCAGCAATCACAGGTAAAGTTACACTGAGCAGCCCAGGGGCAGGGAGGGAGTATTTCTGGGCAGGCAGAGGGCAGAATGGGGACAGATCAGGCCTGGGAGGGAGGCAGGATCAGGCCTCCGCCATATCCTAACCCCCCCACCCAGGTTGTCCAGCATTACACCAAGCTTTCCGGATTTGCACCAGCTGTGGCTGGCTGCACCAACTATGGGTGGCTGAGGATTTTCCCAGGTTAAGGGGAAACATATCCCCTTACACCAAGGAGACCTCCAGCTGTCTCCTAACCTAACCTCCTGTGGCCTGGTTGTGCCAGCCCAGATTAGATTGGGCTTGAAAATCAATGGACGGCTTCAGCCTGCTCTTTAGCTTCCAGTTTGAACTTAGCTGGGAAATTTGTGAGCAATTTCCCCTTGCAAGAAACACTATTTTGCCATTAAAAACAGAAAAGATAAATATAAGACAAAATCAGTAATTAAAGATTTCTGTCCTGTGGAACAAAAACCAAAGTGGTGCAATTCACATTGGGAATTTTTTCCAAAGGGAAATTACATCCTCATCTCCCAGATATTAACAGAAACAATAAAATTGGCTTAGCTTCCAAAAGAGGTTAAATTTAAAAGAGGAGGAGCCCTGAAAGTGTCTGTCTACACTGGACAAGTTGGCGCTGCAATTACATTTTTCTACTTCCCCAAAACCGCCACAAATCTGAGTTGGGGGGGAGGGGGAAATACAGGAATGAAATAAAAAAAACACTGACAATTTGGAAAAAAATAAACACTGACAATTTGGAAACAGTAACAGCTGGTAGATCTGTATACTGGGAGTAAACAAACTTTAGCAATTCATGAGGAAACAGTTAGGGTAGAAGTACTCTCTATATGCTCATTTCTTAGTTAAATATTCATGTTGTCGTTTCCCTTAAGAATAAACCTCAAAATGTAAATCAGAATGGCAGGTGTAAAGATAAACACACTCTTGCAACACAGCATGCTAAACAGTGAGCAGAACCTGTGCACTGATCAAACCATAAGCCTTATACCACCTACCTTCATTAACTGTCCGTTTCCTGTCCCCAAAAATAAAACAATCTTCTCCAGAACAACTGTGGCATAAACAGAGACTAAATCAGAGTGTCTCAGGGATGGTGATTTGATAGGCAATGTTGAATTTTTCTAAAAAAAAAAAATTTAAACACAGGACAAAAATATGAGTACACATTTTTCAAAGATATTATTTTTAAGAAACTTGTTTCATGTGCTGATAGCTTCTCCATTGGATTACACATTTTGGATGCAGTATTTTATTTCCAATATTTCTTTCTTTTAAAATATTTATATTCCACCTTTCTTATCAAGAGAGGCCAAGATGGCTTCCATGTTAAAGAAACAGCAAGGCTTCAATGCAATATTGGTGGGGAAACCATTGAACTGGCCTCTCATTTGTGCAGCTTGTACATACTGCAGTCATTTGTGGCTTGTTTGCTGATTTCAATATGGAAAAGAAAGACTGAGCATAAAACAAAGAATGCTGGACATGCTTGTTATAAATGTGATGAGCTGTACCTGTTTAGCCTAGCTAAAAAGTTATGCGTTTCAAGTTATAAATATATGAGAAAGATTTAACAAAGGGAATTGTTGGGCAGCCCAATCCTAATGGGCCTAGTGCTGCCGGAACTAACATGCATACTGTAAGGCATATTGCAGTAGCATGGAAACTCTGGTCCTGGCGGAAAGGCCAGCACCAGCCTCCAACGCCAGTTAAAGGCCTGTGCCCACTGACCATAAGAGTAGAAGCAGGAGCAGATAGGCTCTCAGCAGGCCAGTGAAGGAGCAGGGAAAGGGCTGAATGGAAGTAGAGAGGGGTGTAATGGGCAGGGGGTGGAGAGGAGGTTGGATTGGTCCCAGGAGTGCAGGAACAGTGGCAGTGGCTACTGCCATATCCTATCCCCCCTTCCTGGGTCTTATTTTCCAAAAAGAACAGCAATTTTGCTGGTGCATGCCCAAGTAGCCCCATAGGGACAATTGCCCCTACCTACAGGGAAGATCTCCAGACCTCTGTTCCCATGCTGGATACAACAGAGGCTGTTTCAGCACCACTGCAATGCAGTAATCTCAGCAGGATTGTGCCAGAAGTCAGCCAATAAGTGAAAAAAAAAAAAACTACAATAAGTCAATTGTGGAGAGTTTCTGAAGTACCAAAGTTCACAAAATGCTAATGAAAAGATAAATGCCAAAAACAAAGAACAAGCATTATTAAGTCTTTGCAAAAACAGAGAAATCCCTAAAGCCGTAGGCAATTATTTAGTTGGACATCACAGCACCAAACTAAACAAGTACCTCTGGAGCAACAGGCCGTGCCTGTGTGTAGCGCCTTTTTTAACACAGAAAAATCTGAAAATCCACTAAGCAGCTGTATGGGCAAAGTGGGAGACTGAATGTGCAAGCAAACATGCTTCTGAAGTGGGTGAGAGAACCCAAAAACCATTAGCACTTCCATTAGATTTACTGAACTAACTAGCCCATCTCTGGCACTGAAAAAAGGGCCAGAAAGTACTATATGAGCTCTAGTTATGACTAAGGGAGGTTTCTTTTTAATAAATTCATACCAGAAAGAAGAAAATGTCAGAATGACAAATGAGAGAAAATTAAAGAGCCAGGGTGGTGTAGTGGTTTGGGAGGTGGACTTAGACCTGGATGATCCAGGTTCAAATCCCCCCTCAGCCACAAAGCTTCCTGGGTGACCTTGGGCCAGTCACTTTCTCTCAACCTCACCTACCTCACAGAGGTGTTGTTCTTGTCCTGTTTCTGAGGACAAGAAAGAGGGGAGGAGCAGCTGCGTAAACCGCCCTGAGCTCTTTGGAGGAAGGGCGATATAAAAATGTGAAAAGTAAAAAATAAATATAATAAAGCCTATCCGTGACATTTTAAAGAGATTTCTAATGGTCCAAAGTTCCAGGGTTCCGCACTGATGAATAAAGGTGGTGCATATAGCCAGTCAAGGCCCACAGTGCTCAGAAATATAGTTTCAACAGAGAATATCAGGGTACTGGTAGCTCTATGATTAGAGTCTGGGGTTGTTTGGTTGTAAGCAGAAATGCAATTGTCCAGCCGCGGACTTATTTGGGTGGTTGGAAAGGGCTCGCAGCAAGGTCAGCAGCTGGGAAGTTTACAGGCCTGAAGGCAAGTTGAGCAGGCACTTGTCTGAGCTTGCCTCAGTTGACACAAATGGGCACACAAGGGGAACACCTGGGACATTAAAGAGGAGGCAGGAAGGGGAGGGGGAAAGCTAGCTACAAAAGCATCTGCCTGCCTAGGATGAAGGATCTTTGGGGGAAGGAGCTGAGGGAGGCCTTGATTGCTGGACACCAGCTATAACCCCACTGGGAAGCCACTTGAAACCCCAAGGTGGAGGAGACAGGATGCCTCTTCCTGTCCAGCTCTGAGGTAGCATTAAGAGTTCTGCTTGCTCCACAGTGGACGACGATGACAATGATTAACAGTATTTGAGAGCCCCCCAAAAAACAACCCCCTGCATGTAGTGGGGTGGCAGTGATGCACCCTTTCTGCAATACAGCATAAACAATAAAATAGGGTTTGGAAAAGGGAATTTAAACTATCCCTTAAATCTTTCAGATCTCTTCCAGAAAGAGCTTGAAGCAACTAGCTCGTATCACACTGAGAAATGTTTTTAGGCCTGCAGACTGATGAAACCAACTATGTAACACCGGAAAAACAATACGGGGTCATGAGATCTATCACAAGGGCTGCAGTCTACAGAGCACTGACACATTGTCAAAGTGTTTCTGTTCAAAGACTTTCTGTTCTGTTTTATCTTGTCAATTTATTTTCTATGTATTTATTATTTATTTAAAATATTTATACCCTGCTTTTCAGGTTTAAGAATCTCTCCAAATGTGCACATAAAAGATTAAAACAACAATAAAATACATGTGAAATGTAATTTATTTCTAATAAAATCTCCTTCGATATAATTTTGTATAAAAGTCCTGCTGGCTCAAGCGTAGGAAAAAGAGGGGAGTCAGTCATCTTTTGAGGGGCTCTCACTTACAAAAGAGGCATTCTTTTCTAAATCATCTCATGTATGCTGAAGGAACTGGCACGGGGAACACACTGCTGTCAGTCTTTAAGGTAAGAAGCCCAGGGGGATCTAACCAGACCTAACTTGCAAAGCTGTGTTCAGTTTTGGGCCTCATTTTTAAGGACACTGACAAGCAACATTCCCTATAATGTTGCCCCAGAGTGTGCAGAGCCCTCTAGTGGCTGCGTGGGGGTACTTGTGGAGCACTCAGTGATGACATCATTGCTGAGCTCTGGAGCACCAAGAGGGAAGCTTATAGGAAAGGCTGTTAACAGGATGAAACTGGTTCAGAGGAGGGCAGAAAAGATGTGGGCAGTCTGGAACCAAGTCCTATGAGGAATGGTTTAACAAGCTTGTATTGTTAGCCTGAAGAAGAGAAGACTAAGGGGAGATATGATCACATGTTCAAGTGTCTGAAGGGCTGTCATGCAGAAGGAGAAACAGATACTCTCTGTGGGGGCAGTATTAGAACCAATGTGCTACAACTACAGGGAAGCAGTTTCAGGCTATTTATGAGGAAGAATTTCCTAACTATAGGAGCTGCTTGGCACCACAGCAGCCTGCCTTGTGCAGCTGTGGTCTCTCCCGCACTGGAGGTTTTCAGGCAGAGGCTGAATTGCCACCTGCCAGAAATGCTGTAGAATAATGTTCTTCAACCTGTGAGCTGTGACCCCAATGGAGTTGCAAAATTTCATTAGGGGGGTTGTTTCAACCTTTCACAGGTTTAAGAGAGGGCTTGGATCCAATCCAATAATGGTACTGCCTTATCAAAACTGAGTTCTTGATATAATCCGGCATAGCTTCTTCTCACTGTCTTGCCCAATGGCTCTTAAGGCTGGCTGTGCTCAGATTGGTACCTCACAGTGTTGCTGTGAAAGCACAAGAGGGAGGGAGGAAAGGGGCTAGTGGGGGCAGGGAGTGGGCAGATGTCTTGGAGGGCAGGATCAGCAATGGGTTCCCAGTGTCATACTTTACTATTTATTGGGGTTGTGACATTGATGCTGTTCTTTGCCCCATCAATGTCCTTTTCTACTCTAACATTCAATGGTAAAAGTCTGAGAGGAGCTGCTTTACCCACTGAGGCAGATGAGGTCAGAGTTCTGACATCCACAGAAGGGCTAAGCTCAAGTGGGAAGAAAGCAGGAGTTGGGCACTGAAAGGGTTAACAACAGGGTAATAGTTCTTTTTAGACACTGGAGCCCTTGCACATGGGAGGACCCTCTGCATCAAAGTGATTACACAGAACTTGTATGCATTTCAGTGGGGCTTACTTCAATGTAATGCACCCAGGGGTACAAATGTCCTGAGAATTCTTTGATAAAAGTAACCTCAACCTGCATGCTAAATTTCTGCAGGCATGCCTTGATAATTACCAAGAGCATACTGTACTGCAGGGGTAGGCAACCTATGGATACATGTGAGCTACTTAACAAAATGACTAACTGCTAAAGATCTACTGTAATGTATGAAGTACAGTGGTGCCTCGCATAACAAATGCCCCATGCACCAAAAAACTCGCATAACGAAAGAGTTTTTCGATTGAGTTTGGTAACTCGCATAACGAAAATTTCTGGCCGTGCTTCGCATAGCGAAAAATTTTTTAGGTCCGTGCTCGCATAACGAAAACTTTTTTAGGTCCGTGCTTCGCATAACGAAAACTTTTTAGGTCCGTGCTTCGCATAACGAATTTTTTAAAAATTAAAAATTTCGTTTATGCTTCAAATTTTAGAAATCCTCTGTACAGTATGTATGCCTTTAAAGAGCACGTAATAAACACTTTGTAAACCAAATTTGACTTCGTTTTGACCTTTTTTGCCCATAGGAACGCATTAATTAGATTTCAATGCATTCCTATGAGAAAACATGATTAGCGCAACGAAAATTTCGCATAATGAAAGGATTCGCGGGACGGATTAATTTCGTTATGCGAGGCACCACTGTAGTAAAAATCAGATTATTTGTTATTTGCATATTTTCTTAAAGCAGATTAAATTACGTTTGAACACTGGGGCCTGGTGCTAAAAAGTGCCAAGTCTAGAATGCATTATCTCAGACACTGTGCCACACATGGGGAAAAGGGTTTAGCACTCACTGGAGGTGGTGTGTGTGTGTGTGTGTGTGTGCGTGCGTGCGAGAGAGAGAGAGAGAGAGAGAGAGATGGAGTACACATTAATGCTTTCTTCATACTGGAGGAATATATAAGTTGGGGTGGTTCCATCTAACATGGAGATGGATGTATAAATTGGTCCACCAAAAGGTGGCATGTACAAAAGGAACAACATTACTTGTGGAAGCCACTGTCTATAGAGAGGTAATATCTCAGGAGGAGTCAGAAATGAATGCAAAGCACTGCTATGAAAGGCCAGCACAAACATAACAACCATAACACAACCTCTGTCATTCCTGCTACCTAGCTCGCCACCAGCTCCTTGGGCTGTCTGAATGAGCTGAAGCACACAATATATTTGCCTTCTAAGCACCCAAGAGACAAGTATTTCAGTAATAGGGGCCAAGGAGATACACAATTAAAAAATGATGCCCAAAATGCACTGCACTCTGCACACACTCAGAGGCAACTCCATTTTTTTATTGCTTCACACATGCCTGCCACCCAAAATGTGTCCCTAATAACCCCTGGTTTGAATTATATGCTAAACAGAACCCAGAATAGTGACAAAGTAGCCCACACAGCAGTGGTAAAAGCAAAACATTTTTTCTCTTTTTCACCCCAGGGTCTTCTCAGAAAAACACACTCACGAGCAACACAGAACAACTTATCCCTAGATTGTAGCGCACACACTCACTCACCCCAAAGCAGCAGAAGTAAATTAACATGGAATAGGGATCTCAGAACCAACGGGGGGGGGGGGGATGTTTCTGGATTGCAGAAGACACAGATATTCACCCAGAAAGCTTGCCACAACCATGCACACCACATGGAGAGGGAGAAGCAAGCACAAGTTCTTCCTCCCCTCACAAGTGACCAGATAGTGGCCACACAGCTGCAGAGGAGGTGGATGGCAGCCCTTTGTTGCAAGCTACTCAAAGCAGGCACACAAGTTACCAGTAGCTCAAGAGCTACTGGTTGCCTACCTACACTGTACTGTATTCTTCTTTATAAGCTGTTTTAGATAACAGATATAAGAGCAGCAAATAAAGGAGGCATCTTAATGTATTTTGTGCCTTTTTTCACATATCCCACAGACATAAACCTAGTTTAATGTATAAGCCTAACTGAAAATCTCACTTAAAAACCATTGAGCAATTGTGTCGCAGTGTGACTTTTGTAACTGCAAAGCCAAGTTCCTGCTTTCTAGCTTTGTTGAGCAATATCACAAGATCATTCTTTGGGTACATTTAGCCAGCTGGTTTCAGTTTTTGCTAACACTGTGCCCGGCTCACTCACAGATAAGCATTTTTACAGCCCACTGACAGTAATGGGAAAGTTAGGTGTGTATTTCATTCTATCTCACCGATACTAACAAAATTTAAAAGCATAGGTTAAATCAAGCATCCTTTTTCTACAGAGATATTTGCATACCTGTAAAACATAAAGATACAATAGTTCACACAACTGCTATAAAATTCATGCTGGTTGCAGAATGCTGGTTGCAGATTGGGGGCAGGCCAATGTGATCACTGATGAAGCTGAAGTTTAGCTGGGAAGCTCTGGATTCAAATCTCCACTCAGCCATAAAACTCACTGGGCACAATCCTATCCTGCACTGGAACAGGTAAGCCAGAGCCTTGCACTGTATCCAGTGTAGGATAGTGGCCATAAGCAGCTCAGCCAGAGGTAAGGGGAAACATTTCCCCTTACCTCTGGATAAGGGCTGCTGGCCCCAATGGGTCTCCTCAGACTTGCGCCACCTCTTGAGGTGGCACAAGTCCAAGGAGAGCAGAGTTGCTTGAAGTTACTCTGTTCTCCCTGGGAACGGAGGTTAGGATCTGGCATAACTGCCAGATCCCAGTCCCACCTCCCACTTCCCGCCCGCCCACGTTTGGTGCTTGCATCGACCCAGCCAGGCCGACGCAAGCATCCAAAAGGAAGCAGTCATGGACGCTTATGTCAGCCTCCACAGGCCGGCACTTCCCAGAGCGCTGGCCCGGCTTCCACTTGAGAGGCACAAACGTGCCTTATGGCACATTTGCAGCCCTCCTTGGCTGGCGCAAGTGACTTGCGCTGGCCAAAGTCATTTCTAGGATTGCGCCCACTGTGATCTTACACCAGTAACATGATTTCTCAGCCTACCTCAGAGTTGTATGTATAAACTGAATGTCCTGTATGCTGCCCTGAGCCATCTGGGGGAAGGATGGAATAAAATATAATTAGAACAACTTCTACCAAGGAAATGAGAGGTCTACACGACATCTACAAACACAACATCTACAAACATCTGATTATTAGAGCAAGTCAGGTCCATTCTTGTACTGATGATAGAACATAACAGTACCTATATTATAACCACTACACTCCAGTATTATAGCAGCACTACAATATCATTGCAAGTACAGCAATACTTCCCCAAATGCTGCTTCCTTTAGTGTTAAATTGTGACAGTACTCTTTCTCCAGCTATTCTAGCCAATGACAGCAGTGTATTCTGGGCCAATTAACTCTCATTTCTTGCCGATTAATGATGTATTCTATAGCACTATTTTGCAAAGTGCTCAACTTTATAGAATGGATCTTCTACATTATGAGAAGTATTACTTTACAGTGGTATGAAACCATTTTAGAATAGGGTATTACAGTGGTTTCCAAACTTTTTAGCACTGGGACCCACTTTTTAAAATGACACTCCGTCGGGACCAACCTAGCTTTATGAGACTAAGGGCACAATCCTAACCAGGTCTACTCAGCAATAAGTCCTATTTTGTTCAATGGGGCTTACTGTTAGGAAAGTGTGGTTAGGATTGCAGGCCGAAAAAAAAGATTTCACTTTAAACTGTTTGAGCATCTGTTTTTCTTCTTTTTACTGGGGGGGAAGGACTGCCTTCTGGAACATTTGTTGAGCTCCAAGTTCATTGGATTGGGACCATTCTGTGGCCTAGCATTCCCCTTGGCCTGCCCTTTGAAGTGGATCAAGGAACATTTACTCATGGGTAAACATGCACATACTGCTCCATAGGGTTCAATGCATTTTCCAGGTCAACAATCAGCTTGCCAGTTTCGCAACACACCCAAAATCAGGGCATGGGACACTGAAGGGTCCCAACCCACAGTCTGGGAACCACTGTGGATTACACTCAGCAGATTTTTACTTTCCTACTACATTTTTTAAAAAAAACAACAAATCTTGTTGCAAATTCAGCATGAAATGCAGCTTAAAAGACATATGGCACACAAAAAATCCTGAAAATTTGGCATGGTGCTATATATTTGCAGGCATCACAATTCTAAGTGGCTAAGCAGACATGTCTTTCCTCATGCTCAGAGCAGTCAAATCTTTGTTCATAGCAGTCACATCTTTCCTTATGCTCACTTCAAGGTGGGCTACTTCCTTTGTAGCTAGGAATTTTGGGGGTGCAGATCAAAATTTCAGACTCCAGACAAATTTTTCTGCATACTTACTTGGGAGTAAGGTCCACTGAAATGGGTTTTAGTGTTTGTGTCAGGGTTAGAACATAACCCAGTTTAAATTTGCAGGCCTAAATAAGGTAGGGTCTAATGTATGCTGAGTCATACATTAGTCAGACAGCAACTGTTACCCTGCACATGCCCAATCTCATCTGATCTTGGAAGCTAAGCAGGGTCAGGCCTGGTTAGTACTTGGATGGGAGACCACCTGGGAATACTTGGTGCTGTAGGCTTATACCAGGGGTGCTCAATACGTCAATTGCGATCAACCAGTCGATCGCGAGGCAAAATGAGTTGATCGCAGGCGTCTCTCCTGTCCAGGCATCCCTGGGAGTGATGCATCCCTGGGAGTGAGCCCCGTTGACTCTACTGGGGCTGACTCATGAGTAGTCCTGGAGAGGAGCCGCTGGCAGGCTTCTCTCCCAACCACGCATCCCTGGGAGTGAGCCCCGTTGACTCTACTGGGGCTGACTTACCTTTCCCCTGTTTTTGCACTGGTATGTATGGAGATCTGCCCCCCCAACTTCCATCTGTTGGTTCTCTGTGCAAGGGGTTTTGCACTGGTCTTGCTGTGATGTCTATATAGAGATCTTCCCTCCCCCACACCTTTCTCCTGTTTTTGCACTGGTCTGTATAATGTGATCTGCTCCCCCCCCCCCACTTGTATTGGAATTGAGGAAGATCTGGTGAGGAGGTAGATGTGGTGTCAGCAGTGGCCCCTTTAAGGGTAAGGCCTGGGCATCCAGCAGAGTGTGCTGCACAGCTGCAGCCACTTGAAGGCAATAGGGCCCTCAGGGATATAAGAGCACCTGAGGCAGGAAGGGCTCCACTTATTTATGTGAGTCAGCCTTTTCCTACATGAAGATCATTAAGTCCAAGTACCGGTCCACCATGATTGATGAACATTTGGAAGTGTGCTTGAGACTGGCTGTCAGCAGCTACTGTCAGGACTATGCATCCTTGGCTGATTCACTTCAGTGCAAGTCATCAAAGTACACTCAAGTAATTACAAAAAATGTTTATAGTTAATTATGTTGTGTTGTGCAATATTGGCTCATGCGGTTATGGAAGGTACACCAACATACATTGTACACACAAATGTTATATGTTATGATGGCGTGAACATTGTAAAAAAACTCTGGTAGATCTCCGGGCCTTGCTGGGTTTCAAAGCAGCTCTCGAGCCAAAAAAGTGTGAGCACCCCTGGCTTATACCATAGTCTTTCGAGACTGAAGGTTGCCAACCATGCTGAGTCACCAGGACTCAGGTGTAAAGTGAGGCATGCATCTTGAGACAGGGTGTGGCAGGAGGAGGAGCCACCAACCATCCTGATTCATGCACAGAGCTTTATAAGAGGCCGTGAGAGTCCTCATGTGTGTTGTATGTTTTGCTGTCTCTGCTGCTGTTGTTATTGTAAACTTGTAAATACAAACTGAAATGGTGATGGATTTCCTTGCATCTGTGTGCTCTCTACGTTGTGGGCTGTGCCCTTGAAGCTGCATTCTGCTGGACAACCAGATAAGGAGCTACTCCCTCCTTGACAGGTTATGGGCCCAGTGCCAGTAGCTTTAAAACTACACTAAGCCTTTACACCTGGTGAGTTGATTTATGTCACAAGCCCAGGAGGGGCAAGCACTTTATAGCAGCAGCTAAAATGCAGTCTGTTATGGCAGCAACAGGGTTTCCCCTGTGCTGTCTGAATGGCTCTAATTACTCAGCGTGGAGTTATTGGATGGTGCTATACGTCTGGAAAGAATTGCTGTCGGGGATTGTGTCCAATGCTCCTGAACAGCTGGAGGAAGAGGAGAACTTGAGATAAAATGATAAGGCACTAGCTACAGTTGTGTTGTGCCTAGATAACAGCCAATTGATTCATGTGAAAGGAATCACCTCTGCAAGCATTTGCTGGGAGACTCTGTGACAAACTTATGTCAGAGACTCTGTTGCTTCTAAAATAAGCCTGACCTGAAAATTGTACCGGCTTTGCCTTCAGCTGGGAGGCTGTGTGGCTGACCACCTGCAACTGATAAAGCAGATTTTCCAGGAGTTGGAAGAGAAAGATGTTTACTTCCCTAAGCTGCATGAAGTTTTTATCATCCTGAGCTCGCTTGATGAGTCGTGGGATGTGCTTGTTACTACTCTGGAGTCCTTGCCACAACATAATTTGACTCTGGCTTATTTTACCGGCTGGCTGCTTGAAGAAGAGCAGAAAAGGGCAGACAATCTGCTTGTCTGGAGCAAAGATACCAGTGATGTGCCAAGGCCATGTGGAACTACAGCTCAAGCTGCAGAGGAGGAGGACGACGTCCAGAGTGCATGCTGCCAAGAGGTGCTACAGGTGTGGATTAAGCAACCACCTGATAAAGTTCTGCAAGGCAAGGAAAGCCAAAGCCCCAGAGAAGAAGAGTTTCACTTCACAGAAGAGGACTAGAAGGACCCAGGTTGCTGTAGTGAAAACAGCAGACAACACCCAAGACATGTGGCTTGTTGATAGCGGTGCCAGCCAACACATTGCAAACGATCCAGCCTTGTTTGCTTCGCTGGAACCCACTGCCAAAGAACATGTGAACTTGGCAAATGGGATTTGTTCCCCTGTGCAGGGTGAGGGAACTGTGTTTGTACCCTGTTTGGGTAAGCCTTTAACAGGGGTGCTTTGTGTTCCTGCCCTTCAGCATAACTTGCTTAGTGTCTCTTGCCTTGACCAGCAAGGCTATGAAGTGAGTTTCACAGGGGGTGTGTGCACTTTAAAGAAAAATGGGGAAATTACTGCACAGGGCACCATGTTAAATAATCTGTATGTGCTAAAGGCTGTAGCAAGTAGTAATTTGGCCCAGGCTACTTTCAAAAATAAGCCACCACATCATAATTGTATTCATTTAATGCACAGGAGGCTGGAACATGTAAGTTTTAAAATGCTGCAAAAGACATTAGAGTGTGCAAAAGGCCTTAGCCTAAATGAATGCAAAAACTTTCTGGATTGTGCAACTTGCAAGCTGGCGAAATCAAAAGTGTACCCAGTGAGCAAAAAGAGTACTAGACAGACAAACCGTCCTTTTGAGCTAGTTCATGTTGATTTAATCGGCCCCGTGAGTGAAACTTATGGAGGGGCAAGATTTGTAATGGTGATAGTAGATGACTTTACACGATATGGATTCTGCTACCTCTTAAAGGGAAAGGATGAAACCTTTGAGCAGTTCTGCCAATGGGTGAAGTTTGTGAAGCGCAGGTATGGGCACAAGGTAGCCCAGCTCCAAACTGACCATGGGTCAGAATGCATGAATGCCAGATTTCAGAAAACTGGGATCAATATGATGAAACTTTCGCACCTACATTAGGAGGTGAGGCTGTTAGACTTGCTTTAGCCATTGCAGCCACAAAAGGTTGGCATATACATCATTATGATTTTAAGACAGCTTATCTCAATGCTGAACTAAAAGAAACTGTTTACTTGACCCAAGCCCCAGGATATGAGAGTAAAGAACCAGGCACAGTATACAGGCTACAGAAAGCTCTATACGGATTAAAACAAAGTGGTCATGTGTGTTGAATGTTTTGCTGTCTCTGCTTTGTTTTGCTCTGCTGCTGTTATTGTAAACTTGTAAATACAGACTGAAATGGTGATGGGTTTCCTTGCGTCTGCGTACTCTCTATGTTGTGGGCTGTGTCCTTGAAGCTGCGTTCTGCTGGACAACCAGATAAGGAGCTACTCCCGCCTCCAGAGTTTGTTCACCACCCAATAGAGAATATTTTGTCATGAAGCATTAAGAAAAAAAACAGTACAACAAACTAGCCACTAACTAGACAAAATTATCATAGCTTTTACCTGGAGAAGTGCTGAATAAGTGACACTTCAGGCTAGGCCCTCCCAGCGATCCACAGTGAAGAATTGGGTATTAAATACTACCTGTGACTACAAAGGGTTCTTCAACCAAATGTGACACTCCCTTCTCCCCACTAGCTATATAAAAATCATGTAACAAAACAGGAAATGATGGGCCTGATTCTGTATCACCCCATACGAGCACTGTAGTGCTCCCCAAGACTCTGCACATATGCTAGCAGGGCTTCCCAAGACTCCTTTTAGGAGCATAAAGGACTCAAGAGACCAAAAAGTTTGCAAACTGCTGGCTCAGAGGGCACTGTCATATGCCCTGGGATCAGATCTCCCTAATGAGGCTCATGAATACAGACAGAGGATCTGACCCAGTGTATCCTGTTAAGAGCCCTGTCTACTTTGATGGGAATAAATCACATCTACAATCATTATGCGCTAACATGTATACAATTCTTAGTGCTTTGGACTTCTTGAATAAATATTGTGGGGGGGGGGAGAAAGAATATGCCAAAATCATGATGAAGGAGGAGGGTTTGTTTAGTACTTTGCCCTTCATCAGTTTCAAACTTGATCATGCTCCCTCCCACATTATTTTTAATGAAAAAAACTTCCATTGGTTTTTAATGCCAATGAAGGGCTGCAATCAGAACTATGGTGGGGAGTAAAGTACTACAAGTCCTTTATGTCCACCATAGTACTAGTCCACTGAACCCCCCTATCCCCATGCTCTTTAGTTTAAAAAAAGCACCTAGAGTCAGGTTACATGTTTATATTAACATCTAATTTGACCATAAGTTGTTTATTGATCGCACTGAGAGTGTAATAATGTGATTGTTGATGTGCTTCCTTCAAAGCATGATAAATGTTTCATCCTGTTCTTCATTGAAAAAACAAAATAGCTCTGACATCATGGACGCAGTAAAAGAATATTCCAAATTTTGTGGGGATCCAAGTGTTTCTGTGTAAAGTGAAGGACAAAGGAGACCTGTTTGGTAATACTCCCCCCGCCACACACAAAAACAAAAATTTGAGTCAGATATTAATCATAGCAGCAAGTTGCACCTGTATTCATCTACAAATCAGTTCAGTACCCTTCACCTGCTCAAGAGGTAGGAACAAATTCAGTCCACTCACCCTAAAGGTGATCACTTTCAAAGCAAAGCATTTAACCCATTTCTGCCCAGCCCACAGGTGTACACATTTGGTCCCTGTTGCATATATGCAACACTGGGCAGAAATGGCTTAATCAGCATAAGTTCATAGGAACTTATAAATGAAACTACAGCAGTGGTTTCCTAACTTTTTACTGCCATGACCCACTTTGTTGGCTGCAGTGGTCGCATTGCACCCCAGAATGCAAGGACGCAAGGCATTCTAGGGCACAACATGGCTAACAAAGTGGGTCGTGCATCAGCACTGGAACCACTGTACACTTATATACAAAATGATAGACTTGAGAGGTTATGCTAGAAAGACATACAGTGTGAAAAGCCTGACTATCCAACAAGTCCTCCAAAGATGAACCTATCCCACACCATCCAGGGACAAATGCCATCCATACTTAACAGAGGTATTGTTAAGAACTTTGGTGAAGAAGCTGTTTCTTGAAGTCATTTCCAAATTAGCAATCCTGGTGATGTGGTTGGCAGTATAATTTAACACATTTTTATGCTGCAATTTTTTAATGATTCACAATGTAGTTTATGCCATAGAATAAAACAACATCACAAAAAACAGATCAATAATACAAGCAACAGGAAAGCCACAGTGTTAAAACGAAACTCATCAGAGTTTTAAAAGACCGGGAAAAAGTATTGCTCGCACTAAAAAAAAGTGTAGGTTCCAGGCGAGCATCTTTTGGAAGGGATTTTGTAATTAGAGCACCATCACCAAGAATGCTCTCTCCCTGGTCACCCTCCACCTGACCTCAGACAGCAGGGATACCCAGAGGTCCAGGTACTTCGGGATGAAATTGATTTGGTTGCTCAGTCTGACATCTAGCTCAGGTCTGGAACAGAAACTGCTTTGGTTACCCTGATAGATGACCAGAGATAGATGACAACAGAGGCACAGAGGGAGCGTGACCCTGTTGATTTTCTTGGTTATCTCAGAGCCCAATCCTATGTATGTCTATTTACTTATACCTAATGGGACTTACTCCCAGGTAAGTGTGGACAGGATTTCAAGTTCAGTTGCCTTTAATGAGTTGGCTGCAAAACTCCAGTTGTTGGCCCCAACCTCCTAAATCAGTTCTGAATAAGAGACTGCTGCTCGGTCCCAAGGAAATTATGGTACAGGACTCTGTAGGGCTTTATTTTATGTCCCTTGCTTTTAAGATTTTACACAAGCAAGACAGTTCATGGGATTGGAGCATGTTGCCAAACATGCTCATTATAACCTACTATTTCTCTTATCTAGAAGTAGCAGAATATGATTGACTGTGTGAGATCATTAAAAAAATTGAATAAATGTGAATAAACTGAAATCCAATCCAGACAAAGCAAAGAAATTAATAGCGGGCAGGTCTGCCAATTGATATATGATGGATTTGCCTCTTCTTGGTGGGGCTGCACTCCTAGGCAAGAAACAGGCTTGCAGTCCAAAATGATGCTACATCCAGCATTGAACTTTAGGTGACTGTTGTGAGCAGAAGCATGTTCTTTCAACTTCAACTAAGGGCGCAATCCTAACCCCTTAAGTTGGTGCTTTCCAGCACCGACATAAGGGCAATGCAGCTCTGAGATAAGGGAACAAAAATTCCCTTATTTTGATGAGGCCTCCATGAGTGACACCCAACTATGGGATGCCACGCATGTCCCATTGGCACCGCTATGCCAGTGCTGCAAAACACTGACATAAGGGGTTAGGATTGCACCCTTAATGTAAAATATATGGGAATGCAGAAGAACACCAGCAAACAGCCACTAGAAAATACACTGTGCTGGGGGAAGAGGGACAGTTACTCTCCCCATGCTATATATGAGGAATGCCATTTCAAAAAGTGCCTTTTGCCCAGGTAGCTGGACACAACTAACAGGTGTGAAGCTATTTCCACTAAGAAATGAATGTATTAAGCAGAAGCAACTGTGTTATGAAATTCCCACCTGAGATCTATCAGAACCAACTCTATTTGAATACTCAATGCCTGGTAAAAATATTTATTTTTCCACTGAACTTTTGTGAATTAAAAACTCAAAATTTGCTGATTTTCATGAACTACTGCTGTTTGTACTGGGGTTTAGCATTTCAATGTGATTTTATGATATTTTAATTTTTTTTTTAAATCACTTTGAGAGTATTTGTACACAGAAAAATGAGTACAAATTTAATTATAAATAAGCAAGCATCAGTGACATTAACTTATTCCATAATAAATTTCAAAGTTGTCCTTACACCTACATAGACATGTTGCAGTCTTAATCCAGGTAGTATTTTGCCCACTATAAGATACTACAAGATCCTATTCAAAATCGGTTCCAGAAATCTGAACTGTTACCATTACCACAGTCTGAAAAATTAAATCTGCTATTTTTGTGGTGCAACTGAACACAAGTGGAAATAAGGAGAATGTGCAAAATTCATAGGATCCATACGACATATGCAAGACTGATCCACTGTTACCCTCCCCTATGATAAACTGGGCTGAAACTGTAGCACGCATTTATGTGGTGAAACTCTCAGCAGGGGCTGAAAAAAATAATTGGGATCCTACTGCAGCCCAATGAATAGTGTCCCATTCATTTGATAATTTGTTAATGACCTGGAAACTTGGCTCTTCAGAGAGCCAAATCAGTGTGTGTCTCAGATTCAGCCACAAGTTGGTACCTTGGAAATAGTGACCTACTTCTCAGAGTTGCTGCAAACCAAAGAAAATTAACACAGGACTGTACAATCCTTAACATATGGAAGCTGCACTCAGATGCACACTGAGGACCCAATCCTATCCAACCTCCCAGCGCATATGCAGCCACAATGCAGCCCTTTCCCCTACAAACTTTCAACAAACAACAAACTTTCCCTTACCTTGAGGAGACCTCTGCAACAGCCCACCACCACTACAGGATGCAGCACATAGTGCAACAGAGGCTGGAAAGTTGGATAGGGTTGGGAACTTAACTTAGGAGCCTAAACTTGGGGTGACTTTTTCAGAGTAAACATGCACAGGATCAGGCTGCCTTTAAGCATCTGATTAACAGCTGGCCAAGGCAGAGCCCTGGCTTGGGTGGCTATTCAGTACTCATGTTCTTAAGAGCAGTAGCGTAGCTAGAGGTGGGGCAAAGCACTAAGTTCTGCAGATGCCTGAGAGCACCTTGCAAGGGGGCCCCTCTCCTTCAGAGTCATTGCAGGAGGTGGGAGAAAAATGGAGGAGTTTGCCTGGTTCCGAAGGGGTGGGGGATGGCACATTCAGGTGCCTGCAAGTGCTTTGCCCCCCCCCTCTCTAGTTACATCACTGCTTAAGAGAGAAGCAAGACTACTCACACAGCCGCCTTTTTGGCCATCCGGTACTTTCAGGTCCTCCAGGTAGCAGTCCTTGGCGTTGTCCAGCACCCGCGCCAGGTCAAAGATGCAAAGGGCCGAAGAGGTGGGAGACCGTGCTGTGTTGACCTGGAAGACCCCTACCCAGAAGGCGCGCTCCTGGGAGAGCTGGAGAAGGCTGGAGGAGAGGATGTGGGTCCCGTTGGCGCAGGGCAGAAAAGTCTGGCCGTGGTATATGCCTTTCTGGTTGTCCAAATCTGGCCTGCTGATGACGGCCATGGCAGGCACAAGGGTGCGGTTGTAGTGGTGGTAGGGGAAGAAGAAGTGGTGGCTCCACAGAAGAGCATCCACAAAGTACAGGAAGGTGTTCTCGACCAGGGCCCAATACTGCAGCTCCCCCACGTTGCTGTTTTTGTCCTTGATGGAGATGGCCACCAAGACATCGCTGTCCACCTTAGTGGCGCTGCTCAGGATGTGCGAAGTGGCCACCACCAGGTACCAGTGCGAGTCACTGGAGTACAGGTGGCCAGCCGCAGAGCCCTGCGGTAGAGAAGTCACCAGCTGCTCCCCCAAGCACTCGCACGTCAGGTTGGCACATCCCAGGTGCCACTGGTAGCAGGAGCCCTGCGGCTGGGTCCAACAGGTGAGCAGTCTGTCCTCGCGGAAGGGCAGCAGCAGCTTGTTGATGGCGTCGCTCCTGTTCCCGCAGAGGGTCTCCAAGGGGGGTCCCCCCAGCGAGGGCTCCAGGCCGTACACGCAGCGGCCGCTGGCCACCCACAGGCGCCCGCGGCTCACGGCCAGGTTGGCGACGGTGGCGTTGAAGGTCTGTTTCCGCGGGCGCGCCGCGGCCAAGCCCAGAAGCAGCAGCAGCAGCAGCGCCAAGCCGGGCATCCCTCGCAGCCGCCCAGCCGCTGCCAGCCCCGCCATGGAGCCGCCTGGCCGCAGCTCCAGCCCTACCACCGGCTGCGCCGCCCCATAGAGGCGCGCAAGGAGGCCAGTGGCTGTGCCCGCCTTTCTCTCCCCCTGGCGGGGTCGCTGCGGGGGAAGCAGGCGGACCTGGGGCAGCCAGCAGGGCTCTCCTGGTGCGCTTACATAAGGCGAGCGCCTCTCCCTGGCTGGCTGGCTGGAGCGCGCGCTCCTCTCCGGCTCCCTCAGCGCGCCTCGGCAGCCCCGCAAGTTCCCTTTTCCAGCGGGGGGCCGAGCAGCGGCTCTCCCGGCTGCTGCTGCTGAGGCAGACTTTCTCCAGAGGGGCGCCTGAGTCGGCTGAGCGGCACGTGCTCGCCCCTCCCTGGCGCTTCCTTCTGAACCCCTCCGGGGCGCAACGCGCTGGGGAAGTTTTGCGCGCCTGGCCTGGCTCTCCACAGTGTCATGTGAGGGGAGGAGGGGGGGCCTGTGCCCAGGGCCAGTGCCAGGTCATGGAGGGGGGGCTTTGGTGGCCCCCTTCTTGCACCCCAAGAATACCCCTCCTTCTTGCATCTCCTTCTTGTCCGTCCCCCCTCCCCCCAAGGCTGCACCACCCAAAGAGAGGGGAGGAGAAGAGAAGAGATGGAGGCTTTGGCTGCCAGGAGCAGCTGCCACCTCCGTCTCCTCCTCTATTTCTCCCTTGAGTGGCCTTTGCCTGACTGGGCTGAATCCTTTCCATTAGCCCAGTGTTTCTCAAACTGTGGGTCAGGACCCACTAGCTGGGGTCACAAGCCCACTTTACAGGGGTCCCCATTCATTTCAATATTTTATTTTTAATATACTAGAGTATTTCTCACACTGTGGGTTGGGACCCACTAGGTAGATCACAAGCCCACTTCATGGGGTCCCCCTTCATTTCAATATTCTGGCCCCGGGGGCCAGATGCTGCCTGCAGAGAGCCTCTATTTGCCCTCAACCAGCCTCTGATCCCCTGAGAGCCTCTGGCGCAGTTGACCAAACAGAACCAGAGTTGTGCTTGTGTGTGCTTTATTTCCTTGGCTATGTTGGTGCTTGGAGAAATCCTGGACATTTGAGTCCATTCATTCATTCATCTAAGTTCCATCTAATGCATTTATTTAAATTTTATATTTAATTTTTTTTTTTTGGCCCTCAACACCGTGCCAGATATTTGATGCGGCCCTTTGGCCGAAAAGTTTAGAGACCCCTGTATTAGCCCACCAAGAGGGAGGGAAAGGGCAAAAGCAGTGGCATAGCTGGAGGGGATGCAAAGCACTAAGTTTTTGCTGGGAGTCTCACCTCAGCATGCAAGCAGCCCCTCCCCCTTGGAGCCATTCTAGGCAGTGGGTGCAAAATAAATGCCTCTGTTTGGCACCCAGCATGGCTCTGAAGGGGAGGGGGAGGGGCCACTTGCAGGGCACAGTGAGGCTCCCTGCAAAACTTAGTGGATGGATGTGACTTGTATTGTTTTTATTCTAGTGCACATGCATATATACATGTATCTGGGGAGGAGTTGTAGCTCAGTAATAAAGCATGTGCTTTGCTTGTGCTGCGAGGTTCAACCAGGGGCCTTTCCTAAGAAAGGGGAAAGGCCCCTGGTTGAAGCCCTAGAGACCTACCAGTCAGTGTGGACAATGCTGAGCTAGATGGACCAGTGGTCTTACTCGGTATGAGGCAGCTTCATATGAACATGATACACAGCCTGCCATTTCAGACATTGCTGCTGAGATATATTTTAAACTGTGCATAATATATTGTAGGATAGGTAATAGTGCAAGACTATGCTTGTCTTCTCAGAAGTAAGTCCCACTGAGTTACTCCCAGGTAAGAGTGTATAGGACTGCAGCCCTTGTGTGGCTTTTTTTTTTTTTCTGTATCTTTGCCCAAATTGCTTTCTACTCAGTTAAATCAGGGTGGCTTATTGCACAATAATGCCGCATTTCAGAGAGATTTCATATTGCAGCTCTTCAACTAAATCTAAACCTTGTTTACTTTGAAAAAAAATCCTACTGAAGTTAGTGGAATTTACTTTCATGCAAATGGGTTCAGGTTTGCAGCCTAAATCTTTAAAAACAAAATCGCCACATTTTACCTTATCTTTCCCTAAAAGACATGCATCCTTTTTTCTCAAACCAAGTTTTAAATATGAAATCTGACTTTAAAAAATAGGGAGAGTGTAGCAGGCTGCTCTAAACAAAGTAGGAAATTTGTGTGTTGCATAGCTTTCCTGTTTCCTGAAAGCAGACAGCAAAGCAGAACTACCACTAGAACAAACTAGTACATATTCAACAAGAAGCAGAAAACCCCAGTTCAATGGAAATGACAGCAGTATCTGAAATATTTTCTTGGAACACATCAGCGTCTTCTACTAAATGTGCAAATTTGAAGAAGCATGGAACACAATCAGGGTGACCTGGTAGAATCGAGGATAGAGCGCCTATACCTTTAACCACTGTCTGGCAGAGGGAATCTTGGCAGATGCAGCTTTTTAAACCCTTTCATGAGCTGCACCTGCCAACATTCCCTCTGCCAGACAATGGTTAAAGGTATAGGCACTCTGTCGTCCATTCTGTCTGATCACCCTGGACACAGTCCACCAAGAAGCTGTTCTCGTCGAAAGGGGATGGAGTCCATAAGATGTAGTTGGCCTGCATCTTATGCAAGTGTTCCAGAGTCAGGCACCCAGAGCAAAAATCACATGTACTCAAAATTATCTTGAAAAACCGTAACAGCCAAAAAATATGTGCTGTCTCTTTAAATACTACAAGAGTCAGATGGGAACTGAGATCGACTGATCCAACAGCAGCTTCATTCTCTGATCTTGGGCTCACTCTGGGGCATGTGTTTAGAAAGTAGAATGGTGGGCAGAATTGCCTGCACTATTTAAATTGTTGTTTTTCTCTGTTTTGTTTGTTTGCCAAGCACATGTAAGGGTGTTTTCTGGCAGCATGAAAGCTGGGTCGCTGTTGTGCACTTCCAGGCCACTGCTGCAAACAGGTAACAGTGCACAGTGCAGGGCTCCAGAGGCCTCCATTGGCACCAGTAAGTTGGTGGCAGAGGCATGTTGTGGGCAGGGGAAGTTCTGGGGAAGATTGGGAGGGACAGGATGTATCATGGCTGCACCGGCATTTATCAGATCTTAGCCCTTCCTTCTCAAGCCTCTCCAGCCTTTTTCTCTCCTTGGATATATGCCAGCAAAATAGCTGGCATACGTCTGAGGAGACCTTTATGCAATTGGACAGCCTACTAGGAAGTAGGTAAAAAAATTTTACTTACCTCCTGCTGGTTGTCTTATCCCCTCATACTGGGTGCAGTGCACGCTTCTCCAGTGCAGCTGCATCGGCACCAATGGTGGGGGATAGGCAGGAAGTCTTAATAACATGTTGCCAAAAAAGGTACATTCTAAGAAAGCACTTCAAGTACAGTGTTTAGATGTCAGGGTGTGAGAAGGCTTTCTTACCATTGCTCTTTTGTTCTCTTGCAAAGTAACTCTGATTTTTACACATTTTTATGATGCACATTTTTATGATGCCCTTGAAGAAACACAGACCTCATGTAACTCAGGGCCAGTTCTAGCATAGGATTATGCATTTATAGGTGATTTTTGTGAGCACCCATTTACAAGTGAGTGCTATCAGAATGGGCTGTTGGCACCATTCTCCTGGAGGACATTTTGTTCATGCTGCTTGAGAATTCATTCCAATGTATACTCGTGACATTTGAAAGATATCCCAGAACAGAAAATAATATAATCATGTGAATGATCATATGTATCTCTTCACATTTTGTCATCTGTTCAAGGTTCCTGCTTATGATAATGGTGGAGTGTTCTTTTCTTTAATACTACATTTCATTTGCAGTGACTGAGTTCCTTACTCATCTGTCATGCTCAGACATTTTTATAAGTAAAAGTCCTACATCTTTCTGTTTTTTCTATTGTACTTTCTCCCCTTGTCTCCCATAAGGCAGCAAATTCTTTGACTCCACCTAAGAGTAAAGACAATGTATCTGCAATGCTGAACTCTAGATTCAGAAGGTCCATAGCCAAAATGGGACCACCCACAGACAACAGAGAGGTGGTACCTGATTGTAGATAATTTCTTAGGGTTTCAAATCTTTCAAACACACCACACACACACACATCTATGGAGGTGTTTGAAAACAGTGTTATTCATTTTACTTAGAAGTAAGCCCATTGTGTTCAGTAAGATTTGGGCTGCAATCTTAACCCAAGCAAACACCTCTATACATCTAGGTGAGGGGAACAAATACCCCAAACTTATTCTGCCTGGAGAATGTAGAGTTTTAAAAGATAATGAGGAGTTTCCTAGAGAGGCTTCACAGAGTACAGACATTATCTGCTTAGAGTCCAGTCAGGTCAGGAAAAATGAAAAATGTTTATTTTCTCAGTGAGTGCATGGTCAATCTGAACTCCAGGGATGGGAGAAGAGGGAAAGGAGGAAGCTGGAGAAAGCAAAAGCATAGTAGAGCCAAAATGGTTGGAAACAGTGAGTGATGGAGCCTTTTAGTGAGACTGGGGCACTTTCACTTCCATACAGTCCATTGAGATTTTTTACCAAGCAACTATAGAAAATGTGCTGAAAAAATGGGTTTATGTGTTGTTCTCATTGTTCACATCGGCTCTACATAGAAGGCTCTAACCTAGCTATTTGTAACTTAATAGCTTGATACAGGAAATGTTGACTCTGGAAGTAAGCTCTGTGGAATCTAGTAGTTTCTCTCAGAACAATGTGGAAAGAAGCTGGGGAAAAAAATTGAGATGGAGAAGAGAGAAAAGGCTCCCCTGAAGCCCCAATTAATTTGATCCAGGCCATATTGATTCTGAAAGATTGAAAAGAGACAATAAAGGAAAGATTGGAAAAGCACAGCAAGAGGGAGGGAATGCAAGCAGATAAACTGTCCAGTCCTGCCACTACTCCCCTGCGCCCCATCAATGCAACCACTCTGAAATGGTGGGTGCTGCATCCTATGGTGGGGGAGGGCATTTGCAGAGGTCTCCTCTAGGTAAGGGAATATTTGTTTCCTTATCCGGAAGTAAGCCTCCAGTGTGGAGGGGTTTACTTGGACCTGTGACAGGCAGCGATAGCTGCCTTGAGTCCCTTTTGGACTGAATAAATAGTAGGTGCAAGTCCATGTTTACCCTTGCCGTGGGATCAGGTCTGGGAAGGGGATTAGGATATTGGCAGCACGGATGCTGCCAATCCCCCCTCTTGGTACTGATCCACCCATCTCCCACCTCTCACCTTGGTCCATTTAGCCCCCTCCCCACTCCTGTTCCATCCTCCCATCACCCCCTCCCACCAGCAGGAAGGCACAGGCACACTAGCACACTGATGGCGCTTCGTTTGTGCAATTGGCATTGTCTGCCTTACAGCAGTCAGCGGCAGCAGATCCTCCCCAGCAACAGCTGGTACATATAAGATTGGGCTGATAGCGTTAGTGAAAAGGAAAACATTTAAAACAAAAAAGGATAGAAAGATGCCAAAGCAGAAAGAAAACTTGGAAAATGAAATAGAAAAAAGGAAACACTAGAAAGAGAAAGAAAAAGCAAGGGACAGAAAAAAGCTTGGAGGATACATTTACAATACAATACAATACAGGTATTTCTATACCACCTTTCTTGGTCCTCAGATTTCTCCTCTGACTTTATTCAAGGCCTTTATTCCTCGGACTTTATTCAAGGCGGTTTACATAGGCAGGCTAATTAAATCCCAGTAGGGATTTTTACAATTTGAAAGAAGGTTCTATCTTCTTTAATGAAGATAATGAAGATAAATGAAATAAATCTTTAATGAACATAAATGAAGATAAATAATTATCTTCTTTAATGGAGATAATGAAGATCTTCATTTAATGAAGATACGTATATAGCAAAAGCACACACACACATGTCCTATATGCCTAATCAATAAAAACAAACAAATCACTTATTTGGGGGGGCTGGTTGTTGTGTGTGTGTCTGCATGTAGTCCTTGATTCACATCTCCGCTCATACACAAAGCTCATTGGTGACCTTAGGCTTCTCATCATCACTCAGCCTGTCTACCTCACAGGGTTGCTGGGAGAATAAAAGGAGGGGGAGGACCCATGTAAACCACACTGAGCTCCTTGCAGGAAAAAACAGTCTATACATGTGCAAAAAATACTGTTAATTCTTTTGAAAATGAGCTGTTCATTTTTTTTCAACTTTTCAACAGATCCTTATTTTTTACACTCAGTTTTCTGTTGGTAGTCTAATAGTGATGAAAAGGAGTTTCAACTGGAGATTTTGTAGCCAAGTATCACATAGAAAATTTCTTTACTCCCCCCCCCCCGGGTTTTTTTTTTTTTTTTTGTCTTCTAGATCTGTTTTTTAAAGTTTAAATGTGTTTAAAATCAAACGACTAGAGAAAATTCTGCCAGATGTAACTGAAAGAGACCGTGTTGCAAAATGATTCTCACCACTTTGAATATTCAAACAGATTTTGCAGTTCTGGCTGCATAAGATAAGAAAGTTCCATGTACAAAAATAGTCTCTGATCTGGCCCAAAAGAGGAAGTACATGCGCTTCCCACAGTGAAATAAAATGGCAATTGCAAATTATCTCAGACAATTTTTCAACAAAATATGACTGTTCTGATAATTATCTGTGTATATCTGTATTATCTGCACGAGAGCCAGGATAGTAATTTGAGAGATGGACTTAGACCTGGAAAATCCAGGTTCAGATCCCCACTCAGTCATGAAGTTTCATAGGTGACCTTGGGCCAGTCACTATCTCTCAGCCTCACCTACCCCTGAGGACAAAGGGAGGGAAGAAACCATGTACACCACCCCAAGCTCTTTGGAGGAAGGCAGTATAAAAATGTGAAAATAATAAATATGTACATGCCTCTCCACACAGTGTTGATTGCAGTGGGGGAGGGGAGCCTTGGTGCTGATGCTTCCCTCCTTTTCCTATGCCGGGGCAAATTAGCAGAGCTACAATTAGGTAGTGTGCTTCTTCCGCTGTATGCTTCCCTACAACTGACATTGACGCGAATGCTACCTCTAGATTTGGAGGTTTCATTTAACTCTCATGGCTTTTAGCTGAATTGGGGCTAACCTATTCATTAGGCCCATTGAAGTGGTCTCCTCAGGTGGCAGATTGGTGGGGGGTGCCCATTTCTGTCCACCTACTTGCCTGCATTGCCTCCTTCAAGAAGAGAGTTGGGGGGGGGGTGCAGAGGGGCTGTGTGCAGACTGGGCCCAGGAGGTGGATGGGACAGGCCTCTGTCACTTAGGCTGGATCCTAACCCCCTCCCAGCCAGCCTGGTGTTACACTGGGCTGCTCGGATTTGCGCCAGCAATTTCACTGGCGCAGATTCAAGTAGCCTCATAGGGGTGACTGGCGTGTGACACGGGGTAAGGAGATAAATACCCCCTTACTCTGAGTTGCACCACAGCCACCTCCTAAACTGTCGACCTGCCTGTTCCAGCGCAGGTTAGAATTGGTCTGCAGTTTCATTTGAAAGCCGTCTAAACTGGTAGCCGCACCATCTTGTGACAATGAATTCCTGAAGGTAATTGCAGATGTTGTGAAAAAGCATGTTCTTTTCTAAGAACTTTCTTTTCTAAGAACTTCAGTTTCTAATGCTAAGAGCGAGGGAGATAAAAATTACTGTATCACCTTTCCAATGCAATCCTAACCAACTTTCCAGCACTGGCATGGCTGCGACAGTGGGGCGTGTGCTGTATCCTGCAGTTGGAGGGCACTCATGGAGGCCTCCTCAAAGAAAGGCAATGTTTGTTCCCTTACCCAGGGCCTAGGAGAGGGGGGTAAAGGGGGTAATTTGTACCTGGGCCCAGGGTCAGAAAGGGGGCCCAGGAGCCAAAGGAAGGGGCCCAGAAATTTCCTGGGATCTTCCATTTTCCAATCTCACCCAAACTCACTGTCCACACAGGATGCTGGGAGAATTACCGTGGGCACATGATAGCAACTACAGCCATAAGCCATACAGACCAGCCCAGGAATGCATACATTCCTTAACACCTGGGAGGAAAATGACCTATACTCTTTGACTTATGGACTCGCAGCCCAATCCTGAGCTGCCCGACCCAGCAGCTCCACGGAGGGCTGCCACTGGATCCTGTGCCTCCCACACTACCACGGGAGGCTCCTCGGAGAAGGGGACATTCGTCCCCTTCCCCCGAGTAAGCGAAACAGCCCCGCAATGGGGCTACTCACTTTAGCGCCGACCAAAAGGCACAAGCCCCTTGGATCCTGCGGAGCTCAGCTCCACGGATCTGCCTCTCTCACTCCCCCGACACTCCTCCCCCACGCCCCCAGCCACGCCCCCTCCCCAGAACACCCCCCGACTCCCATTCCACAGCCCAGCAGTCCGGGAGACCACACAGCTGCAGAACCTGGGCGACTGCCAGGCGCTAGCCCAGAGCCAGCTGGTGCTGGGCTAGCTTTGGCAGGAGCCCGACGGTGAGCCCCACAAACATGCCTTACGGCATGTTTGCAACTGAGGTCCGCGGTGCGGAGCCATGCTGCGGACCTCAGGATTGGGCTTTCACTTCCCATGAAGGACCATAGAGGAGCTCAGTAACACAGCTGCGGGACTGCACCTGCTACAGAAGTCGGTTTTGCTATACGCAGGACACTTTCCATTCTAGTGTGACCCTAAATATGATGATGCCAATTTTCTGCATGATTTTCTATATTTAAAAGATTTTAGAGACACTTAGGAGTGTGTTTGGTTTTCCATATTGCTGTATCTAACTGCCAACGCTGTGTAGACAGGTAGACCTGAGCTCTGCATTGGAAAGATTGGTAGACCTGGGCTCCAAAGACTATTCTAGCTGTTTCCATTCCTCCCCATCTGTTTTGCCTCCATACTGCCCATGCCCATTGGCACCTCCCCCACTCTGTTTCACCCCCTCCCTCTTTGGGAAGGGGCCTAAATGAAACTTTGGACCCCTACCAAAATTCCTCTCCAAGGCCCTGCCTTTACCTCAGACTTGCATTGTCCTTATGTCAGTGCTGGAAAGTTGGTTAGGACTGCAGCTTGCTGCAAAGAATGCATAATTTTACAAACCTTGTATCTTCCTCCAACAGTGCAATTGTATGCCTGCCTGCTCAGAAGCAAACTCTGTTAAAGTTAGTGAGACTTATTCTGATATAAGTGTGTGTAGGATAGCAGTTTTAGGATTGTGCTGTTAATTACTACTTCTAACCTATAAAGGTTCAAACCCTGTAGCCATTTTTTTTTTTCCTCCCTGTGCAGGATACTTCCATTTTATTTGCTTTTTTCTATACTTCTTCCAGCTCTTTCTTTCTTTTTTTAATATCTAAAATTAAAAATTTAGTAGACAAGATATATCACAACACTACAATCAATAATACATTCCATGTTAAATTATTGAATCACCGAACACAATGACTAATAAACTAATATTGTAGAACACTATCATTTCAGTCCATCTGCATTCAGCATTACTCCTACTTTTACTCAAATAGCAAAACAACAAAATCACCAAAAATCCCTCTTCGGGTTGTTTCTAAATTACTAAGCTCCCTTATCCATCATTACATGTCTTGAATGATATATATCAATTTAAGTTCTATGATACCATCCTTGAGATGAGATAACCAGAACTGTACTGTAAATGTACCCCTCCCAATAGCTGTAACAGGATATCTGCACAGAACAACAGTTTTGATTCCTTGTTTAGCTTTAACCCCTTGCCACATCTGAAGTAAAAATTGTGGCAACCAATATTTCCATACAGAAAGTAAAGAGTATCAGTGAAATCAGGCAATTGGCTGCCAATCGAAGCTTTGTCTAAAAACTATAAGTAATGTGTAACGGGATATACAGTCACCTCTTCATCTTACGCACAGTTGACTTGCATGAATTCAACTACATCCACTAGGCAAACAAACAAAGAAAAACACCAATTTAAATACTGCAGGTGGTTCTGTCTGCAATTCCACTTACTAAATACACACCCCAGAGTGAGTGTGAGTTCAGAGAATGAAGCAGTTGTTGACTCCACTGCAGTTCCCTCCAGTGTTGGTTCCCATCAGCCTCCCTACCCTCGCAGCGTGGTTTTGGATCACTTCACACACCCTTCCTGCCCATGCTATGGGTTCAGAAACATAACATTAAAGGGCTAATGGCATGCATTCGCATGCAAGATCTACAGCCCCATCCTGAGCTTCCCAGTGCCCAGGGATGCAGTGGCACCGAAATAGCTACCACCACATCCAGCTGGGCTGGGAAGAACACCAGAGTTACATATGGCAACCTCATTTAATGCCCAAGTGTTCCCAATGGGTCTCTTTGGATCTGCGCCCGCTTTTGAGTGGGTGCAGATTCGAGGAGACCCATGTTGGGTCTCCTGGGCCAGGAGGGTGATTAGGATATGGCGGCAGGGCCTGCTGCTATTTCCTTCCCCCTCCAGCCCTGCTTCTCCCCCCACCATGCCAGTGGGGCATGCAAGGCACCCATAGGACTGAGCTGTTAATTAAAGTTTAAAACAAAAAGGAAAATTTGACAATGCAGTTTTCAAATCACATGTAGTTTGGTCCTGGGATTCTTATGAATATCATCCAATTTTCTTGTTAAATTTAAATGTGTCAGCTCTAGAACCTCATCTCTTAGTCTAATTGATATAATTATGCATATGTCCTTCAGGAAACAAAACAGTTCAGGCATTGGTATCCATCCAACATCTGCAATGTCCACATTACCCTTCAGGAATTTTTTCATTGGCTTGTTAACTAATTATCTGATATCTTCCTGCAACAAGCCTATGAACACTAACCTAGAAGTAAGCCACATCAAAGACAATCAGATTTATTTCTAAGCAAACATGTATAGGTTTGCACTGTAAGTAGTTTGCCTGATTTTGATTTAGCAATATAATGCTCAATGTTGTTTTATTTTATTGTCTCATTATCTTTTTATGTTTATTTTGCAAGACTTGGAGGGCTTCTTTGTTCTCTTTTTTGGGGTAAGATTTCCACTTTGAAAGGAAGCTTTCTTGCCTCTTAGAAGAAATTGCAACATTTTTAAGACTAATGCCAAATCTGGCTCAAGGTGGGTTCAGGGGGCCCAAGTTGAGTCAGATCCTTGGATACAAAATCTGTGGATAAATAGGCTCAACCTGTATAAAGCTCGACAATTGTTTATTTACCTTTTATATTAATTGTGATGCAAAAAGGAGCTCAGCCAACATATTTCTGTGAGCCACAGATTATATGTCAAAGAGCCACACATGGCTTGCAAGCTACAGTTCTTCTCCCCCTGGAACATACCAAAACATACAGGCAACTGGGAAGTGATGTTTCCTGAAGCATAGGATGATAGTGGGGAATACGAATTTTCAATGGCAAAGAGCTGTTTATAGAAAAATTCCCATCCTATTCTGAATAGCTGTTCTAATATTATTATTATTATTATTATTATTATTATTATTATTATTAACAACAGTATTTATATACCACTTTTCAACTAAAAGTTCACAAAGTGGTTTACAGAGAAAAATCAAATAACTAATGGCCTAACTGTACTTTAATAAAATAAAATAAAATCATTCTGTGTTCAGCAGTGGAAACTTTTTTTTTTTTTTTTAACAGAGCAGTTTCTGTTCCTGTGTGGTTACTGTGCAGAAGCCACTTAAAGGTCCACAGAAGTAGATAAAAATCAGGGGGAAAAAACTACTGACCGTGTTACAACCTGGTTCTGTGTGCCTAGATATGGAGCCTGAAATTTTCAAAAGCACTTTGTTTAGATGTCGAGCAAAAAACTTCTTACAGCCTTTCCATTCAAACCACTAGATACACAGAAAGGGTAGCTCAGCTAATCACAGATCAGTTATCACTTCTATGAAACATACTGAGAAACCCTAAGCCTATTTTCTCAGAAGTTCCACTGAGTTCAAAGGGACTTACTCCCACATATGTATGCCTAGGTATGCAGACTTTGAGTTTTTTGTGTAGAATGGTAATTGTTGATCACTGATTGTTGTAGATCAGCCATTTTCAATCACCGTGCCATGGCACACTGGTGTGCTGCGAGTGGTCCACAGGTGTGCCACAGGAATTGGGGGGAAGGTCATTTATTAATAGGGCCAATGGGGGATGTGAGCCCCCACTGGCAGCTTGGTGTGCCTTGTCAGTTTTCAAAAACCTGGTGGTGTGCCTTGACCATTTTAGTGCCTTGTCAGTGTGCTGTTAGATGTAAAAGGTTGAAAATCACTGTTGTAGATAATTATTTCAGAGCCTGCCCAAAACCTCTCAGGGCTTGAGATAGCGTGACAAGTGCTGTCTTCCTTATTTGGTGTTTACCAACCCCAACTCCCACTCCCTGGGTTATTCCAGGTAAATATGCATAGGATTGCACTGTGAGGTAATGAAATGTCAATGCAAAAACAAGAAGAAAAACATTTTCCAGATAACCTTTAGGACAATTTTCAACTGAGCAGCATTTTTTCTTAAGTGAGCAAGTAGGTGTCAAGCTAAAGCCTCCTGCTGTTTCTCAACCCACAGTTGTGGAGTTTCATTCTTAAAAACACCTGCCAGCTGGTAACTGAAATCAACTGATAACCATGCAGTATCCATTTTCTCTTGTTCTGAGTAATGAACTAGTGCCACAGTTCACAAAGCTGGGATGATGGTGTTAGCATTTTAGAACAATTATAATAAAAAAAAATACCTCACCATGGATGTACTTGTAAATAATATTTTATCTATAAGGTCCATTATTTTAAAAAGTGCTGCTGAATATTTGCTAGTTACCTTTTACTCTTTGCATGTGGGGAAATCTTTTAAAAGAACAGTGTGTGGGTAGGGCCAGTGTTCTTAATTTCTTGACAGCAGCTAGCAATTGTAGGTGTTTTATGAATAAAGAATAACATGTAAGGTAGCCGATGAATACGATAATTAAAAGATAAAAAACGATCCTTGAAAAACCACATTTTAAAAGTAAAACTACCGCAGCTTCCCAAGTGGAAGAGAATCTTTATGTTATTGTTAGTATGTTTACATTGAGTGGGTCCACATGAAATGGGAAATCCTGATTTTCCTACTATAAGAAAAAAGCCTATAAGACAAAAACCTGTTCCTATAAGGTTTTCCTCCTATAAGAACAAAGGAGCTTCATGGGCTCATATGCTCCCCTGCTCTTTCACACTCAAGCGGAAGAAAGGAAAAGCTTTTATTGTTGGTTGTAACTAAACCATGGTTCCGTGTTACCTGTGACTTTGTGGAACTATGGCTCAGTTAAGGAAAATGAATCAGGATCAAACCTTGGCTTCGGTTCCTGGCTTGTTCCTTAACTGCAGTTTGAACTAATTCATAGTTCCATGAGTTCATACACAGTTAGGAAGTGTGGTTCAAGTAAAAACTTCCCTTCTCTCGTGCATGAAAGAAAAAGGGGGGGGGTACATACAAGCCCATGGTTCTCCCAGATTATTCTCATAGCAGGAAACCATGGTTTTTCATTACATCTGAACCCAACCATTCAGTCCATTCTCCAGGAAACTCAAAGTGGCATCCATGGAGTTATCCCAGTATCCGGGCAAAATCCTCTGAAGCAGGTGAATAAAAGATAGAGGCTTTTCCGAGGCCACTTTCTGAGATGCATGAGCAGCAGTATCAACACAGGTCTGATCTCTCAAAGTCAGATGTCTTGAGCCTACCCAAGCCTATCATTTGGCTGCACTGCTGGAACTTGCATTCTAGCAGCACACTTTGTATGATGAACTGGTGGCATCATAAAATGCAATGCTCTGTAGCATGCTACGGGGCTGCTGCCAGAAACAGTGAAAGGCTTTGGCTGTGCAGTACCTGTACTGGCCTTCTTGGATCCCTGGCAAAAGTCAGCAGCAGGGATGGGCTGTGAGCAGGGAAAGGGAGGAATGGGGCATTTTGGAGGAGGAACCGAGTTTGGGGAGGGAGGGTGGATCTGGTGGCAGGGGTGCATGCTGGATCTTATCCCTTCTTTTGAAAACCTCCCGGCCTCTTTTCCCTCTTCAGACATACACCAGCCATTTTAATGGCGTATGTCTGAAGACACTCATAGGTTGATACATGGAGGTAAGTAACAATGCTTTTTAATTACCTCCAATTTGCCTTCAGGGCATCTACCATGTAGCACATGCCTTTGGGGTGCAGCTACTTACTACAGCATGGTAGGGAACACGATTGGGCTTTGTATTGCCTAACCACATTGGTTCTGAAGGCTCAACTTGTACTTTGTTTCTGTCATCCTACCTTACAGGGATTTTATCTGAATAAATGCATGCCGCTCAGAGCTTCTCAGTGGATCAAAGCACAGTTAAGTAAGGAAAGGTATATCTTAAAAGTTTTCCGAAGCATTAGTGACTTTTCCTAAGCAGTAGCAGGAATCTGACAGTGGAGGCCTAGTCTACCTGGCATTCTAAGCAGTGGGTAGACCTGGCTTCTCCCCCCCCCTGGGGGGGGGGATCTCAAGGTGCAGGCCAGGTCTACTCATGATTTTGAGCAACCAAGAGCAGGGCAGTGGGAACAGTTTGCTTCAGGTACAAGTGGCACTAGTTATGCCACTGTTCCTCCCAGATAAAGGTATCTAAAAAAGTGCAGATCTTGCATAATTATTCAGAATAAGCTGCTAATCAAATCAGCACAAATTATTAACTTCTCTGACAACAAAAACAGTCTTTCCTTCACATTGCCACACTGTGATGAGGAATGTTTGACCTTCTGAGCCTCTTCCCAAGCTTTTATTGGCCTGTAACTCTATAACAATCCAATAGAACACACTTTGTATAATGGACAATGTACCTACAGCAGAGAATTGTCTTGGGACCCGTAGTTGTGAATTATACTCTGGAACATCTCTGTGTGAGTTAATGTTCTTGGCAAATTCTACCCTTTAAGCTAATAATAATTTAAAAAAATAATCAGGCCCAAGGGGCAAGATTGCATTTCATTGCACTTCACTTTTTCCCCTTGTTGTCCCAGCGCAGTCAAACATTTCCAGCACATGTGCATTTCCCAGAAAGACAGGCTTGAGCGAGTCCGTGCTGCAAGGCAAGGCAAACTGCATCATTAGCTACTACCACCACAGCCACATCACCTTGTACCTTCTCACCTTCTCTGAGTCTTTACTCTGCCACCCTGTTTTCAAATTGAATTGGTCCAAAGAAAGAAATCAGATATAAAGTACTGGCACACTTGCAAAGAAGGAAAAAGAAACAGAGCAGAGACAAGAAGGTAAGAACAGCAAGTGCGTGGGTGGGTGGACAAGCAGGGGCTGGCCTGCCTTCAGCATTGCTGCAAAAGGTGGTAGCATTAGGGCTGAAAGAGGAAGTTATTCCACTGGTTTCTGCCACAGCCTTCTTCCCTCCTGGCTGGGGTGTGTGTGTGTGTGTGTGTGTGTGTGTGATCTTACAAGCTTAGAGGTGGCAGTGGAAGCATAGTGAACCCCTTAAAACTGGTACTAATAAAATTAAAAAGAGTAATTTCTTTATTCTGGTGTGTCTGTACTTTAGCATACTGTTTAGTACTGGAGGGCAGTTTGGGGTTGTCGTGGGCAGTGACGTAGCTACGGCATCTGCTACCAGGGGTCAAAGAAGATTTTGTAGCTCCCTCCATGGCACAAACAAATTTACAGCCCAATCCTATGCATGTCTACTCAGAAGTAAGTCCCATTAGAGTCAATGGGACTTACGCCTAGGAAAGTGTGGATAGGATTGGACTGTTAATTAATTAAGTAAATAAAAAGTGTGCCCCCCTATTGGTTAGAGACACTGTGCTGGGGTGAAGGTGGACAGTTATTCTGCTAAATATAAGAGGAGCACCATTTGAAAAAGCACCTCTTTATCCAGTTAGCAGGGGTGATTGTATTATGATACATGAAAATAAGAGCTGACTCATATTAACATCTTATTGCTCTCGGAACAATCGGTGTCATTGGTCGGTTTTGAGTTAAGAAAATTCAGTTTTTGTTACATAATGCAGTTGTGTTTCTGGTTATTTCGCTATAACTTTTGATAGAGATATTTTGACACAGTTTGTTTCATTGCATTCTGCCTTAAATTCCGCATCGAATGGCATATAACTTGATGGCATTACTCAAAAATACCAAGGTTTTCACAATGTTGGCCACTAGTGTCAAGCTCAGGTTGCTGCCCCTCCCCAAGCTTGTCGCCTGTGCAATTGCTGCCCCCTACATTCCTTTAGTCATGCCACTGGTCATGGGGCAGGTGTGTACACACTACTGTGTGCGCACGCTGGCAGGGGGCCGCAGAACTTGGGGAGGGGGGGGTGGCATAACAGCCACCATTTCAAGCAGTGAATGAGTTTGCCCCCCTTCCTGGGCTCAAGTGTTACTTTCTTGCACCTTAATGAGCTCCAATGTTTTTTCAAGTCAAAGTGAAGCACGTAAAAGTGATGGCTCACTGACCAGTGAGTAGCTATATGAGTACTTATAAATCTGATTAAATACATTCTTAATACTAATCTTATGCAGTTGTTACTCATGCGCAATAAAACTGTATGAGGGAGCACAGGGTCAATTCTATGCCTGCTTCTCTGTGCAATGAATGTTTGCAGTGACAAACACTAAACATGAAAGGAGAGGGGGCGAGGTTGTGGGTGTGTTGGCCTGGAGGCAGGGCTTGCCTATCTGTCCCGCCTCCCAGCACATGATTTTGCTGTATGTGAGCAATATCTGCACAGGGCATTTCCATTACTGAGATAACCCTAATGGACATTTTATGTATTTGTTTATTTTAAACGTTTTATTGTGCTCTCTACTTTATCTTGAAAATAAAGTTTTTAAAAATTTGTCTAGTTTTACTCAGCTCTATACATGTCGTCTTTTATTCCTTCACCTGGCTTTATAAAAATCAACTGTGTTTCTTTCAGGGGGAGAGAGGAAATCCACTCCCAGAGCCGCTGAGATTGTGAACACAAATCCAGAAATTTGTTTTAAGAATCATTTCAGGGCTTTGACCACTGGGTGTCACCAATGATTCGGTTTTAAGAATGCTGGCCCTAGCATGTCTACGCTAAACCGATACTGCAGTTACTCAAAAGCAGATGATTGCAATGAAATGTATTTCTGAATTAGCATTCTTCAAATAGCTGTTTAAGGTTTGTCAGGGGAGGCTTTGTAGGATTTGCCCTTTATTCTAAGGCAGATTAGCAAATTTAATTAAAACTAAAACCCTAAACAGACTTACCAGGAAGTTAGTCCCACTAAACTAAGTGGAAAATACTTCCAGGTAAACCCAGATTTGCAAGTCACACTCTTAAATTCCATTTCCACCCTCTGTACATGCCCGCAGACAATCGGTTCATTTTTTCTGATGTCAGTTGTTTTTGCTGTACTATGTAATTTAGCAACGCACCACGAATGTAGGGCAATGACTTTGGAAATATTTCTGTCAAAGAAAGGATTGATTAAAAACTAAACACAAACACAAGCATTCCACATAAAGATGTACAGTGCAATTACCATGCCAAAGCAATTTGCCAAATACTCAAGGATTTGAAATCCAAGCAACCTGTGTCTTTAAATGTGACCATGAAATGTGATGCCCCAGTAACAAAGGATCTAGCTCTACTTGCTCTGTTTGTTTTCTTCTTGCAGGAACCATTATGGGTTACAAGCCATGATGTGTATGTGCAACCTCCTGATTTTAGAAATGGGCTATGTCAGAATGCCAGATGCAAGGGAGGGCAGCAGGATACAGGTCTCTTGTTATCTGGTGTGCTCCCTGGGGCATTTGGTGGGCTGCTGTGAGATACAGGAAGCTGGACTAGATGGGCCTATGGCCTGATCCAGTGGGGCTGTTCTTATGTTCTTAACCTTTTATAGGCAAGGGAACATTCAACAGCATGATTCCCTCCCCCCCATGTCAAGTGGTGTAGCCTATTCTACTATCTCAGGACTCTACCATCAAATTCCCATGTTATTGTGCTTCTTGCCTAGACCATGCCTTAATTTATAATCAGGGTGTACAGACGCATCGGCAAAGCAGCTACCACGTTTTCCAGACTCGCAAAGAGAGTCTGGTCCAACAAGAAGCTGACGGAACATACTAAGATCCAGGTCTACAGAGCTCATGTCTTGAGTACACTTCTGTATTGCAGCGAGTCATGGACTCTTTGCACATAACAGGAGAAAAAGCTGAACGCTTTCCACATGCGCTGCCTCCGACACATCCTCAGTATCACCTGGCAGGACAAAGTTCCAAACAACATAGTCCTGGAACGAGCTGTAATCCCCAGTGTGTATACACTGCTGAAACAGAGTATGCGTTGGCTGCCTGCGTTGGCTTGGTCATGTTGTGAGAATGGGCGATGGTCGCATCCCAAAGGATCTCCTCTATGGAGAACTTGTGCAGGGAAAGCGCCCTACAGGTAGACCACAGCTGCGCTACAAGGATATCTGCAAGAGGGATCTGAAAGCCTTAGGAATGAACCTCAACAGATGGGAAACCTTGGCTTCTGAGCATTCTGCTTGGAGGCAGGCTGTGCAGCATGGCCTTTCCCAGTTTGAAGAGACACTTTGCCAACAGACTGAGGCAAAGAAGAAAGGCCCACAGCCAGGGAGACAGACCAGGGACACACTACACTTGCTCCCAGTGTGGAAGGGATTGTCACTCCCGAATTGGCCTTTTCAGCCACACTAGACGGTGTGGCAGAACCACCATTCAGAGTGCGATACCATAGTCCAGTGGTTCTCAAACTCTCTGGGAGAGTTTGAGAGCCACTAAGTTCTTGCATGGGCAGGAGGGGGGAGGCAGCAGGGGCGGGGGAAGGCAGCGGCACGATCCCCAGGATCGCGCCACTCGGGGGCTGCAGGGGCTTGGGTACCCAAGCCCCTGCAGCCTCCTGGGGGTGCAGGGAGCCTGGCATGACCTGCAGTAGTGAAAGTAGATGCGGAGCGATCGTGCCCCGCCTCTGCTAAAGCAGGGGCTGCTTCCTCCCTGCCTCCAGGCTGCCTCTGCCCCTTAAGGGGGCAGGGGTCAGGGCCTGCGGGCTGGGGCATCACGACGCCCCAGTTTGAAAAGCCCTGCCATAGTCTTTCAAGACTGAAGGTTGCCAACCTATCTTTATTTCATTGACTGCCCTGAAGTTAAAAAATGGTGACAAGTTATTGCTCAATCCAGGCAACAGCTAGTTTATGAGCACTGTTAATAAGAAATGTTTCTCCTATGTATTCAGGAAATGTACCTGTCTGTTTTTAAAAGTGTTTAAAGAACTATCAGCTATTAACCAATTTATCCTGACACCTCTCTCCTCCCCTCTGCCATCTCCCTTGGGTCTGAAGACTGTTTTTAAAAAAAATTCTACCCTGAATTTCTTCATTTGGGGAACATTCTCCATTTTGGGGGGACTACATTTGGTGGACTGCTTTAGATTGTAAGCTCCTCCAAGGGCCCTTCAAGAAGAACCATGCACATTGATGGCACTGTATTCATCATCATCATCATCATCATCATCAATTACAGCTGGATGTTTTGGCCATCATATGGCTGATGCTAGTAACAGAACAGCTCTCACTCTCTAAGGCAGGCAATCATAAGACCCACGGGCCGGATGCAGCCCCTGGAAGTCCTTTATCTGTTCCCTGTTATAACTGGGCTCTCCCAGAGCCACCCTTTCTGCCATGCCACTTCTGCCAAGGCCTCACTTCACAGCTCTCAGCTGCTGAGCTGTGACGTCTCAGCAGAACCAGCACTGCTGAAAAGGTGGCTAAGCTCTCCCGTATCTTGAAAATATTATCAAGATCTGCATTTTTTCCTCTTGTGTCATTTTCAGCTTATGAGTTCCTACTTGAGAACAGAGTGCTTATTCCTGGCTGCCATCTGCTTAATGACACCATTTCCTGCTTAACACCATTTCTGGCCCTTAACTGGCACCACCCTTTTAGGCCCCCTATATGAGTTTGATGCCACTACTCTAATATCTAGTTAGTCAACACATGGAATGACATTGGTTTTGTACCTGTGCTTCATCTAGTGCATCAGAGGCAGGAAAATTCACAGCAGGCTGATGTTATGCTGTGTGTTGAGTACAGGTGCAACCTATTTATCCACAGATTTTTTTATCTGCGGATTTGTCTCAATGGGGTGGGGGGAACTGACCGTCACACACACCTTTGCCCTTCGCTGGCATCTTGCTCAGTTTCCAGGCAGCCCAAAACACTGCAAAAACACTTTGCCTGGCACAGACAGGGAATAGCCCTGGAACCATGGAAGAGGTTCCCCTTGGTAAGGAACAGTAACACTCTTGGAGTCCCTGAGCCAGCAAAGAGGAGGGGGGGGGAAATGTAGCCAGAGCAGGTGCAGTGAGGTGGAGCACACTCACTCACTCACTCACACAAAGGGGCAGGGGTAGTAGCAACAGAGGGGATTGCTTTAAAAAACCCAGGGAGTGTTTGCCGAATTCCCCCCCCCCCATGGTGCAGGCTCTTCTGCTCCAGCCTACAGAAACAAAACAGCCCAGCAAGCAAAGCATGAGATTTAGGCTACAATCCTCTCCACACTTTCATGGGAGAAAGCCCCATTGGGGCTTACTTCTGGGTAGAAATGCATGGGACTGGACTCTTAAAAGCTCAGCATTCCACCTGTGAAAGAAGTGGGGACAGCTGGCAATGGAGAGGGCCGAGTACGGAGGGGGAGGAGAGGGGATTGCTTAAAAAAAACTATTTTGCGTAACTCTATGGAATTTAGCACAACTCGTTTTTTCTTAATCGCACTGGGTCAGGGAACAGAACTCACATGTATAAATAGGCTCCACCTGTGTTCCTAGAATCTACATTATGGGGTAGAAGGAGTGGAAATGGAGGGCTAGTGTTATTTGGTGGCAGCCATGCACCTGCTAACATCACATCAACCCAGTGTCAATCCCTGCTGCACGATAGTGAAGGAACGGCAGAAAGGAAAAGCTGGACAGATGAAAAAAAAAAGAGAGAAGGAAGCACTTATTAGCTGACTGTTTCTGTCGCTGAATATAAAAAGTTCCTTTGAGCTGAAATAACCATTTCCCTCTTGAAATGTATCCGTTCATCAGGCTCAATGTGAAAACGACATGCAGCAGGAACAAGTCTTGTCTTCGTGCTCCCTCCCCACATATCAGAGGACATTTAGTGTAAACTAGGCCTATCTGTGCATAAACATGCGTGTCTGTTGGACTCTCCCCATGCATTCTGTCTACTTTCTTTTCTACCAGATGGTTCATATCAATGGATCATATGTAAGAGCTATGTGTATGTGAGCGTTTGTGTGAGGGGGAGGGAGAGATCACAGTCCTTAGATACATTAAGCCCAGTTAATAACATAAATGACTAATCTAAACCAGCAATTTTCAGAGTGCTGTGGCACACTGGTGTGCCATGAATGGTCTGCTTGCGTGCTGTGGGAATTTGGAGGAGGGTCATTTATTATTTGGGCCATTGGGGGATGTTAGTCCCCACCAGCAGCATGGTGTGCCTTGTCAGTGTACCCTGACCCTTCAAAAAGGTTAAAAATCACTGCTCTAAATATTACCTTTGTCTTTTGTCACCCCCCAAAAAAGCCTTCACACATTACAATACTGTACTAGTATAAAATGCTAGTAATGATCACTTCTTTGAGCTACACATTGAAGACAGATGTTGAAGTCTCTCTGACTTCAGCACAATCCTAAGCTTGTTCAGTGGCATGTATAGGATTGCAGCCTTTAAGGGCATGCAAGGCTGTAATCCTATCCATATTCCTGGGATTAAGCCCCCATTGAACACAGCAGGACATGACAAGCATGACAAGTGGACATGCTTAGGATTGCACCCTAAATCAGGTAAGATACAGGTGCATTTCCAAAAGGTTCATGCTCACCATATCTTGTTTTATAGAAAGATAATACTCAAGAGTTTACTGGCTACTTTAAAGTTTTATGGCAGCAACTGTGTGTTTGTCATATTGTATAGAGACTCTTTCCTGGAGAAAGGTTTTTGAGGAAATTGCTTCACTAGCAGAGGGCATAAGAACATGGGGCCTGAAGAAGAAATTTTGAAATCAAAATGCATTGTGCATTGAAATGTTACAATAAATCTTTTCTGGTACTAGTTCTCATGTTTTGTTGTTCTGCTGTTCCCCTGCTTGTAGTGCGCAGATAAAAGTGACTCATTCACCACAAGCAGAAGTTGCCAGTTTTGCACACCACACCCTGCCCAGATTGAGGTGGTGTGTGGTGGTACGCAAAACTAGTCACTTTGGCTTGTGGTGGATGAGTCACATGGCCTGAGCCCCTTGGGATGAAGACTTCATAGGCTGAGGAATCCAGCAGCCCTTTCAAACTAGCAGATGTGTGAACTCATATATGAAGAGGTTGGAAGCAAACATGCTTTGAGATGAAAAAACAAATCAAAATATGGAAAGGTGTCATTCTTGAAGAGTGATACTGACCATGTTTTTTTTTTTTTTACCCCTTTTGTTAATCAAGGGGACAGCCTTGGTAAAACAAGAATGAAATTTTAGGGGAATAAGAGGAAAGGATTCTGCAATAATGAAACAATAATGCTCGTTAGAAACTCTTAAATATGCTTATTTTTAGTTTTATATGCTGCATACTTAATGCTTATAGTTGGAGATTGCCAAAATTTTGTGCTGAAAATACAGGCTTAAAATGTTTTGTGAAGCATTAATGTTTTCTGGAGTTCTCTAAAGGCAAAACTATTGCCCTGGGGGATAATAAAACAATTTTCCCCTTTGTCATCGCTTCCGAAATGCATACTCATACACTGAAGTATTCATTATTAAAACAAGGAAAAAGATTATAGTAGGTCAAAACATTCCATTCCCTGGAAGCATTATTTAAATCCGACTGCCATAGAAGTCATGCTGGCAATTTATATAATAATAAAGTCACAGATTCATATTCAGTCCCAAAAAAGTAACTGTTCAGTTAGGGCTCAGATGTTTCACTGCAAATGCAAACTTCAACATATTAACAAAAATCTTTGCCACAAATGCAGCTAGTTGGAGCTCAAAGTTCACTTGCATTATAGACTTCAACATTTAAATCCTAGCAACAGTAGCTCATGTGACTACTAATATATTCTGCTGAAGTTTTGGGATCATGTTCTGCATAACTGAGTAAATCTTTCCAGAACAACGTAAAAAAAGTAAAGAGATAGCTGAACTCCCTTTGTTAGCAGCCACACTGGGCAATTTGCCCGCCTCTGAGGACAGATCAGGCATGTTGGGTTTTAATGCTCTCTTTCGGAAGCTTAAGGGCCAAGACATCTAAGGGCCAAATCCTAACCCACTTTCCAGCACTGACATAGCTGTGTCAATGGGACATGTGCTGCATCTTGCAGTTGGGTAGCACTCACCGAGTCCTCCTCAAAGTATAGGAATGTTTGTTTCCTTACCTCAGAGCTGCATTGCCCTTATGCTGGTGCTGGAAAATAGGTTAGGATTGTGTCCTAATAAACATGGGGTGGGTTGTGCATGTGCGTAATTTAACTCTTTCCAACTGGTTTGGAATGGGATGCTTTCCAGAATCCCATATCGGACTGCGTTTGAAACATGGAAGGTATTATGGTCTTTAGAGCTAAGAACCATCACACCTGCTCACCTATGCGTTCATTATTTTAATGTTTTTATTTGCAACAATAACAAAATATTGCACACATGAATGGATGGATATTATGGCAGCCTTCCCGCTGATGAGGCCAAAAATTATATTTCTTGTGAGATGTGTGTACATCTTTTGTGTGCTGCTGAAACCCCTGCATATGTAAGATGGAAAAAAAGATGTTTTAACTTACTTGAGAAACTTACACTTACTGGCTTTAGCTGTGGTATTACGGTAACAGCTGTCATTGTATGGAACCCTACTTATGTGCTTCCTGTTATGTATGCATAGATTGTGAGAGAGTTTGAATAGCACAATGCTCAGTCAAAGTGATCCAGAAGTTTATTCCAATCAGGTGCTGCAAGCCTCCAAACACCCCACCTACTTGTGCATTCTTTAGATGGGCCTATTCACAAGCAGTGCAAATGGCAGAGCCAATTTCTCACTCTTCTTGGGCTGAAACCTCTCTTAAATTGTAGCTCATTCTGCTCTCAAAACCAGACCTTGTGTGCAATTGTTTTGGAATCTCCTGTGCATGCCAACCACATTGAACAATCAAGATGGCATCTCAGTTGCTAATTGACCTGGATGAATTCAATATTTATGAGGTGAAATGGTACTGTGAAATCAATTCATATAGTAATATCGCAAACATTTTATAGTGTGGTTGTCATTTTACTATGTTGTCAGTGCTGGGCAAGACCTTGTGACACATGACACATGCCAAATCCTGCTTTTTCTTGCCCAATTATGTGCCAGCCTCTGCTCCTTCACATTTATTTATTTACCTAAAGATTTATATCCTGCCTTTCCAGAGCTTGAGGTGGCTAACAACAATTCATACATTTCCTCTTCATCCCCCTCTTCCAATCCAGGGAGTAGAAGGAAAGGAGAAGCAATGGAAGGAAGTGGACAGAGATGGGCATTCCCCACCAATTTTCACCCCGAGGCAACAACTTCAGTCAGCCTTGTGGATGGGCCGGCCCTGACGTGAGGTGCTTGGGGTCCACCTAAAAAGTTATCATATGGATCAGTCCTTGTGAGACCAACGTCAACTACAGCTTGCTATGCTCTAGTTTGCCCTGAAAGCCTTCTTCATCATCATTTGCCTTCTTCATCATTGTTAAGGAGTAGAGAAGAGCACAGAAGATTTATTGAAAGCACCGAAGACTGAACAGGTTTTCAAGTTTTTCTGAAGATCAGAAAGGAACATCTGGAGGAAATTAGTTCCTCTCTTTAGGGATCATAAAAAGAAATGCCTTTTGGCAATGGACTTAAGGTATCACAAAAGATTCCCCCAACAGGTAGGTGACATTTCAGAAATAGATTTCAAATACTGCCTTAAGACTGACTAGAATGAACTGACAATCAATATAAATAACTTAAACATTTTAGCACAGTAAAATGTCCACAGCACTTCAGTCTCCAAATAAAGAAGGAAGGCACTGATTGAACTTTTCCAGACATTTTTCAAGAATCACCTGGTTGCTATGAGACCTGGGCTGCAATCCTATGCATACTTACCTGGGAGTCAGTCCCATTCAATTCAATAAGAATTACTTTTGAGTACATGTGCATAGGATTGGGCTACTACTGGCTTGAATGCGGCTCTCCAGAATTGCACTGACAGTCACATTGAAAGTACTTCTTCCAGTCCTATTTGCAAACAAATTCATTCCTTTTGTGGCAACTTTTTAACAATGAAACTCCACTGCTTGAAAAATTCTCAGAATCCAATAGCTGAAAAAATACCCTGATCTTGCCACTGAACAATAGATAGCCATCAGACTTCCTGCATTCATAGTTATCACAACTGAATCTTGAAGCCACAAAATGTAGGACATGTACACTTGCAATATGAAGTCAGAGAACACCAGAATAGCTTCTGTGTTTATGGGGCTGGACATTTGCTGGTAGACAGAACTTGCAGAAACAAAGAGAAGCACAGAGAAAGGGAGGAGTACAGATCTGTACAAAGTGTATCATTGGCTATTATCTGGTTCATTGTTTGGCATTTGTCCTTTAACCCCACTCCTGGTACCAATTTGTTTGGTCCAAAATATTCCATCTCCCTCCAAATACTCACTTTTTGGCTAATTAACACCTCCCCTTCTCCAGAAACAGTAGCTGCGGTGTGCAAAGGAACTACAGAACACCCTTATGAGTTTAAGAGCAATAAACAAAATTTATTGCTACACAAACACTCCCTGGCAATTCCTCTTGTCCAGAGGCTTGCCCTTCCCCCAAACTTCACTTAGTTTAGTATAAGTCCACAGCAGCTTCAAAGCACAATCCAACAGAATCTTCCCAGTCCAGTAGCAATCCAGCGGTGTCCCACATCTGTCCTTGGATGGGTTCAACGCAGATCTGTTAGACAGAGTCCCGACATCTCCTTCCGTTTTTCCTTGTTCCTCCAGCAGAGTCTCAGCATTTGCCTCCTCTGTGTCCTATGCTTCTCCTGAGGTTGCTTTTTATTCTTGCAAGTCCTTATTACCCAAAATGAAGCTCAGGTGCGAGCCATCTCTTTAGTCCATGCAGAGTCCCATCATGATAATAAGGTCCAGCTGTTAACAACCCCTTCAGTTCATATCCATCAAAGTCTCCATTGGCCTTAATTACAGCTGTGGAGCTAGTTGCCCTTCCCAGAGCTGACAACCAGCTGTCAAAACATGGGAATCGCTGTCAACACCACCTCATCTACCCAGTGATCTCCTGATCTTCCATTAGCATTACGTGAACGAGCTTCAAGCTTATGTGCTCCCTCCTCTCCTTACATACAGCGTTAGTTACTTCCTGTTAATTGCAAACCATAGTTTTGTCATTATGCCCAAATTAAACTATGGTTTGCACATGACAGAACTGCAAACCATGGAACTGTAGTTAGAAAAAGCTGGAATTTCAAACCAGGTTCAAATTGTGGTTTGGGAGGTTGGTTTCTTGTAACTCTAGTTGGTCAAGTAATTGCCACTTCTTGAGTTCATCTGCAACATGGAACTGTGGTTTATTCTAAAGTAAAAGCAAAACCAGCTGTCTTAGATCCAATTCTATGCACACTGTCCGGGGAGTAACACAATGGGACGTACATCTGAATAAACATGCATAGGATTATGTTCTTAGGCTCATTCATTTAGTGCTAAAACTACAGCATTACAACTGAACTGGACCAAACCATATCAGTGTGACCTTTTTACTAAATGCAGACCTGATACTGAATACCATTTCAGATTTTTTTTTCTAGAGCTACCACCATCCATAAACATTTTTCAATGGCAAAGCTTCCTTTATCTTTCTTCCATGACTTCCATTTTGGTTAATGCAAACATTCTCAAGAACATTTCAAGCATAGCCAAGCATGGAAGGAATCATATTTTTGCAGCACTATTCACTGCTGAAATTGCCAATCAACATTTGGGAAAGAGTGGCAGAAGCAAAAGTTGCCGAAAAGGAATGAGAAGAGCTCTCACTTTTAATCACTGCTAAAAATCCAAACACTTTTGACTGCATTATGAATGCAGTTCTACTTAGGTAAGTTTGTGGCTTCCTTTGGACCTGGTTCATTTGTCTTTGTGTCTTCTTAAACTCCCAAAATTAAATTCTCCAAAAACCTGAAACCCTCTATGACTCAGGCTCCTCAAGACAAAGAGGCTGAGACACAATTTTAAGATGTTTTTTTTTTAAATATTCTTTGTGCCTCCCTTTTGGTGCTTGACTTTTTGTTATGAAAAAGAAAATCTATTGCACCACTTAAAGACACTCACCAAAAATACAGGCAGTACAATATTAAAAAAAAAAGAAATCCAAAGGATTCTTGACTATCTTTCACTCTTTCTGTTGCTGGTGACAGTCCAGTTGCATACAACAGCACACAACGTTTTGTGACACTGGAAAGTGCACAGTGGCCTGGTAGGATTGGGCCCTGAGAGCCCAATCCTATCCAACTTTCCAGCGCTGGTACAGCTGTGCCAATGGAATATGTGCAGCATCCCGTGGTAGTGGGGCAGTCACAGAGGCCTCCTCAAAGTATGGGAACATTCACCTCAAGGCTGCACCGGTGCTGGAAAGTTGGATAGAATTGTGCCCTAAGGCTCCTATCCCGTGCACATTTTCCTGAGCCCCATTGATGATAATGGAACTGACTTCTGAGTAGAGAAGCATAGGATTGTGTTCTAACACATTTATTTCAGCACAAGGTTTTGTGGACTAGAGGCCATTTTCTAAGGACCCTCAGTACATAAGTGTGTGTGTGGGGGGGGGGGCTAGAGAAGAATGTTTTTTAAACAGCAGAGTGAATTAACAAGAGGAAATGAAACAAGGCTAATCTGTAAGAAGTTTAAAATGATGGAAGATAAGCACAGTGACAATTCACAATGAGTCATAATGACCTCATAGCAATGCTTAGCCTATTAACTCTGTAACACGTTAAGGAATTCAGTCATGAATCAAGTCCTCTCCCGGTTTTGGAGAAAAAAAAGAAAAGGTCTTAGCTTTTTCTCTGTCCAAGTTCAAAGGCAGATTAGACAGGGTTTAAAAAAAATTATTTAACTGTTCGTGTGATTTCACTTTATGTGTCAGATGACGTAGCAGATTGTGTCTAGGGGGCATTCTGAGGCCTGTGGAGGCCAAGAAAGTGGGTTGCAGGTTGGCAAGACCTGGAAGTAGCCTCTGGGGACTCCAAGTAACACTTTTGAGGGTGGATTTGAGTATTGTGTTGTGATCCACCAAAGATCGATTTTGCTACCGCAGGTCTCTGTGCACTGTGGCAGTTTAACCTCTGCATTGTGGCGGCTTAGGACAAGAAAAGGGGCAAGAAAAGAATGTTCCCTTACCCAGTGGGTGCAGTGCATCCCTCACCCCCACAGGATGCAGCGCAAGCTATTTTAACACTGCTGCATCCGCTGGGGGGGGAAGGGTAGGATTGAGCTGTAAAGCCAATTATACGATTAAACAATTAACAGTTCAAAATTAAAATGAATTAACCAGAAAAACAAGAAGAGCAGACAAAACAACCAACATGCAGAAACAATTACCAAACAGCTATAAACTTAGAGAAAGTAACTGGTTCCAAAAACAGCAGAACATTTGGAAAGAGGGAGCCAAACAAGATCCCAGGACAAGGACTTTCACATTCTGGGCGCTACTACAGAAAAGGTCCCCTTCGTGCCTCCTTGCCACTTACACTTGCCACTTACACTTGCCTTTCCCTGCCTTTCCCTCAATTTCACATTCAAGACAGCTTGCAAACATTAAGAAAACAATTCAAAAGTACAAATAAAACCACATTAAAATACCAGCTTTAAAAGACAGAAGCAATAAATGGATAAAAACTAAGAGCTATCCAAAGGCTGTAGTAAACAAAACAATTTTTATCTGATGCCTTAAAGCAGGGGTGCCCAAACCCAGGCCCTGGGGCCACTTGCGACCCTCAAGGACCTCCAATCTGGCCCACAGGGAGCCCCTAGTCTCCAATGAGCCTCTGGCCCTCTGGAGAACTTGCTGAAGCCCGCACTGGCCTGACGCAACTGCTCTCAGTGTGACAACCTCTTGCATGAGCTGTGGGACGAGGGCTCCCTCCATTATTTGCTGTTTCACGTCTGTGATGCAGCAGCAAAGGAAAGGCTGACCTTGCTTTGTGCAAGGCCTTTTCTAGGCCTTGAGTTATTGCAAGACCTTCATTCATTCATATAAGTTCCATCTCTAATACATTCATTTATGTAAATTTATTCAAATTTGAAATGTAAATTAATTCTTTTTTCCCCAGCCCCCGACACAATGTCAGAGAGATGATGCGGCCCTCCTACCAAAAAGTTTGAACACGCCTGCCTTAAAGGAATCAAAGTTGCCGACAGGTCAAGGGAAACCTTTCGTGAGGGCATTCTGCAGTTGGGTTGGAAGAACATAAAAGGCTTTGTCCCAGAGAGCCTCCTCCTTATACTTTTTTCCCAGAACAGAGAAAGGAAGGTATCTACAGCTCAGGATGTCCACTCTGCTGGCCTTCTAACTCAGTATTGATTACACTGACTGGTCATGGCTCTCTAGGGTTTCAGACAAAGGTCTTTCTCAGCCCTACTTGGAGATGCTGCCAGGGTTGGACTGGACGCCTTCTGTGTGCAATGCATGTGCTGTAACACTGAGTGATGGGTCTTCTCCAAGACTCAGTAGATTATCTCAAGGTACAGGGCTATTCTTGTAGGACAAAGTGAGTTGTTTAGCCACACAGTCTGGCTATTGACAAGTTTGTCTTTAAGCATGTATACAATAATGCTCCCTCTCCACTGGAAGGAATCACTTCAGCCAGGCCCCCCACACTTGAGATTATGGAATGCTGCTTCTATGACCATTACTAGTTTCTCATCAGCACTTCCTCTTATCAAAGAAAGGCTGTCAGACTTGCAAAGACACACGCAGATGCCGGGACTGGGGGTGGGGTGGGGTGGAGGGTAGAATTGCAGCATGGAGATTTGCATAGTGTTTAGTGGAGATCTCTCATCGAAAACACAATAATATTTGTCAACTGAGTCCAGCACATGCACGCCCCTTTTCCCAGAAGCGGCCCTTTCATAGAAGTGCTTTTGTACGTCATTGTTGCAAGATGGACAGACCGAATGCCAAGATTGCCATTCCTGGCAATGTAAAGGTCAAGGTTGTTTTGTTCATCAGGCAATTGATTTCATTGGGCTTTTCTGTGTCTACAGTTTCACCATCCTCCAGAGCTTTTTCAGACGTGGCTTTGTAAATGTCATCGTGGTTATTGGACTAAAGACAAGCAATAGTGTTTTTTTTCTCCCCCCAGAAAACTGAGGGTGATAACAACAAGCACCACTGTTGCCTAGGCCTCTGATGTGCCACTTGTCACATTTGGTCAAACAAGACTGGCAGGTTATTGCAGTTCAGCTCATCAAAACCTTGCAGTGGCGTAGCTAGAGGGGGTGCAAAGCACTAAGTTTTGCAGGGAGCCTCAGAGTGGCATGCAAGTGGCCTCTGCCCCTCCCCTTCAGAGTCATTCCAGGCGGTGGGAGCAAAATGGAGAAATACGCCTAGAAGGGGCAGCTTGCATGCCGCTGAGGCTCCCCACAAAACTTAGTGCTTTGCACCCTCTCTAGCTATGCCACTGAAACCATGTACATTATGCTGTATTTTGCTCTGCAAGCAAATACATAAACAGCCTGTGTTGCTGTATTCTTATGTAACAGAGATAGAAATCTTCGCTTTGGCAATAAATAATATTGCACTGAGTTTCAAACTGCCAGGGAGTTTGCTCACATGGTCCTTTTTTTTTTTTTTTTTTTTTTGGCTTCAGCAGGTAATTTATTTCAACAAACTGGGTATTTCTGCCCCCTTTTCCCCCTGACCCTACATTCTGATCCTACCCCCATCCCCAGCTCTTCAAAAGCTACCAAGGTCCACTCCCTGACCTGACAAAAGTCAGGACTCCACTTCCTCTGTTCTACCAGAGACTCGCCAAGCTGCTTCTATGGACCATTCAAAAGCCATCCCTGGTCCTGCCCACTGGCTCACACTTGGACTCACCTAGAGACCAGGTGGCAATCCTATCAATTGGCCACTGTTTCTAAGCAGGTGGGCCGGGCATGCCTTAAGCCAGGGGTGCTCAATAGGTGGATCGCGATCTACCGGTAGATCGCGAGGCAAAATGAGTAGATCGCGGAGTGCCGACCCCCCCCTTCAGGTGCCTCTGGGAGGAAACGCCGGAAGTAAGGCCCATTGTACTCAATGGGGCTTACTCCCAGGTAAGTGTGGCTAATCCTAGGCATGTCTACTCAGGAGTAAGTCCTGTTATACTCAGTGGGGCTCAAGGTACACCAACATACATTGTACACATAAATGTTATATGTTATGATGGCGCGAACATTGTAAAAAAAACTCTGGTAGATCTCCGGGCCTTGCTGGGTTTCAAGGTAGCTCTCGAGCCAAAAAAGTGTGAGCACCCCTGCCTTAAGCAGACTCCCCAAAGCTATACCAGCAAAGAGATGATGTAGCTCTCAGGGGCCCCATCAGGAACGCTTCTGTGATCTACGCCAGCCATGTTTTTTTCATCTTACATCTCCTGCCCAGCCTCTTCCCAGGGACTGGATGCAGTGGAGAGTGTGCTGGTTGCCCTGCATCCCTTGCGCTGGCCCAGGATAGTACTGGGCCTTCATGAATCTATTTGCTGATTTATCAGATTTAAGCCACTTTGTAAGTTTCAAGCATTTGATATAGCAGGCATTCCCACTGAACAGCCAATCTCTCAGCTTTGGTCTAATCCGGGATTTTGCATTTAATTGAAAGGAACAGTTCTGAGGGAAAACTCGACATGTTGATCAAATGAATAGTCCTTTTCATTCCAAAGAGCAGCTGTTGGTTTAAAGTTGTGCCAAATAACACAACTTGGGAAGCCTCCCAGAATCCATAGGCTGCAGTTTCAGCCAACGGTTAATTATGCCAAGTTGTGCCTTCATGGTGATTGGCACAGATCATCTTTCAAGGTAAACAGAATACAAGAAAGAGGAAAGAGCACTCCTATGGAGGCCTTGCCACGTTTTAAGAGGAATCGCACAAGGATTCGAGCTATAAAAATAACAAGCTGGCCCACTGACCCAGAGCAGAGTCACACTTGAGGGGCCACCCTCACCCACACAACAATACATGTTGGAAGAGTGCCAAGCCAGCTGAAGTTCTTTGGCTCAATCGTGTCACCCTCTCCACTGCCATTGCCACAGCCCCCAAAACTTGTGCATGCCTGATCTTGCTCCTTCCTCCAATCAGGTCCTTTCAAACAAAGCTGGAAATGTAGAGCACGCCCAGCATTGTTTAAAGGGCCTGCATGGAGGGAGAGACAAGGTAAGTGGGCAAGATTGGGTACTAGGGCTGTGGTTGATGATGCCTCCATGACTGCCCTCCCATATGCCCTCCCAGCATATGCCCTGTTGGGACAACTGCATCAGCGCTGGAAAGTTGGATAGCACTGGGCCTAAGTAAATTAAAAGTTTTCAATAAGTATAAACTTAAAAATTTATTTAAAATAAAAAGGAAACCTCTTAACCCTCCCAAACAGTTGCTGATCTGTTTAAAAAAATTCCCCAAACATCCCAAAGGCTACAATCCTATCCACATTTACCTAGGACCAATAAGTCCTATTGACTAACACTGTTAAAAGCATATATACAGTAGCCTGTTAAAATACAGATGTTACATTTCCCCAAATACAGTCATATACCATGGCAGCATCAAATCTAACATATCGAAAATAAATTACATGTTGAAATGAATGGGGACCCACCAGAAATTGGCTCACAATTCACCTAGTGGATTCTAACAGTTTGAGAAAGTCTCACCCACAGTTTTGAGAAACACTATACTAGAGTATTTACATCTGGACAATTGTGTCCTGATCATTGGTGTCCCTGGACACTCGCATGTGGTTTTTTGGGGTGTGTCCCAGTCACCTTCATCCCTCTATAACTGGGCAGCAAAACCCATGTTACATATCCTAAGCCTCTTATCTCAGCCCAAACCTACCTTTCCATTTCAAAAATAAAAAAGCACATCTAAATATATGTATATTAGGACGCAAATGACAGAGACGCAAAGAGAACAGACATAAATTTCCAGTGCTGGGACACCTTTGACTAGGACATAGTTGTTCAGGACACAATGGTTCTGTCACTGTAAGAGTGCTGCACTCTGCTCTTCAAAGCATGGCAATTTGGCCCCCTGCCATGTCACCTCACTCCTTCTCCCACACAGCCCCTTTACACAGAGCCTGAAGGGCAGAACACTCTGGGAACACTCCCAGCACACTCCCTGTTTGTGCTGCGTTCAAAGGTTGGTTGGTTGGCAACCTTCAGTCTCGAAAGACTATGGTATAGCCCTACAGCACCCAGTATTCCCAGGCGGTCTCCCATCCAAGTACTAACCAGGCCTGATGCTGCTTAGCTTCCTAGATCAGACAAGATTGGGCATGTGCAGGGTAACAGTTACGTTCAAAGGACCTGTGTGAAGGAAGGAGCGAGGCGAGGGAGCCGGCTCTGTCGGCGGTGGACTGGAGCAGGGTGGTGGGCATATTTGCTGCTCCCCCAGTATATCACAGGATGCAAATATCATTCACGTGGTGCCACTTGTGATAGGATGAAGTCTAAAGAGAAGTTAGCACTTCCCTCCTGGTTGAAAAGGTGCAAGCAGAAAACAGACAGAGAAATGTGCAGCTCCCTGACAGCTGCCTGCATCTCCTTGGGAAGGTCTGCCTTGCGCTTGGAGCATAAGAGACTGATGGATTCAGTGCCTTCTGGTCTGTTTGTGCAATGGTATCGTCCCCACTGCCAAGAGGCACTTTTTAAAGTGGTGCTCTCTCATATTTAGCAGGCGGAAAGTAACTGTCCTCTTTTCGCCCCAGCATGCCTTCTTATCCCGTGGCTCTCTGCTAGTGTCTTTTCTGCATCTCTTTTTAGACTGTGAGCTGTTTGGGGACAGGAAACCATTTATTGATTTATTTTACTATGTAACCACCATATGAACTACTTTTTGTGGAAAAGCGGTATATACAGAAAGTACTTTTCATGACAATAATATAGGTGGGGCCTCACCATCCATGGCTTTGGTACCTGCGGATTTGCTCCACTGTAAATGCTGAACCCCTAGATCGCCCTTTCTGAAGACCCCCCAGACGTGACCGGAACTTTGTTCCGGTCACATCTGGGAGCTTTTCTGAGCCTCAGAGTCCGCGGCCCACTGTGCATGTCCTCTCCGAGGCTCGGAATGGTGCCCGGAGTTGTTTTTGGATAACTTCTGGTTTTACCAGACATCATCAGAAAACTGCTTTGGGGGCCATTCTGAGCCTTGGTGAGGCTGTGTGAGGTGCTGCATGGCCTCTCCGAAACCCAGAATGACTTAGGATGCGACCGGAGCAAAGGTGGGCTCCAAAAACCATGGTTTTTTGTTATCCACAGTTTTTGGTATCTGCGAGGGGTCCAGGAATGGAACCCCCATGGATAAAGAGGCTCCACCTGTAGTTGGATCAAGGGAAATATGTTATACGGCTTTCATATGAGCCCAAATCAAAAGACCACACTTCAGTGTAGAGCAGGTGTCTCATCTTCTCCCTCACCATCCCACAGGCATGTAAATGTGAAATTTGTGGTACTGCCTTGACTTCTCAGAACAGCTTGCTCGGGGGTGGGGTGGGGAGGATGGGACGGGACTTGAACACCCAGTTGCATGTGATAACTCAGATACATCCATCCAATCCTATCCAACTTTCTAGTGCTGATGTAGCTGTGCCAATGGGACATGTGCAGCATCCTGTGGTGGTGGAGCCATCATGGAGGTCTCCTCAAGGTAAGGGAATGTTTGTTCCCTTACCCTGGGGCTGCATTGTGATTGTATCAGCGTTGGAAAGATTGGGCTGTGAGTTCCTAGGCAAGAAGCAATGCAAGCAGGTGGAAATCAAAAGAAACTCACATTTGATAGAAGCAATCAGCAACACACAAGTCCAGCCATGAACTCTCCTGTATGTTTTGCAGGATCCTCCTTTCAAAAAGGAGACCTGGATTGGCCCAAGAGTGCGCAGATGCCCTCTTTTGCCTGCAGTACAATAAGCAACAGTCAAAGAACAAACAGAAATGATTAACATTTCAAAACTGCCAAGATCCTGCCACATGAGTTTTTCTGAAAGATTAACAAACCCACATCATAACTTCAAAGGGGATGCAGGACTACACATTGACAGTCTAATCCTCTTTGATTTGCCTTTCTACTTGTCTAAGAAAAATGCAAAACAATGTCTCACTGACTTGTTGAGCGCAAAGAGCTATTATTAGACGTCTCACTCATCCCTCTCTATACCTTTGCTTCCAGCCAGCAGCTGAGCGAACAATTTGTGGAAAGCCGAGCAGGAGGTTCCGTGTGTAAACTCAAAGTGATTTTTCCTGTTTCTGTGTATTCAATTATTCTCCCTCCACGCTGACAGAGTTTCAAAGTGGCACCGGCATGCCATCCGGTAGGCCCCGTGAGCACCCTTTCTGCGAGGTCTTATTCCCTCTTGGTACCGAGGTTGTTTTATTTTTCTGCGATGAGACAAATGCCAAGGCCAAACTGTTTCCATTGAACTCTTCGCAGCATGGAGCTCCCTTCTCAAACAGAGACGGAAAATGAATGAGAAAAACTCACCTCTATTCTTTTCACACCCTTTTAAAGAAACCAAGCCATTTTTAGCAAAGTGAAAAATATCATGACAGCCATTTTACATTCCTTTACTCCTCAGAGACACAAAATAACTTTCTACATGACTTCTCAAATCCAAGGTCTTTTCCTGATATTCCAAGTGTGTGTCGTATTGCATTTTAGCTTTTATTGGCTAGAACCACTGCAAGCCCCAATTCAAAGACAACATAGTGACCCCAAACCCACACATAATGAAGGAGGAGGCTGGCTGGCTTCTCTCTGTTTCATTTGCAATTGTTTCTTCAGTGGACACAATAATGGGCTTTAAAAAATTATTTTCTAAGTGCAAACAAACATGTATTGTTGCTAATGAGATCTATAACATTAAGACTGCAGTTGACACAAATACAAGAGTTTGTAGTTTCTTGTTCTGGTGGTTTACTATTTCAGCAATGTAGAACTTTGCTCCCATTTGGATTAACACCTAAATTAATTCTGTGGTTCTCAAACTTAGAGCAACAACCTGTCAGACCCACCGGAAGTGATGTCATTAACCTGGAAGTGACATCATCAAGCTGGAAAATTTTTGACACTCCCATATGACTAAATCAAATCAATTAAGTCAAGGGCAAATATCCTCCTGAGCTGCCCAGCGCTCAGGGCTGCAGCGGTCTGAAAATGGCTGCTGCAGCATCCAGCAACCTCAGGCAGCTACCTCTGCCTTCTCTTCCTCTGGTAAAGCAAGTAGCCCCGCAATGGGGCTGTTCAATTCTACGACAACCCGAGTGTCAGCGTAGAATTCAGAGTCTCAGTATCAGGCGGACAACCCAACAAGGAGCCAAGGAGGCTATGGAGCAAAGCTCCACAAGTTCCGCCTCCCTCCTGCCCCGCTCCCTCTCCCTGGCATGCCTCCTCCCCATCCTCTCTCCACCCTCCCTCCGCCTCCCCCCAGAACACCTCCCCCCTACCTCCCCCCATACTCACTCCTACCTCTCCGCTGCCCGGTGGTCTGCACAACCACCAAGCGTCAGAGCTCCAATGCTAGGGCCTGCAAACATGCCTTCCGGCAGTGAGCCACCACTCACTGGTTAGGACTGGGCCCTAAGTAAGTAAATTAAAAATGTACAATAAGTGTAAAAATTTATTTAAAATTAAAAAACCCTCCTAACTCTTCCAAAAATTGCTGTTTGTTTAAGAAAGGCCCATCATTGTTAAACGCATATACATAGTAGCCTGTTAAAAGTATAGATCTGTAATTTCCCCAAATGCGATCACATACCAAGGTAGTATCAAGTCTAACATATTAAAAAATACATACTGAAATGAATGGGAACCCAGCTGAATTTGGTCTGCAACTGACCTAGTGGGTCCTGACCTTCAATCTGAGATACACTGAATTGTTTGGCTAAATATACCACTATTAGGCTCTTGCTTATGAAACCGTAACAGCAGTTGAGACTGTTGGTAACATCCATGAAGAAATCACTACAGCCACGTTTGTTTTATCTTGAGAGCTTTTCTAATAATAAAAGATGCTATAAAGAATTTTTTTAAAGGATGAAGCTGTCTCCTGTGAGATGGTTTTATGGTTGAATGAAGACTTCTTTAACATCACTATTAGTGCCCCTGGTGACACAAGAATTTTCTTTCAGAGTTGGATCTGGAAATTTTGTGAATCCCATTATCTTAGACCAGGGGTGTCCAAAGTTTTTGGCAGGAGGGCCACATCACCTCTCTGACACTGTGTTGGGAGCTGAGGGGAAAAAAAGAATTAATTTACATTTAAAATTTGAATAAATTTACATAAGTTTACATAAATGAATATATTAAATATGAACTTATATGAATGAATGAAGTTCCTGAAATAGCTCAAAGCCTATAAAAGGCCTTGCACAATGCAAGGCTGGCCTTTCCTTTGCTGCTGCTACTGCATCACAGACCTGAAACAGCAAGCAGTGGAGGAAGCCCTCATCCCACAGCTCAAGTGAGAGGTCAAACAGTTGCTCTCATGCTGAGAGCAGTTGCGTCGGGCCAGTGCAGGCTCCAACAGATCTCCAGAGGGCCAGAGGCTCATTGGAGACTGGGGGCTCCCTGAGGGCCATATTGAGAGGCCTCGAGGGCCACAAGTGGCCCCGGGGCTGGGGTTTGGGCACCCCTGTCTTAGACAGAGGAAAATGTGTGTGTGTGTTTTTTAAAGAAAATATTTAGCAACAGCCATGTTGCAAAATCAGCACACTATAAGCACCAGTTCTCACTCCAAATACTCAAGTACAAACACAAGATTTTCTTATCAAATTTGAAGAATATATATGTGTAAAATTCAATGCATACTTCTTTAAAAAGTACAAACACGGTCATCAGAAAATGATCAAGTCCCTGCTTCTAAGTATTTTAAAAGGGCTTGTACCAAATTTTGGCTTTATGGTATAATGTTTCTTTTTATTATTTCTGCCCTGCTGTTTTACTACTCTTAAAAAAATTCAGTTTGGATTTGTTGTTCTGTGTAGATGGTTGCTTTGGTTTGCATTGTTCAGAAAAGTGGGCAAAACGTGTGTGTGTGTAAAAATTACACACACAATTTTGTGCTTGAGATTTGGCAAAAGACACAATTTATGCTAAAATAATGATCTTAATTGACTGCACAAGCACTGACCATGTGATCACTGCCACACCATGATGCTGGCATGTGAAGCCAGAATATTTTCCATGGGACGCAGGAGACTGGCACTGTTGATGTGATATGGGAACCCAACCATTGGGAAGCAGTTTTGGATGGCCACTAGCAAGGGGTGAAACCTGAAACGAGGTGGGGGAGACAGTCAGGGTATCAGATTTCCAGAGTCTGTTTCTCCTCCTAATCTACCTTGGATCTAATCCAGCCTTTTACAAAGCTTGGACTGATCCAGAATGAATCCATTTTGACATTCAAGTGTTTGAACAGCCTCCCTACTGTCCTCTTTCCTAAATTAGATGGTGATCATTTTTTTCTAAATTAGGCCATCACAGTAGTAGGCTCTCAGACTACACTCCCTGGACACTGCCACAATTATGCACACAGCATTGTCTACAAATATCAGGAACCAGGGGAAATCCTGATACAACTTACTTTCCTTCTCATGTTCCTATGCTGTGCTCAGTGGCGCCACAAGGGAGGTGTAGGGGGTGCAGACCACACCAAGTGAGTGGTGACATGAAAATGACTTTCAGCCTCCTTGTATCTTTACCAGCTTGGGACCACCATTTGGTTCCTGCATTCAGGTCCTGCATATTGTCACCATTTGAGTGGTAGCACATTCACTGGAAGCCACCATTTGAGTGGCCATGTGGCCATTTGCAGGCCTCAGCCAGCGATGCTTGACTTTTGGTTGGGCCCTCTCTCTTTGTATTTTCACTGTGGCTTTACCAGGTAATTCTTGGAGACCACTGCCACTTTAGCACATAGCTTCTGTGTCAGAATTTTGCACCGCTTGCACCTCCCCTGCACTGCCGGAGCTCCATGGAAGTGACATCACGACCGCACAGGGTGACACCAACCCTAGTGTTGACACCACCTCTGTCTCATCATTCTTTTAATGCTCTGCCCTCGCTGATCTTTAGTGTTGCTAACCAGCTAATATTATAACAATCCAATCAATAAAACTTAAAATGTCAGGAATCAAATACCGACATTTGAAAATCTAATGAAGATGTTTTACTATTAACCCATCAGATGATAAACCTGAAGAATATTGCCCTGCTTCAGAGCTCTTGAAAAGATAGAAGTTTAATTAATGGGATTAACTGGACTAATTAATTAAAGGAAACGATCTTATTCATGTGACTAACGTACTGCCTCCCTTTAAAGGACTACTTTAATGCATAGAGGATAAAAATATGTCAGCTGGATTGCAGCTTAATTTTACCACCAGAGAGACTGGCAGGAGGAGAAGAGGTTATTTATAGCTGTTCATATGTTTCATCCATTGGGTGCAGAGAATTCTGCAAAGCTACATAAAATGTATTTGCAAATTTGCATAGACATGCTTACCCTGCATGCACGAACCTGAAGGCATTTGAGACTTCGGAAACTTAATACAAGGAGTGATGTGCTGGCAAGATCTAAAGAGGGTGTCTGGAAGATCTGCAGTTTTTTAAATTAACATTTTATGGAAGATCATTTTGCCGTTCACATTAGTTATTCAGGTCAGTTAACAAAAATAGCTGTGGCACTGCAACCAGCTTACTGATAAGAAGGTAAGGAGAAAGGAAGCTAAGATGGTAAGATGAAACACCAGTAGGAAAAGCATCACTATTTTCTTTTTTAAAGGGAAAACAAAGGTTTGTTCCTATCAATTCAGTTCAACTGAGGCTCTTGGGAAAACTTGTAACCTTGAGGTTCGGAAATCAACCTGGCTCAGGCTGCAACAGTGGCGTAGCTAGAGGGGGTGCAGAGCACAACGTTTTGCAGGGAGCCTTACTGCAGCATGCAAGGGGCCTCTGGAGCCATTCCAGGTGGGAGCATGGTGGCATTCCAGGTGGCAGAGCATGGCCAGAACGGGTCCAGGAAGGGGGTAGGTTCAGTGACAACGGTGGCCGCCCAGGGCCTCGGAGAGGGGGGTAAAGGGGGTAATTTGTCCCACAGATGACAAGCTGCACCTGCTGAAATTCTCTCTTCTATACACTTGTTAAAGGTCCAGCATCCCTAAAGTTGAAAGTTTGAGCACCCCTGGTATAGGAGCTCAGAGACACAGCTGCAGGACTGCAGAAGTTGGTTTTGGTTTACATAAGACACTCTCCATTCTACTGTGAGCCTAAATACAATGATACTAATCTCCTGCAATGATTTTCCATATTTGAAAGATTTTAGAGAGACTTAGGAGTGTGTTTGATTTTCTGTACTACTGTACCTAGCTGCCAATGCTGGGCAGGCAGGCAGATTTGAGCTCTGCATTGGGATGACTGGTCAAAGACTATTCCGTCTGTTGCCACTTTCCCCACCCCCTTTTGCCCCCACCTTTGCCCCTATTCTGCCCACCCCCTCCCTCTTTGGGAAGGGGCCCAAAACAAACTTCGTACCCCCTGATAACATTCCTCTCAGAGACCCTGTGGCTGCCAAATCCCTATCCCCTTCCTGGACCTGATCCTCTGGCATAAGTCCATATGGACCCGCATCAGCTATTTATCTAGCACAGCTCTGATTATTACCCCTTTCCCTGAAGTGTGCCACAGAGGCTTATCTCAGGTAAGTGAACAATTGTTCCCTTACCCAGAAGAGCCCACTGCAACTGCCCCCCCCCATTCTGGCACAGCTGCATTGGTGTGTGTGTGGGGGGGGGGGAATGGATAGAATTGTGCTGCTCACCCCAGTACATTACTCCATCTGCATGTCTTCTACTGGAAAAGAAGAACTTTTATTTCAGAACAATTAAAATAGACTTTGACAGCATCTGGCTCCCCCTCCAAACAATATTGGGCATCAACAGAAAGGCCCTACTCCATCTTCTGAAGATGGGTGTGACTGAAAAGACAAGGAACATAAGAACAGCCCCACTGGATCAGGCCATAGGCCCATCTAGTCCAGCTTCCTGTATCTCACAGCGGCCCACCAAATGCCCCAGGGAGCACACAAGGCAACAAGAGACCTGCATCCTGGTGCCCTCCCTTGCATTGGCATTCTGACATAGCCCATTTCTAAAATCAGGGTGTTGCACATACACATCATGGGTTGTAACCCATAATGGATTTTTCCTCCAGAAACTTGTCCAATCCCCTTTTAAAGGCATCCAGGTCAGACACCGTCACCACATCCTGTGGCAAGGGGTTCCACAGACCGACCACACGCTGAGTAGAGAAATATTTTCTTTTGTCTGTCCTAACCCTCCCTCCCTTTTGTGCCACAGAAGGGCTATCAAAGACAGGCCCCAGCAGAGGCAGCCAAAGCCTACGCTGAGTCACTCAGCAGGTGTGCTGAATGACTACACACCCAGCTGGAATTGGGTGGGGCTAATTAGCCCAAGCCTAGCCTCACACAGCAACCCATTGGCCAGCAGAGGAATAAAAACAAGCAGCCAGAACTGGCCAAAAAGGGGTGTTGTTGGAAGGTTGCAGGTGAAGCACTCTGTTAGTATGCTCCACACTTTGCAAGGGTAGGATAACTCTGGTTCCCTGGATTGGAACCCATGCTTGTTATTTCTCTCTTGAATGCTATCTACCTGTAAATTCTAACTACCTGTAGCTTTAAAAGGATGCTGCTGTCTGCTGTGTATTCCTCCTCACGACGTGGGCTTTGCAGCCGCAACTGCTACATGCACGCACGCACTCCCCGGGAACTGTTCCAGGCAGACCAACCTTGGGCAGTGGGCGTGAGCTCAGCATTCACCCGGTGCCTCAACACCCTAAATTTTAATGGATGTCCCCTGGTTCTGGTGTTGTGTGAGAGTATAAAGAGCATCTCTCTATCCACTTTGTCCTTTCCATGCATAATTCTGTATGTCTCAATCATGGGCTTTTCATAGCAGTACTCAGACTTGGAAATTCCCTCTCCAGGGGCACCTGATTGGCTCTGCAGTCTGCAGATTTCCTAGTACATGTTTAAAAAATTTCTTTATTTCTACTAAGCATTGTGCTGGGATTATGTTCTGATTTATATAATGTTTTCAACATTATGTTGAGCACCATTTTGGGGTCTATTGTGTTTGAAAAGTGACCTTAAAATGTGACATAATATCTTAATGAAACAGTGTATAACAAAACAATCAGCTAAGAAGTTTGAAAGCCTGAAGTGTTTTTCTCATTTAATAGATTTGCTGTTGTGTGTAGATTTGCATTGTGTGTAGATTTGCTTTGCTGTTCATCAGTAAGTCCATTCTGAATATGGCCTCTTTTATCCCTTGACTGGCTCCAGACTCAACACGGTTTGACTATATGACTGTTCTAGACACCAAGGCAGTTTTTATTAAAATGTCATTAAGACTCACAAAAGGACATTCAACTGTGGAAACTGCTAAAATGCTATACAATCCCCATTTATTCCAGAAATTATGCATTTTCCTGTATAGCAAAAAAGGTGATGATCAAGGCAGATGAGAAACTGAAAGGCTATTTAGGACACAATCCTAACCCCTTATGTCAGTGCTTTCCAGCACTGGCATAGCGGTGCCAATGGGCTGTATGCTGCATCCTGCAGTTGGGTGTCACTCACAGAGGCCTCCTCAAAGTAAGGGAATGTTTGTTCCCTTACCTCAGAGCTGCATTGCCCTTATATCAGTGCTGGAAAGCACTGACCTAAGGGGTTAGGATTGTGCCCTTATTCATTATAACAAAGACAGATTCATTGATCTCTGGTACCACCAATAATGTGATTTTTTTTTTTTTGGCAGCATTTACTTCGGAGAGGGAAGAGACTTGTGTGCAAGAAGAAAATAACATCTCTCATGGTCATGTTACGGGAGTACAAGATGGACTCTCATGAGGCAAAGCTGGACAAAAGGTTATTAGAACTTGTCATGTGCTAAATAAAAGCAAAAGCAAAAAGCCAACCAGATTCACACAAGATGAACTTCCTACATAGGTACCACTACCATGAACACAGTTAACATGTATTCCACATGTAACTAAATCCCCAAGCGGCAATACAGCTGTGCTGACTTGGGTTCCGCTGTATCTGCAGGGTAATTTTGGCTGCTGAAGGTCTCTTTGGGGGTAAGGGGACATTTGTCCCCTTGCCCCAGGGTAAGCAGCCTCTATGAGTCAACTCAGATCTGCACCAGCTCAATCACGTTGACCCAAGAAGGTGAATCAGACCTGGGAAGGGGGTTCAGATTTGGCATGCACTACATGCAACTCACCCCCTTCTGGGCTTGATCCACCCTTTTACCTGCCCCTGTTATTGCCCCATTTAATCATTCCACATCTCCCTCCAATCCCCTGCACCAGCTTACCAGGGATAGTTGATGTTTGGCCATCTACCAGCATGCAGGAGGTTGTTCTGGCCACCCAACTAGTTGGCTTGCAGCATGCCCCAGCAGAGGCTGACATAGAACATCCTCTACCAGTGCAACACCAGTTACCTGTGGCTATGGAGGGATTGTATTGGGTCAAGTGTGTGTGTATCTTTTGTCATGTAAACATTTAGCAAAAGGAACAGACTTTTCCTGCAGCATATACATGGTAAAATAGGGGTGGTGAGAGGGCGAAATGGAGGCAGGGGGCATGTTTTGTGGAGAGGGAGTGATTTAGGCTTGGGAGTGGGGTGGGATTGGCAGATGAGGCCTATGCCAAATCCTGTTCTATCCTGGAAGCCCAGTACTGGCAGGTGAAATGAAAAAAAATATTTCACCAGTGATTTTGCTGGCTCAGATCCAAGTAGTCCCATTGGGCAGGGTGGGCTCAACATAGGGTAAAGGAACAAATGTTCCCTTACCCAAGGAGACCTCCAGTCTGCTCAAACCCAGTGCTGGATACAGCATGGGCCACGCAGCCTCACTGTGCCACAGCTGGATAGGACTGGGCTGCCCATCACTGTTCTGTGATATGCATGGTATGGGTTTGTTCAGACTGCGGTTAAAGAACATGCACCCACCTCAAACTGTGAACCACAGTTCTGTGAGTTCATCATGTTGGCAACCTTCAGTCTCGAAAGACTATGGTATCACGCTCTGAATGGTGGTTCTGGAACAGCGTCTAGTATGGCTGAAAAGGCCGATTCGGGAGTGACAATCCCTTCCACACCAGGAGCAAGTGCAGTCTGTCCCTGGTCTGTCTCCCTGGCTATGGGCCTTCCTTCTTTGCTTCTTAGCCTCAGACTGTTGGCAAAGTGTCTCTTCAAACTGGGAAAGGCCATGCTGCACAGCCTGCCTCCAAGCAGAACACTCAGAGGCCAGGGTTTCCCACCTGTTGAGGTCCACTCCTAAGGCCTTCAGATCCCTCTTGCAGATGTCCTTGTATCGCAGCTGTGGTCTACCTGTAGGGCGCTTTCCTTGCACGAGTTCTCCATAGAGGAGATCCTTTGGGATCCGGCCATCATCCATTCTCACGACATGAGCAAGCCAATGCAGGCGTCTCTGTTTCAGCAGTGCATACATGCTAGGGATTCCAGCACGTTCCAGGACTGTGTTGTTTGGACCTTTGTCCTGCCAAGTGATGCCGAGGATGCGTCGGAGGCAGCGCATATGGAAAGCGCTCAGTTTCCTCTCCTGTTGTGAGCGAAGAGTCCATGACGCGCTGCAGTACAGAAGTGTACTCTAATATGGAACTGTGGTTTCCTTCTAAATTAAAATCAAAAGCTTTCCTTCAATCCCTGCCGTATCTTCCTCCCACACTGCGGTATCCGAACTGGTCTAGACAGTTCACTCAGGGCTGACGTGCCTTTGGCCATCAGCACCTGGTAGTAAAAACAGCCTTAGCATTGGTTTGGTGCTCTCTCAGTTCCCTTCGCATGCATCATCATGTAGTCCTTCCAGCAACCCTGTAAAATAAGTATTATTATATTAGTACCGGGTGCTGAGAAGGAGTGGCTTGCTTCACTACTTAGGAGTTCATGGAAGAGGCAAGCCTCCAAATGGGGAAGGTCTGCTTCATAGCTCAGTCTCCGAGGCATTACATTGTACCAGCTATCTCTGGTAACTGCAAACATATGATTTATGAGAACAGGGCTGCTGTCTGTTTCAAGAATGAAAAATATTGTTCCTAAGGAACTCACAGCCTGATAGTTGTAAGCGCATCTGTCAACAACTGATAATAATCAGGGTTTTTGTGTACACATTTTTTTCCCCTCCCCAACATATTTTGTGAGACAGAAAAATCGCAGGCTGGATGGGTTGTGCTGATCTGTAATAGGAAACAGACTTTTCTATCAAGAGGACTGTCTTTAAAATAATCACACATCCCACTCCTGTACTATGTGAAAACATTTTGAAGGAGCTCCCAAGTTCTTATTGGCAAGTCCCTAAGAAAGCAAAATTTTACCACAGTGCCAAGTCTTTAGTCCACCCTTCCCAGGAACTACCCAGATATTTTGCTTTCCATGTCTCTGATCATTCTCTTCCACTTTGGAATGATTACTGTGAAGTAATGTAATATGGTCAATGTCACATTGATTGGAAGTCCATGTGGCTTTTCACTTCTGACTTCCCTGGAATAGGTCTTCCTTGGAGTGCATACCTCAGGACCCTTGAAAGGTTTTAGGGGCCAGCATTCCCTGTCTGAGAATGATAGTCAGACTTTTCTCTCCTTCCCTTCAGTATAATGAACAACATGTAAACAGGGATTTTTTTAAACCATGAGTTTAATCTGGTCTCAGTACCCAACAGGCTGGAAGGATCCATGAAATAGATATTATTGTTAAGTGTCCCTTCCATCTGACTCCCTTCTTAATGACCTGTTAAGAGACCCCTTTTTGTCTAGCTGGTTTCATAAAATCGATTCCAAATTGAATTCCCTTGATTTGCCTTTGGAATCTTTAGCGTGCCTCGATATTAATAGTGCCTATAAGCTAATCCAAACCAGGCTCTGGGAAGCTGAACTTACCTCTAGTTCTGCTGATCTTAACCCAGTATGTTCCCCTCTTTCTTTTGGTTTCTGCCCTTTATCAGGTCAGCCCTCTAAATATTTTAATACCCTAATAAATCCCTCCCTTTTAAGCTCGCGCGTTTTAATATTTTCCCCTCCTCATATCTTGGCAGATTCTACCGCATTTCTCGGAACTGCAGATTATGCTCCTTCTGTCATCTCAAACCGGACACACTTGAGCATATTCAAATCCATTGTCCAGTGCATTGTTTACTCAGAAAGCTGTATTTGGATCCCTTTTTACGGCATCGTACTGGTCCATTTATTGATCCCATTTTTGTTTTGCTTAGTGACAATCAGACAAACATTACCATAGCAGTTGCCAGTTTTCTATCCCAAATTATTAAAATATCCCCCCTTCCTGAACTCCTTTCTCTTTTTCCCTCTTCTTTTGAATCATTTCCCATCTCCCCTCCCCATTATGTTCATTCTTTTAGAGACTGTTGTAATTTTGTTTACCTGTTTATATGCCAATAAAGGTATTATTGATTGATTGATTATATTGGCAACCTTCAGTCTCGAAAGACTCTGGTATCGCGCTCTGAAAGGTGGTTCTGGCACAGCGTCTAGTGTGGCTGAAAAGGCCAATCCGGGAGTGAATTGATTGATTGATTATTGTTGAGAATATTTATATATCTCTGTTCAACAAAAAAGTTCACAAAACAGTTTACAGACAAAAATCAGAAAACTAATTGGCTCTCTGTCCCAAAAGGTCAGAGGAAGACCAGGAGATAATGACCTACACGAGAATTCATCTGCAGTTTAATATACCAAGTAAATGTCAAATCCCAACAATGAATTAATAAATGTCTAAGGGCCCAATCCTGAATAGTGTGCGCCGGCTTACGGCGCCGGCTTACGGGCAGTGCCAGATAAGTGCCAGTGGTAGTCCAGCAGGGCTACTGCCGGGCAGCCACCAGAGCTCTGCCAATTGGCAGTCATGTGGACTGCTGAGCAGTGAAGAGGTAAGTGGAGGCAATGGGGGGAGGTGGGGAGGAGGCGTTCCAGGGAGGGGGGAGGCAGGCAGAGGGTGGGGAGAGGGCAGGGAGGAGGTGTTCCAGAGAGGGGGTAGGCGGGGAGGAGGCATACCCAGGGAAGAGAGTGGGTAGCCGGGACCGGTGGAGCAAAGCTCTACCAGATGCAGAGTGAATGCGTCAGGCTCACCGCCCGACACTGGGGCTCTTGATTCACCGCCAATCTTTTGGTTGGTGGTGAATTGAGTAGCCCCATTGCAGAGCTACTCGCTTTACCTGGGGGAAGAGAACAAAAGTCCTTCTCCTAAGGAGCCATTGGCAGCTGCCCAGAGTGTGCAGGATGCAGCAGCAGCCATTTTCGGTACCGCTGCAGCCCCGGGCAGCTCAGGATTGAACTGTAAATAAGTACTATTCATCCATAATATTAAGCTTCTATAGTTAATAAGGTGTGCCTCTGATTTTAGCACAGCTCACCTATTGGCATCAATGGAAATATTTTATAATAAGGAATGTAATTGGACCCCAAAACATATATCCAGGGCATTGATAATTTGATTCACCTCTTCACCTTAGACATGATGGAGTTATTGTGCAAATATTGATCTATTTGCAAGAGAGAAAAAGTGCCTGTTTTAGATTCGAAAATTCCCATTAAGCTAAAGTGAGGCAATTCTTCCATGTCCCCAATTTCAGTCTCAGTGAACATATTTTTTTTGGGGGGGGGGGGGGGAGGGTCAGATTTCCCCGGGTGACTAGCAGTTTGACATACTTATGTTTTCAGCACCTGAAATTTTAGATGCAGATCACCACAAAGACACCGATGTCTCCCACTGGTGCATGGAAATTGTCCCATGTGATAGAGTACAGAAGCTGCAGGGGCTACAATTACAGAGTAAAACTAAGAGCACAAGAAAACGACTTCATAGTTGCACACTGCTTTCTCTGCTGGCTTCAGTGCATTAATTTGTGTATTTATTTATTTGTTTGTTTGTTTGTTTATTGACTTTCTACTCTGCCTTTCTCCCAGTAAGGGCAATCAGTGGCTTACAAAATTTAAAACATAACAATAGTAAAACATTAGATTTTGTTACGATGTATTCTTTACAACAATTCTGTAGGGTAAACACTATTATCCCTGTATTTCAGTTAGGGAAGACTGAGAGAGAGAGACAGAGAGAGGTTTGACTAAGGCCCCCAAGTGAATTCATGGCAGAGGTGACAAGCTCAAGAAGTCCTGATGTACACCTCAATCATTTTGCTGGTACCAGCTCTCTATTTCATTTCATGCACACCTAAACATATAAGAGAAGCAAAAGATAAAAAGAAACATAAATTTGAGTTACAGCCAGAGTTTGTGGCTGATATTAGCAGTATCTTCCTGGGTTTTGCACTCTATGTGTGCTCAATTTGCAAGAAATATTGTGTCCTAATGGTTTGATAAAAAGCTTGTACGGTGCCATAGTTATTGTGGTGCTTTGGTAACGTGAGGGCTTTATCCATTTGTCTTTGCTTGGGTGTGTCATTGTAGGCCTACAAGTCAGAAAGATGTGGACAGTCACCACAATGGCCCCAGCTATACTGTACTGTTAAGCCCAGCCTTGTCCTAGATAGGCCCTTTGCCCCTTTATCGTCATTGTTTTCCTTTCATGCAGATGAATAGCTATACAGGAAAGGTAAGAAGCTAACAGTGCAATCCTAACTTGTGCTGGAACAGGCATGTGGGTGGGCCTAAGCTGTATCCAGTCAAGTTTTAGGCTGACTGAGGCTTGGCCTAAAAAAATTGTCTTACCCTGGGGAGAGTGGCAGTGGCCTATTAGATCTACTCAGATCTGCACCACCTAAAGAGTTGGCACAGATCTGAGCAGAACTGAGCTGCTGTACGCTGCCTGGGAATGGGGCTAGGATCCAGCATAACTGCCGGGTCGTGGTCCTGACTCCTGCCCCCTGCCCCCGGGCCCACTCAACCCATGGCCCACTCAACCCATGGGCCCACCCACCCTCTCCCACTCTGAAACGCCTACTCCTCGCCTTCTCCCCACCCACCCCATGCCTCCCCAGACCTCTCGACCGGCCAAACTCAGCTGAAACGAACTTACCTTCCATTGGCGCAGCAGAAACTGGATGCAGCCACCGCGGGCTGGCACACCTCTGTGCACCAGCCCAGCTGACTCCTAGGGAGGCACAAACATGCTTTAGTATGTTTGCGACCCTCCCAGGCTGGCGCAAGGAACACGCGCCAGCCCAAGGTGCAGTTCCAGTTGCACCCTAAAATATACATTACCTTTGATTATTCATCTCTTACATTGTCCCATAATTAGATAAGTCTTACAATCTACCCTGTTCCTTGACTTCCTTTAGGATGATGCAGGGACAAGATTAACAGGCAAATCCTCTAGTGCTTGGAAAGAGTGCATCAACCTCCTCCTTAAATCTTAAACTCCTTCAAGCTGCACCAAGTATCTCCAATAAACAATAAACAAACCAACCGTTGTTAACTAGACATTAGCCTGACATTTCCTTTCTCCCATTCATCATCAGTCGTGGTCATGAACTTTTGGTTTTAAAAAAAAGAAAGACATAAAAATCTACTTGCAGTCATCTCTGTCAAGCTCACCGTTCTGAATCCTGAGACAGCAGCTGTGAAGACATCCATCTCCCCATCTAACTATAGCCCTCGATCCAGTCCGGGATTTCTGTCGGTCGCTATTGGCCTGGAGCCATTTTTCTTGAGTGTATTTCCAAGAAAGCAGTTGACAGGCTTGGCACAGCTATTACTGGAAGTGTTCAAGAGGTCATCTTCTGGAAGAGACTGTTGACTGATAGAACTGAACAGACCTTGTTCCTCATTCCATGCAATACTCACAACCTAGCGCAGCTCAGTCCCCCAAGGTTCGGCCGCAGAACAGTGTTATACAACAGACAAGCTGCAGGAACTGGATCACACTGAAGTCCCCTTTCCCTCCTGGCAGCACAGCCACAACTGTGGCTGGCTCTTGCCAATACCTCTGCTACGAAGTGAAGGCCAAGTGCCTGGAGTGAATGATCAGAGCACGCTTAACTTGGAACTCCGTCCCATTGACATTTCTGATGGAGGATCAGCGTACACGAATGTCAGTTACGACATTTCGTTCGTGCTTCTTTCAACATGAATCTTTATTTAAAAATACATGTACCTAAACACAGGCAAAAGTTAAATGCAAAAGGATGGACTGCATAATGAAAAAAAGAGAGATAGAGAAAAGGATAGGAGGATTATGATCAAATTCAAAATGCAGAGTCATATCCAGAAGGCAGATATGCCTGCTGGGGGAAGAGCTGCAATATTCAGGCACCCCCCCCATATCTGCAGAAGATACGCTCCCGGCCTCTGCGGATACAGAAACTGTGGATAAAAGGGGACCCTAAAAAAATGTTCAAAAATCCCCCCCGTTGCCCCTTGATTGCACAAACATCTGCTTTGGATTGCAGCCTTCCCCTTGCTCTTCCTGGTCTCCTGGCTCTTTGCTGACTGCAAAATGGAAAAAGGAAGCAGCAGAAGCACTCACAGGAAAGCAAGGCAGAGGGTTGAAAAGACCATGACGCCAATCATCGAGTTCAAAGAGCTTAGGACCATGTTCTTTTCAGCCCACTGCCTCCTATGAGCTCTTCAGCCTCTACTTCTCCCACTCCCTGAAAGAAGGGGACGGAGTAGAAGAGAATGTGCGGAGGAGAGGAGATTCATGGGTTAGAGCTCTGGCCCACTTCTTTCCTACACACTTCCTCTCCTGCTCTGTCCCAGTTCAGTGAGTGGGAGAAGAAGCAGTGGGAATGATTGTGAATGAGCGTGTGGACAGAGGTGGGAGCGGTATGTAGTTTGAGGGGGTGGAGCACTCAGCCTGGCAGAGAGGTGGGTGAGCGGCCCCTCCCTTTAGCTCTGTTTTGCCCCCCCACCGGGAATGGCTCCGAAGGGAGGGGCCGCTCACCCACCTCCCTGCCAGGCTGAGTGCTCTGCCGCCCTCCAGCTATGCCACTGGGCGGGAGCCCTCTCCATCTGCTGCCTGAGGTGACCACTTTAGTCTGTAGTAAAGGAGTTTATTATGCTTGAACGTTCCCCCCTCCTCAAGTCAGAAGTTTTGTATCTCTGCTACATCTGTGAGACAGCTGCATTTTCCTGCCCTCTTGTAATTCCTGTTTCTTCTTTGCTGACCTAGTTCTGTCATGCTTTTTCATAACTCCATGGCTGCAACATTAAACAATGACTTGCCTTTGCGAAACAACCACCAAGATCAAACCCATCTCCCTATGTATCTCCTAAGGGATTTCCTGTTTCACAATCTACATTATCCCATGTAATATACATGGATGCATGAATGATCTTTGAGCTCTTCCTGGTGATTATGAGCTACTACCTGCCTGCAGTTCTTGGCCCCTTTCTGTAATTTTGAACGTGAAAACCTTAACATCTCAAACTGTGCACCACTGGGTGCTAGGATTTTCACAGAACCAAGCCACCACATAGATGATTGGTGCAGTTTTGTAGGAAAGGAGGTAAAGTAAGTTTGGAAAAGGCGGGCATGCTTAAAATAATGGAGAAACACCAGCTTGCGCTGAAACTCAATTGATTTTAATGGAATTCAAGTGAGCTTAATTTGCTGGATTAAGGGCCCTTCTTAAGGCCAATCAATAGGCTATAAATAGGAAGGAAATATATATTTATGGGCTGTCTCCATAATTGGAAAGGGTTTAGGTGCAGGAGGGGGATGGGGCAGCTACCAAATCCTCCAGGGCCTCAGAAGCTGACATGCATGTCCTAAATAGCTGGCGCGGCTCCAACTACATCCATCAGCTGCTGGAGCGCTGCACTGGGCAAGGGAACTGATGGAGACCTCTGGCTGCTTCCTGGCCTCACAGGATATAGCAGCATTTCTGCAACGCTGTTCCGTGGATCAGTGGCCGGGAATAGGGCCCTGAAAAGCCCCCCCCCCCATCTTCTGTGGCAGATAAACATAGGATTCCATATTTTTCCTGTGTTCTTTGGTTCACCATATATCTGAATGGCACTTTTTCCCCCAACACTTTTACAAGCATCAAGTTCCAAGATAATCCACTTAAGTGCAAAAGATACAAAGTGGTTTTGTTTGTGTGCTATAAATCAAAGACTGGGTAGAGAAACACAATATAACACAGTATGCAATTGAGATTCAATAGGTAGGACTTTTCCTTTTGCAAGATTAAAAAGAATTCCAAAAAAGTGGATTTCTGGTGCTTTGCATATGCGGAGCATTTTTACACAGCAGGAATTTCTATGCAAGCAGCACAAAATGACAGGGCCTGTCTTAGGGTAATTTAGCCGATTTCACTGAATTGGGCCCTGCGTGTGACAGGGTTTTGCCAAATTCCTCTTCTAAGCTTTGCCTAAAGAACTTATGCCCACTTTAAACTACTTAGTTCCCCCAGCTTAATCATAAACTACCACTGTACCCCAGCACCAGCAAAAAGGGTAGCTTGTCTGTGGAGCTGTAGGGTCCCATCTTTCAGTTCCTAAGGCAGCAGTCCTTTCAGGTACAGCAGCACTACCTCAGCTCTCCACCACTCAGCAGTCTCTCTTTGGTTAGTCCGTCAGTCAGTCAGTGTGCCAGTTCATTGTCTGTCCACCAGTCTATCAGTCAGTGTGCCAGAAAGTCTACTCTCCCTCCTCCACTCTCACTACAACCCACCAACTCTCCTTGCAACAGATGCTGCTTATCCCTGAAGACCTCATTGCCTCTAGTGGCTGCAGCTGTGCAGCACACCCTCTGCTGAAAGCCCAGGCCTTAACCCTTCGGTTCCCAGATTAACCAGAACAAAGGGCCACTGCTGACACCACATCCTATCTCCTCACAGTATCTTCCGCAATTCCACTGCACAGGACCCTGTGCTGCAGGTGTTGAGCTGAGTGCCCACTGTCACAGCTGGCACCTCTCGCTAGAGCCGACATTTATGAGACCAGAGCAGCAGGCGGAGCGTCTCTATGTGGGCCCTCTTGCCCCCCTCGGGGCCTGATTGGCTTGAAATCAGGCCTCCCAGAATCAGTTAGTGGTGACATCATCACGTCACCGCTGCATATTTCAGGGTGCTGTGCTTCACACATGGCACCATCAGCCCTGGACTCACTGCAGCTGCTCATTGTAGCAGCTGCTCAGTATGTAGGGGGGGTGAGGGTGGCGGACCCCGCAAATGTTTTACATTGGGCCCCCCGATACTCCTGGGTCCAGCCTTGCAGAATGAAATGGGAGGACTGGAAAGACAAGGTAAATTGTATTCATTATTTGTCCTGAATCCGACTAGAAATTTATAGGCTGGTGCCTGAAATTAGTGTCTCCTGCAGAAATACACTATCATTTCACATCAGATGTTGCTCGTATACAATACCGTTGATGAGCTCGGTGTTCTCATTCCAGGGAACTGTCTCCTGTCTGTTTGGAAGCTTTAGCCTGCTTCATTCTAAAGGCTGGAGGCAAACATAGGCAAACAGTGCTAACCTTAAAAATTCAATCACTCTGTTTAATGAGGGAACACTATGATCAAAGATTGAAAAAAAAAGGTACCTGACAACTTGGTGGATGTTATATGGAGCAATTAAAATTCTGCATTTGATAGCGCAAGTTAAGGTTGTCATTACTAAGCTCTAAAAATGCTTTTAAAACCCAGGAGACTCCATTTTCGGAAACAAGAATGGCATGTACCTCATCCAGACGCTAGAATTTCAAAGAGTAAGAACATTAATGGTCCCTTTTTAAAAATCCTAATCTCCCGTGAGAAAAACCAAAATGCATTTTTTTTTTTTGGCTAAATGGTTGGCAACCTTCAGTCTCGAAAGACTATGGTATAAGCCTACAGCACCCAGTATTCCCAAGCGGTCTTCCATCCAAATACTAACCAGGCCTGACCCTACTTAGCTTCCAAGATCAGGCATGTGCAGGGTAACAGTTGCTGCAAGTTTGACATGCTCTTCCTTACCTTCTGTGTCGGCATGGAAGGTATGAACCAGATAGTATAGTACCTGATGCATTGCCTGCTCAGAAATACCGTGTTTCCCTGATAATAAGACCTATCCCCAAAATAAGTCCTCCCCTTACTGTGTAAGATTCCTCTAAAATAAGCCCTCCCCCGAAAATAAGCCCTATTGAGATTGCTACTGTAGTGAAGGTGATCCCCTGCGCTACACGCTACATTACGGTACCCTCTGTATGCACCGTCCCCCCCCCCGGGTGAAACGCACGCCATGCTCCGAGCTGCATCCAATCAGAGCTGCAGCAGTGAGCGTGTCATCCTGTTCTTCCCCAGTGATTTGCTTGCTGGCGCCATTGAGAGCAGTGCCGCGGAGGAGAGCTGAGGCAGGACAACATAAAAACCCGGTATGTAAGCGGGAGTGAGGGGGCATGATGGAGGATAAAAGAAGAACTCAGGAGGCATGATGGAGGATAAAATAAGCACTCAGGGGGCATGATGGAGGATAAAAGAAGAACTCAGGGGGCATGATGGAGGATAAAAGAAGAACTCAGGGGGCATGATGGAGGATAAAAGAAGAACTCAGGGGGCATGATTTGTTCACATTTACCTGTTTATTAAAATTGCTGTCAATGTTCATTAAAATAAGCCCTCCCCTGAAAATAAGCCTTCTGGTGTTTTTCTGTCCAAAAAAAATAATAAGACAGTGTCTTATTATCGGGGAAACACGGTAAGTCCTATCATGTTCAGTGGGGTTTACTACCAGGAAAGTGTGTATAGGTTTGCAGCTTAATAGCCCAATCCTGAGCTGCCCAGTGCACGGGGCTGCAGCTGTGCTGAAAATGGTTGCCAACACATCCAGCACACTCCAGGCAGACTTTCGTCCCCTTCACCTGGGTAAACTGAGTAGCCCCGCAATGGGACTACTAGATTTTGCTGAAATGGCTAAATTTGTTTAAGGCCCTTCTGAGTCCCACTGGGGTTCTTGATAGGATGAAGGTTGGTGTAGAATCAAGAGCCTCCTTGTCGGGCAGTGAGCTTTGCCACCCCACTCCCTCCCCCAGAACACCTTCTCTCTGCCTCTCTGGCCAGAACGCCTCCTCCCTGCCTCCCTCCACCTCTCCACTGCTTGGTGGTCCACACGACCACCAAACGGTGCAACTACAGCACTCACCTGGCACTAGCCCAGCACTGGCTGGGCTAGCAATGGTGGAGCACTGGCATGTTTGAGACAGTGCATGCTGGCAGTGAACCAGCACGCCAAGCTCAGGATTGGCCTCTTAATCACGGGGAAAGGGGCTTGCAATTTTTCTCGCAAATAACCATTTCTCCACTTGCCTCAGTCTCCTTGCTGAAGGTGCCTGCATTAAACATGTGGCTCCCGTCGAATAAGCAGCCATTTTTTCTTTCCCCTGTTCACCGAGAGACCATCTTCCAAAACAGTGGTGGCCAAACTGTGACTCAGGAGCCACATGCAGCTCTTTGACATATAATGTGTGGCTGTCTGAAATACGTTGGCTGAGCTCCTTTTTGCATCTCAACTAACATAAAAGGTAAATAAGAAATTTTCAAGCTTTATAATTATTTACCAGGTACAAACTCAAAGTCCACGGGATTAAAATGTACGTTTAATGTTCATGGTGAGTAAATATACATAAAAATTTAAATGCTTCTTAAAAATATTGTGGTTCTCAAACATCTCACTTGCGACTCTTGCATTTCGCAGTTTATTGTATATGGCCCTTATGCTAAGCAACTTTCACCCCCTCATTCAAAAACATGGTTAAAGACAAAGGACATAGACATAGGAAGTTGTGGGTGTGTGCACATGTTTATTGCTCCTTACTCTCATTTGGCACTTCCTGTTTGGTTTCTCCTTCCAAGAAATCTACCCAGAGCATTTTGAAATGCCATGAACTTGTGTGCCTGTGTTTTGCACCTAGTTCACATAGACCTCAATGACTCCTGAGTCATTGAACAAAATGGCTTCATCTGACTCCTGGCCAATTGAGATCCTGAACCTTGTGTCACCCAGGGCCAGGACTACAAAAAGCTGCTCCACTTCTGGAGAAAATCAGAAGTGATGTTTTTAGGCCTTCTGAGGGCCAGAGAGGCCATGTGCAGCCTCCTTGGTACTCTGAAGGCCTTCTAAAGTCCTTTAAGGGGGACAAGTTTTTAATAAACAGGTGCTAGGGGAGGCGTTGCGACAGCACCCTCTGCCAGGTGGCACCTCAGGGTGTTTGTCCCCCTGACCTCCCCCCAGGCCAGTAGTCCCGGCCATACAAAAGGCGACGTCCAGCTACTTCCCCAACACAAAAAAAGGGGGCAGAAAAAGAGAGATGGGGTAAAAAGCAGAGGCAACAAAAGCTATTGATGGGGCTGACCCTTTGCTTCCAGCCTCAAGGACTTCCTCATGATTGAGGAAGAAAAGAAGCAAGACCAACCCAGGTAGACACTGCCTCTCTCCACCTGGGTTGTTCTGGGTAGGTGCTGCTGCTGTTGTATTCAGTGGGGCTTACTCCTAGGAAAGTGTGTATAGGACGGCAGCTTGACAGAGAGGGCCGACAGCAGACATCTTTTTCACTGTCTCCTGAGGAAGCCCTCCTTCACAAGGGCTCATCCTCTTATTTTTGTATTTTCAGCTGATCATAGGAAATGGTCTAGGATCCCAATTCTATTGTCCCATCGCTCTACAATCCCTTTATCCTTGCAGCCAGTCAACACTTTTCTTTCCTTTTTATAAAGGCAGACCTTAGACAGCCTACAAACTATCTTCAATTACATATCTGACAATGGGTTTAGAAATGGGCTATGTCAGAAGGCCAGATGCAAGGGAGGGCACCAGGATGAGGTCTCTTGTTATCTAGTGTGCTCCCTTGGGCATTTGGTGGGCCGCTGTGAGATACAGGAAGCTGGACTAGATGGGCCTATGGCCTGATCCAGTGGGGCTGTTCTTATGTTCTTAAACTACAATTCCCAGGAGGCCTTGCTGGTCTCTTGTTATCTGGTGTGCTCCCTGGGGCATTTGGTGGGCCACTGTGAGATACAGGAAGCTGGACTAGATGGGCCTATGGCCTGATCCAGTGGGGCTGTTCTTATGTTCTTATGATGGCGAAGCTTTTCTGGGCAATTGAAATTATTTCCAAGAGTTCCAGTGTACCTAACTCCATGTGGATTGAAGCCCAGGCACATTCAAAGGAAGTATACACAGGAAATGACATGATGATAATAAAGTCACTCCCAGTGGCTTTGTCATGTCAAAAAGTAATGCAATCAGTGAGCCTCAGATCTCCAATTTTAGCATTAGAAAGTCATGACAGGTTTCAGACATTCTCCAACAGTGAATCTGAAACAAAAAGTTTCAGTCATTTTTCTAGATCGAACCAGTGACAAACAGCTCCAGAGGTGCAGGAAGGGTAAGGGAATCCATTGCAAATCTGAGTAGCTCAGGGAAGGTGAACTTATCAATAGCAGACCCTTCTGTTTCCAAGTTATCATTATCTCACGCTTTGCTTGATTCAGCTCACCTGCATTTAGTCCCCAGACATGACCAAATACAGATGATGTATGATTAAACTTGTTTACAGTATGGATCTGGAAACAGAGTGACATGCTCAGCTGAGCAAAATATACAGACTAGACTGCTGCAACAGGATTTTGTTTTGAAAGAAATTACATTTTCTGGGAAAAGAAAAGATGAATTCCAGTGAGCATTCTAGTCTGCTGTAAGTTTCTGATCCAGCACTCGCATTCTGGTTGGTTGGCAACCTTCAGTCTCGAAAGACTATGGTATAAGCCTACAGCACCTGGTATTCCCAAGCGATCTCCCATCCAAGTACTAACCAGGCCTGACCCTGCTTAGCGTCCGAGATCAGGCATGTAAATTAATGTGCATACAATTAACTGAAATTCAAAAAAACACAATTCATGCTGCAATAAAACCATGTAAGAAGTTTGCAGACTTTCAAGGCCTCTTAGGCATTTCTTAAATGTCTTTTCAATATGCAAAGAAAAACATGATGGAATGTAAACTTGTAGCACAATCCTTTGTATGTCTACTCAGAAGGAAGTCCCACTGAGTTTAATGGGCTGTCATCCCAGCAGAGTGTGTACAGGTATGTGCTGTGTATCAAAGTTCCAGCAAACGAACACACACACATGGTGGACCAAACTCACCAGGCTTGCTTTCTTCCCTTCTTGAGCAGCCCATCACTGAAAGCACATGATGTTTTGAGGAAGGCACACACCCATTCAGTTTGCTGTTTTGTGAATATGAGGTCCTGGTTCCAGGAAGACTGTGAATAGAAAGAGTAAAGTACTCATAAGTGTCATGAGAATTTTATAGTTGTTTTACTTGCCTTTAACTTCTGTGCCAAGTCTTTTGGACAAGCCACTCCACTTTCTTTCTTTTTTTCTTCATTTCCTGGATTCAGTTTTTTTCCCCTATTACTTACCATCCATTGCTGAATTCCTTCAGTCCTTCTAATAACCCTGTTTTATTTTTCTTTGTGGCCTGCTTGGTCTCAGTTCCTCAAGCCATGGGTGGGCTACATTTCACAGAAAGCTCAGTTCTTGCAGCTGTTTGGACCCCCCCCCCCCAGGGTCCCTTTTCCTAAGCAGGGGAAGTTTTCCTTTTTAACATAAGAACAGCCCCACTGGATCAGGCCATAGGCCCATCTAGTCCAGCTTCCTGTATCTCACAGCGGCCCACCAAATGCCCCAGGGAGCACACCAGATAACAAGAGACCTCATCCTGGTGCCCTCCCTTGCATCTGGCCTTCTGACATAGCCCATTTCTAAAATCAGGAGGTTGCGCATACACATCATGGCTTGTACCCCGTAATGGATTTTTCCTCCAGAAATGTGTCCAATCCCCTTTTAAAGGCGTCCAGGCCAGATGCCATCACCACATCCTGTGGCAAGGAGTTCCACAGACCGACCACACGCTGAGTAAAGAAATATTTTCTCTTATCTGTTCTAACTCTCCCAACACTCAATTTTAGTGGATGTCCCCTGGTTCTGGTGTTATGCGAGAGTGTAAAGAGCGTCTCTCTATCTGCTCTGTCCATCCCCTGCATAATTTTGTATGTCTCAATCATGTCCCCCCTCAGGATCTCTCTTCTAGGCTGAAGAGGCCCAAACGCCTAGCCTTTCCTCGTAAGGAAGGTGTCCCAGCCCCGTAATCAACTTAGTCGCATTTTGGGTCTGGCTATACTGTTCTCTCTGGGTGGTGGCAGTAGAAGCTGTCATTTTCCCCAGTAACTCCCAGTTTGACCAGTGTGAACAGTGGGGGAGGGAGAGCGAGGGAGAAAGGGCTGCCACTAACTGCTAGCATGCAGGTATAGTTACTTTTGTTCCTCTTTATCTCATCCCTTTCTTCTGTTGACTTCATATTGGCAAAAATGAGGTTGTGACCTCATTGGGGACAGGAACTCCATGGGAACAATAGTATTATTATGTGAACTGGTAGCAGAATAAAACTAACAACAAAACTGCCCTTGCAACAGGAATTAACCCCTCTTGATAAACACAGGAAGCTTCCTTCCACTAAGTCTGACCAGTATTGTCTACTTACCTGAGAGCAACTCACCAGCAGGGTGACCAGATACAATAGAGGGCACAGTGCCTACACCTTTAACTACTGTATAAAAGAGGGAATTTTGGCAGGTGCAGCTCAGCATAGAAGGGTTTAAGAAGATGCACCTGCCAATATTCCCTCTTCTAGACAAACCTTAAAGGTACAGGCACTCTGTCCTCCATTGTATCTGGTTGCCTTGCTCACTAGGGTCCCATCATCAGGTCTTTCCCATCACCTGCTGCTGAGAGCTTACATTGAGCCTTCAGTCTTCAGAATATACAGTCTTCAGAATGCATTGGAGTAACAGAAGTGCACAGAAAGTGGATTAAAGCTGTAGTGGAAATGCAGCCCTGGATACGCTGAGATTGAGATGCCCACATTTATTTTGTACTGCGTTTGTTTTGTACTGTATAGTTCATTTTGTCATGACCTGGGGGCCCTGGAAGCCCAGGTCCCAGGGATTTTGCCCTCCCTGTTCAAGCCTGCTACTGTTATTTAGAGATATCAGGGATTGAACCTGGGATCTTCTGCATGCAAAATACACGTTCTGCCACAGAGCATGATTCATTCCTTTTCCAAAAGGGTACTGACACTCTTGCTGTAATTCTGCACCTACAGCAAAACAAAACCTGGTTGCAACTTGCACACATACGGATATTTTTTTTACAATTGGTCCCCAAGTGTTTGTCAAGTGCAACTTGGAGTCATATTAATAGTTGTTTGACCACCATCCCTGTTCCCTACATTTCTTTCCCTTATTTCTCAGCGTCCTTAAGTGGGGGAGGGGGGTGTTTCATAGTAGGCAACTGGAATCTTTAATCAGTCTGGTAATGTCCTTATGCAGACTTTATCTGCATCTCTCTTTGGTTCATGCAGCTGTTGGCTGAGAGTTCAGCGTTCCTTGCATTCAGTGCCCAAAGAAACAAACACTGACGTGCACACTATACCAAAATATTCACACTGTGTGCCCTGATGTTCTAAGAATACACACAAGATGGAACAGATGCTTGACACTGCCAGTACAGTTGCTTCCTCGTTATGTGCAATGACATTTTTGGAATAAGTTATCAAAACAGGCAGGAGGAAATGGAAGGCTAATCTCAAACGGGTTCAGTGCTGACAAAATTATCGTGGGGTACTGCTGGGCATGACTGGGGCTTAATGCAGCAGGCAGTGAGAACGTGTCAGGTTCCTTTCCCTATAGAGCTGGTGCCGGATTATTACCCAGACCACCATCAGCTGACCCAGCCCGGAAGGGCATATCTCCTGCACAGATATTTCCCATGCAGTTCTATAAACTTCTGTACGAGGGAAACTCCCCTGTTCTCACAGCCATATCAGCCCCCAACCAAGCAGATGCTATTCTGAGATGCAGCCAAACTGCTGAGAATGAAGACCTTTAAATTGACCCTGTTGTTTATTGACCCTTTAAATTGACCCTATTTTTTTTCCCCCTGCTACTTACTGTCTGTTGCAGAATTACTATGTGATATGCAGAAGGGGGAAGTCTTTAAGAAAGGAGAATTGAGGAAGGAAGTGCTTAAGGAGTGCTGGGCACTTGCTAGACAAAGACTAGAGATGTTTTGGCCACACTTCAGAGGAAATGCCTGTATCATGAATTGTCAAAGGCTCTGATAACTCAATCAGTTGATGCTGATGAGACAGGAAGTACCATAACAGATGATAAGAACATCCCAGCAGATGATATAGGTTGTCATGCCATGGATTTCTGCAAGCTCCCAACTGAAATTATGAACAACAATGGTGCAGTAATGAGATCATAACCCTAAGGCAGAGTGGCAGTTGAATTTATTCTTTGCATTCTTGCTAATATGTATGGAATTCTTTGTATTTGGGGCAGCAACATTCCCTTATTTCTCTCACTGGCCCTAATGTCCTCTATAAGAGGTTTTGTTTTGCACCCAAGGGACTTTTGAGATAGCCCAAAATTTCAGTAAATTCCTATACAGTGAACCCTTGATTTAACAGACTAATGGGGAGGAGGGAGAAGGGGTATCCAATAATGCCAAAAAGAATTTAATTCTGCATTGAAGTCAATGGAGACGCACATGTGCAAAACATATGACTACTTTTTAATGAAGCAGAAAGTATTCATTGTTTTCTGTAGTCCAGGGGTGTTCAAAGTTTTTAGCAGGAGAAAAAACGAATTAATTTACATTTAAAATTTGAATACATTTATATGTTTACATAAATGAATATATTAAAGATGAACTTATATGAATGAATGAAGGTCATGCAATAGCTCAAGGCCTATAAAAGGCCTTGCACAAAGCAAGGATGGCCTTTCCTTTGCTGCTGCTACTGCATCACAGACGTGAAACAGCAAGAAGTGGAGGAGGCCCTCATCCCACAGCTCACGCGAGAGGTCAAACCGTTGCCCTCACGCTGAGAGCAGTTGTGTCGGGCCAGTGCGGGCTCCAACAAATCTCCGGAGGGCCAGAGGCTCATTGGAGAATGGGGTATCCCTGAGGGCCTCATTGAGAGGCCTCGAGGGCCGCATGTGGCACCAGGGCTGGGGTTTGGGCACCCCTGCTGTAGTCTGTTAAATTGAGGGTTTACTGTACTGACTTCTCCTGGCTCCTGCACAAGCTCTTCTTCTTTACCTTCAGAGTCCACCATACTCTTATAGCCTTCGAGATCCCCACCGCTGATCTTTGCTCATCCAGCTCCACTACCTGCAGTCATTAGAAAGTCTCCTGCTCCCTTAAACCACTCTCACTTTTTCCTGTGCTCCTCAGAACACCTGTGTGATGCCACATTCCTTAGTTCCCTCACATTGTTCTTCAAAATCTGCCTTTTCTGTAAATTTTTTGACATACACTCCTAGCCTCCGTCCTGTGCTGTAAACTAAGTCTAGGGGCCAAACCACACTTCATATAATGCATAATGTGGTCTGGTGTTTTGTCTTTAAAAAAAAATGCTGGGGGGTCCTGAAGTAGAGTAAAGCTGGGGGGGTAGGAAGGCCTTAGCACTTCACCCCTACCATGGTTCCAATCCAATTGTACACCCTCACCACCACCTGTGTGCCATTTTTATTAGAAAAATACTTCGGTTGGTTTTCAGTGACAGCTTTCTTTCATAATTAAAATAGCAGTGGAAGTGTAATCAGGATCAGAACCCCTAACATAGTTCCTCCCCCAGTCAGGCTATGTTATCAAACATTGGGCCATGTTATACAGTGGTTATAATGTGTGGTTTGGCCCTAAGTAAACATAACTGTAAGAAAAGCAGTTTCTCTCCCTTCCCCTTAAGTTGTCAAACTTAAAATTGTAAGCTCTCTGGGGCAGAGACAGTCCTCTTTTTTCCTATAGAAAATGTCTACACAAATGAAAAAGAAACCAGAGCATCAATTAAAGAGCTTGTGCCATGGCAGGGGATTAAGCATTTAACCCTATCAAAAGTGTCCTTGTCTGAGCCCAAAGATTTTTTGCAGTCTGCCGCAGTCCTTAGAAAACCTGCATACCATCCTATTAGTAGTGCATTTTAGAAAGTATGATAGGACTGTTTTGTATGCTCAGTAGGCAGCCCTAAACCTTGTAATCCATTTTCAATGGAAGCAACATGTGAAATAATTATAAATAGTGCCTCTCAGCATCTTGCGCACATGCTCTTACCCCACTATTGCAAATCCATAGCTATCTCCACACAGTTGGAATTAAGGAACATAGTTAGTCCATTAAAGTTGTGACTTATAGGCAGACTTGAACCTCAGAACCTCTTGTTTTTTGGAAATTCAAGGTCCCAGTGGCATCAGCAGAAAAGAGAAATCCCTGCCTGCACACCAATGGACAAGATGTAAAATGTAAAAATAAAAATAAAAAATGATTTCAAGACAGCTCCAAGAGACTTCAACCAAATTCTGAAAAAGAGATTGTAATTATATTGCTTACACCATACAGGACAAAATGTGTCTTTTGATGTTTTCATAGGAATCTTTATTATCAAGAAGGGGCAAAGAAACACAATGTACAACACAAGTTCTTGGAAGTTACAGGGAGGAGACAATGATGAGAAATCTAATAGAAATGCCATGGTAGCAAGATGCCATTTAGAGACATAAGTCAAACCCACACATGGTGTTGTATGTGCTGCCTTCCGCTCTAACAAACCAAGGTCTTAAAACTGTTTAAAAGAATCTGCAATGCTTTAGGGGTGAGGGAGAAAAGTGTTCAATAGAGGAACTTTATTGGAAGAATCATGCTGAATTTCTAGACATCTCCCACAAAGGTATTTGGAAATGTGATGATGGAAATGCATGATGCTTGGTGGGTAGAAAAGCCAAGTCAGATTTTGAGATACAGAGAGAGGTTTTTTTTAGGTTTTAGACCATGCTAAGGAAAACTGGTAATCTAGGAGTTTATAGTACTGTGATACAATGTGGAGAGATTAATGTAGTTACTGAAGGATGCAGGTATTTAAGTGAAGAAGAAAATTACAACACTGCAAAGCATTGCCCCCCACACCTGTTCAGCTGCACACTGCTTTAGCGGCTAAGAGCATGGAAAAGTGTGCAAATGCGATACACAACAGTGCAACACAGCAAGTGGGATATGCAATGGTGCGGAGTTCTGGAAACTTGGAAAATGTCCTGTTGTGTGACTGATCAAACTACACCAGTGTTTCCCAAACTGTGGGTCACGAGCTGATTTTTGGTGGGTTGCAAAAAGTTTTTGAAATATATATTTTTTAAAACTTTGCAAGCACACTTCCTTGATTTGCAGAAGAAAAGCATTAACTGGTATGAAGTTATCTTCATACCCCTAAATTAAAATGTCACATTTTCCAATTTTCTCTAGTAACTGGTGTGCTGTAGATCCCATGTGAACCCAGCTTCAGCCTTTTGTCTGGCCTGGAGGTCCCTAACTGCACATCTTGTTCTCTAGTTCAGCATTCTAGATATGCTGAAATAACTGTAAAGATTTGGAGAACAGCCCTTGAACTCAATTTCTAGGGGAAAGTATAGCAAATGTCTATACTCTATAAGTGTTGGCAGGTGTAGCTCAACATGGAAGGGTTTAAAAAGCTATACCTGCCAAAATTCCCTCTTCTATACAATGGTTAAAGGGACAGGCACTGGGATGTCCTCCATTGTATCAGGTCACCCTGAGAGAGACATGGTTTGTTTATTGTAGAAGTTACTTTTTTAAAGCTTAAAATAAAAAAAATTATCTTGCAATTGTAAACATCACAATGATTTTGTATGCGCAATGCAGTACTTATACAAGGATTTGGGAGATCCGGCTTTAATTCCCCACGTAGCCACAAAACATCCTCGGTGAACTTAGTCAATCATCATTTCTCAAACTCCCACAGGTTCCTTGTGCGTCACCCTGAGCTTCTTGGGAGTAGTGCAGGATATAAACACATTAAAGAAGTATTCCATTTATAGAAAAAACAGGCTTCTTTACAATCATTCCATGTGCCCAGTGAATTTCAAGGGCATGTGAAATTCTTTTAAAGGAGTGGCTTTTTAAAAAAACTTTTCCTTATTATACATAACAAAACACAAGACCCTTTTAAAAACATATTGTTCTACAACTCCTGGCAGGCACAAGCCTCTTCTGTGTATTGGCACTGCCCTCTTGGCTTCTGTGAGCAAATAACTTGATCTAAGAAGATCACAGTATCTTGGAGTCTCCTAGTGAGAGTCTTTTAAGTCAAGAAAAACAGGCATGGAGCCTCTCTCAGCATCTTCCCTAGGGAGGCTTAGCCTCCATGCTTGACAGCTACAGTTGCAATAAGTCCATGTGTATGAAACTTGACTTGGTGCCTATCTAAATTAAAGCATCAGATGAAACACATTAGCAACTGTTGCTAGAGGTCCCCGATTACTATGAAGAAAGCTTATTGTTTTCTCTTCTGTACAATCGTTTTTAACTAACAAAGGATAATAGTATAACCATGTTCCAAAAGCTGAAAACAAATATACTGCCAGACACCCATTATGTACCAGGGTAATTTTTTATCAGGGACATAGCTGTAGGGAAAGGGTTGAATCTCTTTCCTTTCTGCAGTTTCAAAGCATATTCTATCCTGACCACAGTCTGTTGCCCTCCCCTTACTAGAGTTATTTAAACGGGGGGGGGGGATGTTTAATGGGCAGTTTGACACCAACAATTGTTTATTCAGGGCTACCACTTGCATTATCATTATATTTTCATGGCAGAACATTTGAAGAGCGAGTGTCTAAAGTACCCCAGACACCTGACATTGGCTAATCCCTGCTGCTTTTCCAAACATTTGACATTTTCTTGATCCCTGCTACAAACCTGGAGTCAATGCTTGTTAGAGACTGATCATATCCATTCTCACAGTAATATACGAAGACTGAGGAATCTATCCATTCTTTTGCTTTCACACCAACATTCTTATGTCCAACATCCCATGTAGCTTTCAGTTTTGCTGACCACTCAGTACAGAAGAACTGCATAAAACACTTGCTTTCTGTTTGCAATTTTCCGAATAATTTGGTCAAGGAATTGAGTGTTTTTAAAATCATAACAATCCTTTAAAGAAAAGACCTGTATAAAATATTAAATGGTCTCCATTCTACACACAGACATTATCTCATGAAGGGCAACTTTGTAAGGCAACCTAGTATTAGATGCTTATTACTGGCAGAGCTGAGGCTGAAATAATGGCTTGCTGAGGGCACATGGTGAGCAGCTGAGACTTGTGAACTGAGCTCATAATTCACAGTCTTAGCCAGTTTCACATCAGCTCACTAGATTTACAGAGCAATGTATCCCCCATTCCAGATGATATTTTTAGAACCTGGGCCCAAGGCTGAACTGGTTTATACGGTTTACAGTTTATACGGTTTATACAGGCACACTCATAGACTTACATATGAAAGCCCCAACAATAATAATCAGATGCAATGGTGGTTTGAAGGGATTGTGAAATACTGCAGGCAGTAAAGTACACTAAGAGCAAAATCTTAAGAGTCAAGCTGGTGCGAGTCCCTTGCACTGGCTTCTGGGTGTCATGAATATGCCATAAAGCACAGGAGGGGCATGGTACTGTCCTCCAGCACTTAGGCCAGATCTTAACCCCCCTCCCAGGCAGCCCAGCCTTACACTGGGCTGCTTGGACCTGTGCCAGCAATTTAGCTGGTGCAGATCTGAGTAGCCTCGTTGAAGTGGCTGGGGCATTGTTCTGGGTAAGAGGACATAAGTCCAAGTTGCACCAGGTTCACCTCTAACCCTGCACTGGATATGGGACAAGCCAGCCGGTCTTCCTGCTCCAGCACAGGTTAGGATTGAGCTGCCCAGTTGTAATCCTATACACACTTAACATGGAAGTAAGACCTCACTGAGGCCTTCTCAAGGTAAGGCTGCACAGGCCACTGGAGATAGATTGCCACTTCTGATTGCATTGCATTAAGAGCCCAGACTGCATTAAGAGCCTCTCTGTTGTGTAAACAGACACTCTGCTGCAGGCTATGGGAGATGTGATTGCTTCATTAAGAGCATCTTTATTGTGCTTTGACCACCGTCATATATGCGGTCCATCCCAAGGGGATTTTTGATTTACCACTGTAATTTACCATTGTATCACTGAATCAAAAACTACTAGACAGTTGGGGTGCAGTCAAGGAAAAAACATATAACATAAGTCCCGTTCAAATCATGAGAACAGAAGCCCAATCCTACATATTTACTCAGAAGTAAATCCCACTCATTAATGCAATGTATTTGGTCTAACACAAATGTATAGGTAGACCTCTGATGGTTTTTTTTTTCTTTTCCCTAAAAAAATTCCACCTGAATATCAGGTACAGACTGGGGAGACAGGGCTGGAACTACGGTGCAAGAAGAGGTGGGTATTTAACAATTTCCTGCTATGCCCCCACCTCCAAAACTGCTATTAGCCCTGAAAGGAAAGTTTCAATTGGTGTCAAATAATAGACTGGGGGGGGGGGGATGATATTTATGTTGGGACTGTGATAGGGCAGGAAAGGATTAAATACCATTGCAGTCCTAATTCTGATTCATCCCCTAGTGCAGTTGCTATTTGTCTGCATTTGTTTCAAAGCAGGCAGGATAAACCTAGGTGTTTAACTTAGTGTGATGTTTGGCCCTAACAATTATGAACACAGCTGCAACATGCAACGCATGGCTTCTAAGCATGTTTACTCAGAAGTAAGTCTCACTGTGTTCAGCAAGGCTTGTTCCCAGGTAAGTGTTTTTCAGGTATTCCTTCAACACTCAAAATGGATTTCAACATAAAAAGGACAGATGGAAGGGCCTGAATTTAATTTTTTTTTAAATTGCACTCTGATAAAACAGTTCACAGTGAATCCCTGGTTTTAGTTTCACCAAGTTTCAAGAGTCTTCAGTCACAGAAGGAGATCACTGAAAGATCTGCTGGATCACAGAAAGGTCCACTTCTCCTGATCTCAGGCTGCCACAGAGAATCTCAACAGTGGCCTTCTTCCCAAGACGTTGCCTCCACAAAATGAATGCGCTCACAGCCTGCAGCTGCGCATTAAACGGGTGGCTGACTTTACAACGGTAAAGGTCATTCTGTGTCAAGCCCAGGGACAATACAATGTGTTCCCATTCAGGGCCAAGTCTTCCAGCAAGCTTGTTAATCTGCTGATCTGTTGGTGGGTGCTTCAAAATATGTTCTTCAATTCCAAATATCTTATCATCTAGAAGACAAAAAAAAAAATAAAAATACAGATATATCACTATGAAGAATTGTAGAAAGTCTTAATAAAACCTGAAGCTTTGATACCAGAAGATAAAAGTGACTAGAGAAGATCTCTGAAATTAGGCACAATATATTAGCTACATTCATGCGTATTATAATACAATCAATTCTTGCTACCCATGCACTCTGTTCCCGTGGAGTCTCCTATTTACTCATGTAGCGTAATTTGTTGCCTGTTCTTGGCTCTTCATGGCCATCCACAGCATGGGGGCCATTTACAGCCCTTGGGGACCCCCAATCTGGTCATGGGAAGCCCCCAGTCTCCAGTGAGCCTCTGGCCCTCCAGGGAGTTGCTGGAGCCGACACTGGCCCGACGCAACAGCGTGAAGGCCGACTGTTTGACCTCTTGTGTGAGCTGCAGGCCAAAGGCTCCCTCCGCTGTTTGCTGCTTCATGTCTGTGAAGCAGAAGTGGCAGGAAAGGAAAGGTCAGCCTTGCTTTGCACAAGGTCTTTTATAGGCCTTGAGCTATCATGATACCTTCATTCATTCATTCAATTCCATCTCTAATATATCCATTTATGTAAATTTATTCAAATTTTAAGTGTAAGTCAATTTTTTTTTCCTGGCCCCCAACACAGTGTCAGAGAGAAGATGTGGCCCTCCTTCCGAAAAGTTTGGGCACCCCAGTGCTAGAGAAGTGCAATAGGTACTTCTATCCAGTGCTTTTTTTGTAAATAAAAAGGTGCAGGAACTCACAACTTGTTAATCTTTTATTTATTTATTTATTTATTTATTTTCAAACCATTTTATATTGGAGAAATAAAATATTTTTATGTGCTTCCCCCCTAAAGATGAACTTATTTCTGAGTAGACATGCTTAGGATTGGGCTGTCAATCTCCACATCCCCTTCCCCCTAGCTATTTTTTCTACACATGGGGAAAAATACTGTACAGGTGCACTTGTAGTGTGTAGTATGTAGTGTGGCACTACTTCGAGGAGAGGAAGCAGTGAATGGATTCCAAAAAATGGCTTACATGAGTTTCATGTAGTAAAATTACTCTAAGCAACTGTGGGAGTAAGAACAAAAAAGGAATTCTTACATGAGAGGGGTCCTTAGGTGCACATAGAAACAGCTACGTTTGCAAACAAGCCATTAAATATGGTTTAATTCAGGTATCAGAATACTCTGTGTCTTTGGGAAGGTGCTTGGCATGCAATTGTATGTCTTCTGCTGCCCTGAGCAGCTGCTGTGCATTGCTGGAGAGCAGCTGCAAATGCTGGCTGGCGGAGGGCATGCTTGTGAGGGAAGGACGAGGAGGATCTCTGGCAAGGCTGGGCAGCACGTACACACGTAGAATCCCTTTTCACCTGCCCTTAGCATGTGAAAACGGATGCAGATATATATCTCTGCCAGGATTAAGAGCCCAATCCTAGGTATGTCTACTCTGAAATAAGTCTTGTTCTAGTCAATGGAGCTTACTCCCAGCAAAGTGCCTAGGATTGCAGCCTAAGAGCCCAATCCTATGCATGTCTACTCAGAAATCCACTTTAGTGAATGGGGCTTACTGTGGATAGGATGGCAGTCTCAGGGCCCAATCCTATGCCTGTCTCCTGAGAAGTCAGTCCCATTAGAGGCAGTGGGGCTTCCTCCCAGGAAAGTGTGGAGAGGACTGCAGCCTCAGAGCCCCTCCTCTGCCTGTCTACTCAGAAGTCAGTCCCATTAGAGGCAGTGGGGCTTCCTCCCAGGAATGTGTGGAGAGGTCTGCAGCCTCAGAGCCCCTCCTCTGCCTGTCTACTCAGAAGTCAGTCCCATTAGAGGCAGTGGGGCTTCCTCCCAGGAATGTGTGGAGAGGTCTGCAGCCTCAGAGCCCCTCCTCTGCCTGTCTACTCAGAAGTCAGTCCCATTAGAGGCAGTGGGGCTTCCTCCCAGGAAAGTGTGGAGAGGACTGCAGCCTCAGAGCCCCTCCTCTGCCTGTCTACTCAGAAGTCAGTCACATTAGAGGCAGTGGGGCTTCCTCCCAGGAATGTGTGGAGAGGTCTGCAGCCTCAGAGCCCCTCCTCTGCCTGTCTACTCAGGCTGCAAGGCTATGACACTTTCCCGGGAGTAAGCCCCATTGAACACAGTGGAACTTACTTCTGAGTAGACATGCTTGGGCTGTCAGGCTGCAAGGCTATGCACCCTTTCCCAGGAGCAAGCCCCATTGAGCACAATGAGACATACTTCTGAGTAGACACGCCTAGGCTCGTGCTACCGATTGGCATGGGGCTGCACCAGCCAGTTTCCTTCCCCTCCTCCTCCGCCAAGGCAGTACCTGGGCGTTCCTTGGGTGCCGCAGCCTGTCTCCCTGGCTGGCTGGCTGTCCGTCCTCCTCGGTGTCAGAGCATGTTCCCCGCGCCCTCCACCAGCTTGGAAGCTATGCTGGGAAGCAGAACGTGGGGGGAGGGGAGGCGGGCTGGGCTCAGGTGAGAGCTTGGAGATGGGGGCAGGAGGGGGTTGTTGTGCAGTCAGGCAGGGGCCAGGCACCCGCCCACCCTGCACCCCCCAGCACCCACCCAGCAAATGCCTCTATTTTGCTCCCCGCCTCCTGGAATGCCTCCAAAGGGGAGGGGCCCCTGCAAAAAGGTGCCGGAACTCCGTCCCCCCGCGTTCCATTAGAAAAAAAGCCCTGCTTCTATCCATCCTCCTCTTCCAAGGTCTGTTCTCCTAGGCAAGTTTGTAATAGTAGCAAAGGGGGGAAAAGCCTCCAAACTAAGGGAAAGCAGCCCTGAATCCTCCAGTGTGTTTCAAGAGCATACAACGAGAGCCCACTGAAATTCTCTTGGAGTTACTGGCCCTGAAGCCAGAAACAGTCAGCTCCAAACATCAGAAATTAGTATTTGTATTAACTTCATTTCCTTTGTGATTATAAGGCCTGTTCAGTTTGGAATTACTTCTTCAATTTGTTGCCTTGGCAATTCTATCACGATGGGGAAAGAAATACCTTTCAAAAAGTGCCAATTATAATTGTAGTAGATAAATGGAGCATACTGGAGAGAAACGATAGAACCTTAAAAAAAAAAAAAACAACCAGCCTCGCTGTGAAGCATCCTTCAGGGTTCAGTATCATGCCCGCAACCCTCCTCCAAGCAGCACAATAGCCATAATCAAAATACAACTCCCTAGTAATTATTGAATGTATTTTTAGAGAGAACTACTTGGACAACTACAGGCAAGGCTGAACTGACAGTTTGCACCAATTGGAACAGACTGTGCACGCACATTAGCTCTTAGGAAATAATAAAGCAGCCACTTTTAAAACAGTATTGCATCCTTTTTGGTCGGTGTTAGTTACCTTAATTGTTGCAAACAAATCTTTGACACTGCAACCCTTTTCTGCTCACTATCTTCCAGCACTAGCAGAAAGAAATGGAGCTGGGAACAGGATACAGACCTATGTTTACAGTCATTCATCCAAGCCAAGATGAAGCTAGGAGTCACCAATACACAAATGGAACGGGTTATCTCAGCCTAAATGATACTGTGCATTTACCCCCAGCTTGCAAAATTTATGGTCGTTAGAACTAGAAAATATATGAGTTTGCTGCCCAGAGCAGAGATGTTTTTCTCTTTGGCCTGTGACTGCCTTCTTATGTCTGCACCACTTTTTTTTAAAAGCCCAGCAAGTACATGTTTCAAGTAAATAAGCTCTGGCTTTAAAGGTGAACGTGTTGGACATTTAGATTTAATATTCTACATTTTGTATCTTTGGATTTCTGGCTTTTAAGGTGTGCCTTATTGTTCAGTGTCGCCCTCCTTTTTGAACTTGATGATGGCACTTGTTGGGCATGAAGCATAGTAGTCAGGCATTATGTGGTCATTCCACATGATAACAGGTCAGGCCACCTGTTAACTGGCTTCAGAGCGCATGTATCAAGTTGCTTTCCGGGATGGCTCAATGTAGGTGATCACTGCACTGTTTGAAAGAACTCAGGGCATCCTTTGTTTGCTGCCATCTTGGGTTCCTCAGCCCCCTGCCAAATGAAGGGCAGAGGACACTGTTACCACAAGCAGGACATCATCATTGTGTGCACACAGAGAACACCATCACAGTTGCCTCAAATCGGTTTATCCTTGCTCCCTTCAAGACAGCAGCTGAATGCTTTGATTTAGTGTTCTGCTATAATTCTTCAGGCAGTCAACATCATAAATGGGAAAGGCAAAAGGTTTGGTTTTCCCAAGCTAAGTACTGCGTATGTATGGGGTGGGTTTCACATGGTAGTTTTGCAAACTATCATACAATCATTTTATCGTATGATTATTACTGTGCTGGATAAAATAGATATCAGTGATCAGCTGGGATGCAAAATGGTCCCTACAAAGCTTATGTGGCTGAGCATGTAAGAGTGCTGGGCTTAGACCTGGAATCATAGCCTTGTGGTCCAAGTTTCTCCTCCATACAAGGAAGACTGAGGTAAGTATCTAAAAGCAGTTTGTACCCCAACATTGCTGCAGAAATGCTTAACAATAGTCTGCTATCACATAGTTAAAAAGACTTTACATAACTATACAGGAACTGCCTGAGATACATAAGGGGTCCAGTCCATTCTAGACACCATTGTGAATGTTGAGTTTTATGCAAGTCGCAACTGGGCTACTCAGGAGGAGACACCCATGCTCGTCACTCTGTAAAGCTCACCATTCACTTTGCTCCACAAGCTGGGATTGCCCCCTCTTGCATTTAAAAAGCCAGCACAGAGCTTCATGTAAACTCGAAATTGAGACTTACATAAGCTGGAATGTACCTATATGGTTGGTCAATAAAATATGAACAGCTTTATGTCAGAGAGATGAGAAATGGTTCTGTGAATTTGTTCTTCCTTAGAATTGTAACTTTGAGAAAGATTTCCCTGCAAGGTCAGAAAGGTGTCTCTTTTGCTAGAGTTTTTAACCCCCCTGATACTCTATCCCAAACCGAACACCATGATTAAAGTATGATGGCAATGGTGAGATCTTTTTTCTTTTTAGGGGACAAAAAAACCACACACCCCTACAGAAAACTCTGGCCTTCCAACTGCCTAAACTCTAAGGCACAAGTGAAACAACATTAGCCTTAAGTAATAACCTTAATCATGTCTACCACTTACAGTAAGAATAACCTGGCAGAGAAGGAGCAGTGGACCATCTCTGCTCTTTTAAAATTGAAACATACGCATATTTGAGGCATAAGAGCTGGTTCAGGGATGTGTGTGTGTATGTGTGTGTAGAGTAGTGGTTCTCAAGCTTTTAGCATTGGGACTCACTTTTTAAGAATGAGAATCTGTCAGGGCACACCAGAAGTGATGTCATGACTGGAAGCAGGAAAATTTTTAACAAACCTAGGCTGCAATCCTACCCACACTTCCCCAGGAGTAAGTCCCATTTACTATCATTGTTAAAAGCATATCCATAGTAGCCTGTTAAAAGCACAGATCTGTCACATATCCCCAAATGCAGTCACATACCACGGTAGCAACATGTCTAATATATTAAAAATGAAACATTGAAATGAATGGGGACCCACCAGGAACCCACCTAGTGGGTTTTGACCCACAGTTTGAGAAACACTGGTGTAGAGGGAACAAAAGGCAATATTCTTCTCTGGATATTGATAGGGTTGAGATAAAAAGAAACAATAAATTTAGTTCCATAAAGATATTTCTGCCTAGAAAATCCTTCCTGCCTATCCTTGAGCATTTACTTCTAAGTTTCTGCTTGTGATCAAGACAGCACTGTCTATCGGGAAGGCACAGGAGCTGAAAAGCAGGAGGATGCAGAGGTTACACTTGCACTCTAGCAACTGTTTATTAATGGAGTGTAGTGGGACTGTCTCCAGTGATTCCTAAAAGGCCATGTGTTCCTCAAAGCACTGCAGCCATGGCAACACTCACCACTTGTTTCATCTCCAGGAAAGCGCTGTTCCGTGCCGTTTATTGTCCAATAAAAAGGCATGGGAAGTCACTTTCCTAGACAGGAATTCCACACTTTTGTTTTGACATCACTGTCTCCGCTTGCAGTGGTTCATATAGCGAATACCACTTTAAAATCAGGGGAATAAAAGAAAACAAAATAGGTTTTTTCCTAAAGCATTTCCCGATGACAACAGCAATAATGGTATCAAAAAGGACAAATTGGACAATTAATGCAATTAATCTAGAAAAAATGTTATGTGGGTGTATATACCCAGTTGAGTTAGACAAATTGATGCAATCTATTTCTGCAGTAGGAAATGCACATACTGGGTAGGACAAATGGATTATCTGTGTTTAAGATACTCATCAATTTATTTATAGCTTGGCAGTGCAATATAAATATAAATGCAATGATAAAGGGGCTGATGCCATTCGGGATAAATTAAGATTTCCTTGCAGCAGCAATTTGGCTGCAATTCCTTCCCAAGAAATTGATCATGAGAATATTTCTAATCTGTCTGATACTTTACATGACTTTTTTACTTCAATTTGATGTCATGTTGTTGCAGCTTAGAAAGCAGTTTCCAGAAAGTGTGATGATTTGTAATTTACACCTTGCTCACTCCTCAGGTTTAAATTTTCTCTCCAGGTTGGGTTACCTATGTTCTGATTCTGCACATCTAAATACAGTTGTCTCTCTCCTCCCCTCCCCCCACCCCGTAGCTGCAAGGGATACATTCTTGCTGCCACCCTGGATACCCAAGACTGTGGATAGCAGCAAATACTATACTTACTGTTGCTCCATGCAAGGTGTTTGCGGGTGCTAATCAGAGGGGCATTTGGGGTGCTAATTGGTGCAATCAGAGGGAAGGCTTCAAAGCATTAGCAGTCAGTGCAAAGCTCCAAAGCATTTGGTTTGGAGGGGAAGCACTAATAAACACTAACAAGCAAGTGTGAACAAGAGGCAGTTTGGAGGGCTGCAAATGCTACACCCTCCAGTAGCGGTGATGGCAGAAGGGATTAAAGTGGGAAGCAAACAGCACAGGAGGAAAAACAAAATAAAAACCAATGAGTCATGAGTGTGATGGGGGGATTTGTGAACTGTGGATAACTTAAGCCATGGAAACCCAGTCTGTGGATATGGGGGGGGGGGGGGCAGAGACTTTACTCCACTACTGGTCAACATAGTCAACAGTCTATGCAAAGAGAGCCTTCTTAAGAACATTCACAGACAACTGACAATGCTTGGCAGTAAATGCCGCTATCTCAGGCAGATCTAAGATACTGTCTACTGTTACCAAATTGGCAACTCATTAGTACCTAAAGAAATAGTAGATATTTTTAGCAGCAGCAGATTGGATGCACCTTTATCATTGGCTCAAATGCATTTCATTCAGGATAAGATCTGAGAAACTCTGGATGTTTTAAAGGAAACCTAATATCATTACATTGTAATGTTGCAAGTGGAGATGACCAGACAGTTTTGTTTGCTGCTGAATGAAATACAATACAATACAATACAGGTATTTCTATACCGCCTTTCTATGTCCTCAGATTTCTCCTCGGACTTTATTCAAGGCGGTTTACATGGGCAGGCAATTTAAATCCCCGTAGGGATTTTTACAGTTTGAAAGGTTCTATCTTTCAAGAAACCACAACATTCAGATGTTTCTTTCTGATCTGATCGCAACATTCTGGCCTCCATCCTCCCATGCTCAGAGCAGATGGAATTCAGCTTGTCAGCTGCTTCAAGGTCGCACGGTGTAGGTGGCCTCGAACTGGTGACCTTCGGATGTTATCTTCAGGCAAATGGAGGCTCAACCCTCTAGACCAGACCTCCTGCCCCTTACAGGGCATGAAATACATGCCTTAAGTGAAAGACTTTCTGTAAATGAAACCTTAATAGCTGAAAATTCCTCGTATGTGAGGAAATCAAAAGACTTTAGGCCTATTGCTGACATATCTTTGTGATAAGAAAGTTAGTTGAACTGGATTGTTGCAGTTAAGGCATCATGACATCACCTGACCAATATAGAAGAAGCAAGCTTAGAAGAGTCTTAGTGACTAAGATTGAAAAAGACAGGTAAAGGAAATGGAAGATGGGGCTGATCACCTGGAAGGGGTATCATCATGTAGCCCGGACTTGTAAAGTGAGGGTCCAGAATGCTAAAGCTCAAATTTGAGCTGAAACTGGTCAGGGATGTTAAGAGCAACAAAAAGGGCTTTTTTAGGTGTGACCAAAGGAAGAGAAATGAGAGGGTGGGATTGCTACTCAGTAATGATGGCCAATTGGTGTCTGGTGACAAAGAGAAGGTGGAACTGCTCAATTCCTACTTTGCGTCTATCTTCTCTCAGAAGTAGTATTGTACAAATGTGGGTGCTGGATCATTGGCCGATGGGGAGAAAATGCATACAAGCCCCACAGAGATAATGAAAACGTGAACGGCACAGGCCTGCAGATTAGGTTTGATGGGGAACTTCTTAAGAACCACCTAACTGGACTAAATGAATTCAAGTATTTAGACTGGATAAACTGCATTCTAGAATACTAAAGGAACTTGCGGGTGTACTTGCAGAGTCTGTCAATTATCTTTGAGAAATCCTGGAGGATGGGGAAAGGTGCAGCTAGACTAGAAGCAGGCTAACGTAGTCCCAATTTTTAAAGAGGGGGAAATGGAAGACCCATTGGGAAATTATAGACCCATCAGTCTGACTTCAGTACCAGGGAAGACATTCGAACAAATTATAAAACATGCAGTCTACACATATCTGGATAACAGTGATTAATAGAATCCTGCATGGACTTGTCAGAAATAAATCTTGCCAGACAAATCTCATTTCCTTTTTTGATCAGGTTACTAGTTTATTGGATAGGGGGAATGTTGTGGATGTGATTTATCCTGACTTCAGTACAGTATTTGACAAGGTTCTCCATTACACCTTAATCACAGACTTAATCAAAACATAAAGGATTCAAGTTAAGGGACAATTTAATTCTCTTTCACATATTATGGCAAAATAACTGTATGGTAACTGTATGGTAGTTTTTGCTATACGAAAGAGAATATTTACAGTAGAGAGTCTGGAAGGCTAAAATAATGAAGCATTTTACTCTCCCTCAGCAGGATACCACTAAAATTTTATCTGTACCAAAATGAAAAATCTGTCTGGAATACACACATCTGCTCCTGAGACTTGTGGAATTGTCAGGTGCTGGGACCTCCAAAAGAGAATCTGCAGAAACGCTGGCAGGCAGCCAGGGACAAGAACAGGAAGTTGGGGATAAATGAGGAAGTTGAATTTACTTTGCTGACAGAGAAGAAAAATACATACAGTTCAGAGCATGACCCACTGAGTGCACAGGAAGAGTTGCTCAACTCGATTGTATAGACCAAAATCTGCTGAATCAAATAAGCATACTTACAGGAATGGATGGTATATTTCTGAGATTTACGTTGTTTTTGTTAAGTTGTTCTTCAAGGAATGGCTAGTTTATCTGTAACTGGCTTGGCTGAAAATAGGATAAGGAGGAACAGCACTAGAAGACCTCAGAAGATGACTCTGTAGTTGCTGTGGTGTCTCATACCTTGGGGACCCCACAGAAGTGAGGTGCCTAGGAACAGCATGGACCATAGAATGACTAATGAGTTCTAAGCATCATCCTGTAAAACATGGAACAGCACTTACTGGGCATCAGCATGCAAGATAGGAGAACTAAGTGGTGAGGATATTTGTTGTTACTGCAACAGTACAACCAAGTTGTGCCTGTGTTCTCCAGTTAGAAAATCCCCAGAAAGACAGCTTGGGGCATTCTGCCACAAACCTTACAGTTAAGTGATTGTCTTGCCACAGCTCCTCCCCACTGGGCCTTGTGCCTGCTTAAGGCTGATTAGTTTCCCTTGTTAAACTCACAAGTGCAGCAAGCAAGAGTCAGAGTCAGGTACCAGTCCAATAAATGCAGATTGCCAACTCACAGTCCAAAGTCAATATGCCGGGTCACAGTCCAAGTCCAAAGTCCAGGTAAGCCAGGTCAGGTCTCCTCTGGGTCAGGTAGCATCTCCCTCTGGGTCAGGGTAGCCTTTGGTCCTTCTGAAGCTGCCTTTTATCCTTGGATGTCTCATAATCCAAAATGCAGCTCAGCTGTGAGCTACCTTGCTAGCCCCTTTTTAAGTCCAAATTAGGCTCAGCTGAGCCACCTCTTCAGTCCATGTCCATTCAAAGTCCCATCAAGGTCAAATGAAGCTCAGATGTCCATCAGAGTCCCATTGGCCTTGATTGATTACAGCTGTGGAGCCAGCCCTGCCCTTCCCAGAGCTGTCAACCAGCTGTTAAAACATGGAATCGCTGTCAACACCACATCATCCACCTGATGATCTTCTGATCGTCCATTACAGTGATCAACAAGTATAGTTGGTTTGCATCACCGTAAGGCAGAATGTATTAAAAAAGTACAGACACCTTCTTGGCTAGGCAATTCCTTTCTATGGCTGAGTTTCTAAGCTTCGGTTACAGCCTGTGGTATCACTAGGGGGGGTGCAGGGGTGTGGGCCACGCTGGGTGATGCGCACGGTGGGGGGGGTGACACCACAACTTGCCAACATTTTTAAAATCTTGGTACTTTTGAATAATACCATCATGTTATGTATCAATCAATGTGTAATTTCAAGCAAAATGCAATGAAACAAAACCGCATTGGAATATCTCTATTCTATCAAAAGTTATAGCCAAAATAAATTTGTAGCAAAAAAAAAAAAAAACCAGAGGAGGTAGGAGGATGGTATTTCACTATGCCCACTGCATGGGAGGTGGTCCATCATAGGGGTGATGGAATAAAAAATTAGTATGGAGAAGAGGCCAGGGAGGAAGCCTTCCTGGGAGAGGTCTGTGGAAATTGTGGCTGGCCTGGCTAAACTGGAACCACTGCAGGGTGAAACAGACGCTGTGGCTAAGAGACAAGGTTGAGAATAGTGAAAAAAGCCCTTCATATGATGGCATACATGAATCCTACCTTGAAGCCTTATTACACAGATTTTATAGTGAGCTTCTGTGCTGGTCTTACCCTCTCCCTGCCTTTCTCTCCTACAAAATCTCTCCAAGTATTATTTATAGAATGTTTGCAATAATAAAACAAAAAGGAATTATCATTAGGGACATTTCTGAAGAACATTTCCACAAGCAGCACAGCAGTTAAGGTCATGGACTTTGAATGTATGCTACAGCTGCTCATCCTTCCAATAATAACAACTGTCATTTAGTGGGGTCTGTTATATAATGCAGTTACTCTCATAGACCGTAGCAAACAGCTATATTTAGGGTTGTTGTTTTTTTAAAATGCTGCTTTCTTATAGACACCCATCATAAGAGCATAAACTAGCTTGCTGGATCAGACCCAACATTCATCTAGTCCAGCATTTAGACTCCAACAACAATGGCAAGCCCATGTCTTCCGGAAGCTGACAAGCACGGCACAATGCAGACCATTCTCCCAGTTTGCTGGTTCCCAGTAGCTGGTAAAATGGCGTTGCATCAACTTCACAAGACTGGCTTTACTAGCTAGGACAAGCCTACACTCTCCCCTTGGAGCTCAAGACCGTTCAGGTCAGGGCATAGTTAGAGGGGCTGCAAAGCACTAGGTTTTTTGGGGAGCCTCGCCGTAGAATGGAAGTGGCCCCCTGCCTGGAATGGCTCCAAAGGGGAGGTGAAGGGACTACTTCCTCGCTACGGTGAGGCTCCCCGCAAAACTTAGTGCTTTGCACCCTCTCTAGCTATGCCACTGATTCAGAGTGAAATTATCTTGATCACTGGGAATAATTACCACTGTTAAAAACTGAGCACTCATTGAGACAGCAAAGCCTCCAAACTATGCAGCCAGATAAGGCTACACATGGCAGCTAGTAACTGCATTTCTATTATATTTCGTGTTTTTAAAAGGCTATTTTTACTTTCTCCTAAACCAGGGGTGCCCAAACCCTGGCCCAGGGGCCACTTGCGGCCCTCGGGGGCTCCCAATCAGGCCCTTAGGAAGCCCCCAGTCTCCAATGAACCTCTGGTCCTCCAGAGACTTGCTGGAGCCCATACTGGCCCAATGCAACTGCTCTCAGCATGAGGACTACTGTTCAACCTCTCACCTGAGCTGTGGGACGAGGGCTTCCTCCACTACTTGCTATTTCACATCTGTGATGCAGCAGTGAAGGAAAGGCTGACCTTGCTTTGTGCAAGGTCTTTTATAGGCCTTGAACTACTGCAAGACCTTCATTCATTCATATAAGTTCCAACTCTAATAAATTCATTTATGTAAATTCATTCAAATTTTAAATGTAAATTAATTCTTTTTTCCCCGGCCCCCAACATAGTGTCAGGGAGATGATGCGGCCCTCCTGCCAAAATGTTTGGACACCCCTGTCCTAAACCAATGCTCAGCCAGAAGGCAGCGCAACTGGGCTGCACGACAGCAGAGACAAGTTCAATCCTTTCCTGACCATCCAGCGTCATAGCAAATTAAGAATCCACATGCAACTTACCTGGCTGCTACACACTGCTTACAAAACCATGGGTTGTCACTTGGGCTCTATGGAGTAGCGATTTGCAAACTGTAGAGGTGGCCAGTAGTTACGAACCATATAAAGATTCTGCCAGAGGCAGAGAGGAGAGTGTTGACAACATCACAAGACACAAAGAGGGATCTACTTCCACATCAAGGGTTTAAATCAAATGGCAAGTCCTGGAAAGACAGAATTGTATACTGGTGGAAACCTCAGCTTAACGTTTGGGAGCCAAAGCTACATGAATGCACTATAAAGACACAAGCATCACCCAAAATCAATTCAAACAATAAATGCCAATGGTCAGGCTCTTTATGCCTCTTTCATGGTTGTCTGTAGGGTGTAAAGGCAGAGCTAGGCATTAGAAGTCACATGGTTGTCATTAAGAGTGTTTACTATAGTGCTGTTTTCTCAAACATTCACTTCACAGTAAGAGGACCAGTTCAGCTACACAATACTTTGAAAACAAGGGGTTAACACGTAGATTCAGGAGGATCTGAAGCTGCCTTCACAAAGCAGAAAATCATGGTTTCCTCTTACATAGGAACCAGCCCAGTGGCATCACTAGGCTAGTGCAGGACGTGCAGACTGTACCATGTGACATCACTGTGGGGGTGACACTGGAAGTGCCCCAGTGGGCGACTGACTGGCCTGGGACTACTGCAGTGAGTGGCTGGTCTGGAGTCTGGTGGACCTGTCCACTACAGGGGAATTTGGATCATGACCATGTCTGGCACCGTGTCCCTGCCCGCTCTCTGCTATAGCCGTTCCAGAGAGAGGTGGCAGCAGCCGTTCTCAGGTAGACAAGGTGGCCCTGGTGGCACAATCATGGCTTGGGCTGAGCTTGGCTGCTGCCTCCTGCTGCTGCTACTCTTTGCTGCCTTGCTGCTGACTCCTTATTGTAGGAAAAGCACAGCAGTGACCCTGAAGGTGAGTCCTGGGTGGCCCCCCTGCCTCTTAGTGCAGAGCTGCAACCCTCTCAGGGGAGCTTGTCGCCAGCCCTGCCTGAGTATCCGGAATTGTTTTGCTCAGTTTGCTATAGAAATAGCTCTGTTATCCATATGTGTACCGAGGTGTTTTATAAGCCAATGAGAACTTGGTATCATACCTAAGAGACAGAAAGAAGTCTGGTGCACAACACTGCCAAGATCGTAAGCCTTGATGAGCTTAAGAGATTGCTCATTCACTATTATATTCTCTGGCAATGGGAACTGTCCAAATTCTCATTCCAAGTTCCAAATAAGGACACCGGAAGCATGCTCCCTGAAAAAGCACTTCATTGTTAGCATCACAAATTCATTCGGCATATATCTCTCCTCACTTTTTATGAGGTGGTAGCATATTAGGAACAGGCAAGGTCATAATCAAGAAGTGGAGGCAAACAGAGCTTAGCTTTGGCTCTGGTTCGCCTCTTCACACCCAGAAAAGAAGGAGGGCTTATCTGATGGCTTTGGTTTGCTGTCCTTCTCAACTGTGGACTTTCTAGGAAAGCCATTGGGAAAAGAGCACCACCACTAGCTGGCCACCATTGCCTCCTCTCCTCTGCTGCTGCTTCTGCTAAACTGGACAGGTAGAGCAGAGCAGCTTCATGGCTAGTTTCAAAGAAGTGGTGAAAATGGGGAGAGGAACACAGCCAAAAATGGGGCAGATTCTGAGGACTGGTTTGGGCCTTGGTTCGACTAGGCCTGGACCTCTCCATGGATTTCTTTCACTGTGTAGTGTAGTGTTGTAGGAACATTGTTCCCGTAGATACATGCAAGGCAAGAAAGTAAGATACAAGCAAAGATTGTCTCCTCGTCTTATCTGCAGATCAGACAGGGATGTTCAGGCATGTCATGGCAGCCAGGAGAAGCCAGGAGGAGCTTTAAAAGTGCCTGCAGAGGGTCTGTGGAGCATCTGAGGAACATTTGGAGTGATTGTAGACAGCTTACAAACAGGCAACTTTGCTTACATTTGTCGGAGGCCATGTGGGTAGCAAAGCAACATCATTGTAGGAGTGATAGAGAAGGTGTACTGGGACAGGAGCCAGGGGTGGGAAGGGAGGGAGGAAGACACCAAGTCCCCTACATACAGGTTGGGCTCCAGGGATCTGTATATAAGTTGAAATGCAAGAAGCATGAAACACCTGGCTTTTGCACCTGAGCCAGAAGGTATACTGCACCTGTGCAAAAGCACCAATGCAGCAGAGGTATCACTCGGATTTATGTCACCTGGTGTATTGTGTTCCTCCATACCAGATTCCTCGCCCAAACCAGATCATACCAGCACGATTGCACCTGAGCCAGAGGGTATACTGCACCTGTGCAAAAGCACCAATGCAGCAGAGGTATCACTCGGATTTATGTCACCTGGTATATTGTGTTCCTCCATACCAGATTCCCCGCCCATACCAGATCATACAGAATAAATTACAATGTCAAATGCACAACCTAAATGCAGTGGCATCACTAGGGGTGGTGTCACCCCCATTAACTTTATTTAACTATAACAGTACAGGTCACCCATCAAATCAGTCACCAGTAAAATACAGTAGCCAACTTGATGCCACTCACATGACTGAATAAGAGCTCTAGTATCAGCTCTGATACATGGAAATTGGAACTGACACATACTTACACCTGATTAGTTCCCTCCTTGGCTCATTGGCTCTTTGGAGCAATCAGTCTCACTGGTTAGTTTTGAGTAACAAAATCCACTTTTTGTTACATAAGACAGTTGTGTTTTCTTTTTCTGGTTATTTGTCCATAACTTTTGATAGAATATAGATATTTCAACGTGGTTTGTTTCATTGCATTATGCATGAAATTCTGCACTGAATGATATATACCATGACGGTACTGTTTGAAAATACCCAAATTTCACAATTTTGGCCAGTAGTGCAGTCGGTACCCCCAGCATCCCCTAGCAATGCCACTGCAATACAGCTACCCATAACACGGACGTTCATAACTCGGAGCTAGTGTAAAGCCAACAAATGGAGCAGTAAGCCTTTAAAACGTCAGCATTGCCTTGGGACCAAACAGCCAGTGATATTAAGCCTATTGTTAACAGATTGGCTGCAAATAGAGAGGGGCCTGGAAGGGTGCTTTCTCTTTTGTCAAAAAGCAGCTGCGGTGTGGCCAGAGCTGGCTTGGGACCACAGTATGCAGGGAAATATTAATATTCTCCCTCTGCACGCTTTTCCTGCCAAAAATAGTCTTCTCGATCGCCGCTTCAGTGGCAAAAATGGTTTAGGAGGAACGTATTCACCCCCCTCCCCACACACCACAGTCTGGATCAGGCCAACTCTTGGCTGCTTTCGACAAACAAAACAAAAAAAGGGACCCTAGGAATCCAATTCTTGTTTAAAGTCCTTAAGACAGTGGTTCCCAAACTTTTTCGACTGGCGGCTTTCTTGACCGACTGGGCCATTGGCTGTGGCTCCCCATTAGGAATACAATCCTATACATTATATCGGGTGGAAGGCTTTTTGTGTGGAGTCTGCAACTCCCCTGGCTGGTTTCCACGGTTCCCCAGGGAGCCACGACTCACAGTTTAGGAACGCCTTTCTTAAGGCTTAAGGTCACATGTTGTTCAGCACCCAAAGAGCCGTTATCGGTATCCATTGAGTAAAATGACAAATGGCACAACCAAGCAGAAGCAAAGAGAAGGCTGGTAAGAAGGGGTGCAAGTAGACTCTGCACTCATCAGCAAAATAATATCAACAGAAACAGAAAGCCAGCAGTTGGATGCCCAGCTGTAAAGCCCTATGCATGTCTATTCAGAAGCAAGTCCCACAGTGGTCCTCAGAATGTATAGGCCATAATCCTATATAACTGAGAGTAAGCTCCATTAAATTCAATGGACTTATTTCTGAGTAAACATGCATACGGTTGCAGTGCCAGTCAAAAGGAACATCCATGGTTTTAAGTGAATTCTGTTTAATTAACTCCTGTGAGTGGTAGGCTTCCAGTTACACTTATGGAGCCACATTACACCAGTCAACCATCTAGCTCAAGGATGTCCAACATAAGGCCCAGGGGCTGGTTATGGCCCACAGAACCTCTCTATCTGGCCCTCATGCTCTCCAAGCACCACCATCAGCTGCTCTCAGCTGCTGAGCTGTGTTGATGTGTCACTGCTGAAAAGTCAGTTCATATCTTGAAAATATGATCAAGATTTGCATATTTTCTCTTCTGACATTTGCAACCAAGTTCCTAAAGGAGAATGAAGTGCTTCTTTCTGGTCATGACATCACTTAATGACATCACTTCTGGCCCTCAGCAAGCATCACGAATACTATTTGGCCCTCTGTATGACATGCATTTTACACCCTGATCTAACTCAATGCTGTTGACTCTGACAGGTAGCAACTGACGAGAAGGACAATTTATGAAAATTAAGTTATTAAAAAAAAAAAATTCCTAGCTATTAAGGCTGCAAAGGTGGATTTGAAAACACAATAGGCAACTTCTGGTGAGATCTCCAAAGCCCTGTTTTTTCTTAGGATGGAGATCCTTGCAAACCATATGCGTCATGTTTATGGAGTGCCAGAGTTCAACAAGTTCATTTCTCCAGCCTCCCCTTGCAATACAAAAAGAACAGGTCTCTCACTGTGAAAATACACCCAAAGTACTCAGTCTTTGAAGCAAAACAATATTAGTGAGTGCAAACTGCCGTCCAAAATCAACCCAACTGAAAACCTAGTATAGTATTGACCACTTGTAAATAATTAACTGGCACAGGGAATCCATAAAGATTTCAACACCAGCCATGGGCAGCACACTTCTTTTCAATTCCACAAAGTGAATAATAGAGTTTAAAGGCTCTCCACTCTGTGGCTGGCTTTACATAAGAGCACAACGGAGATACAGGGCTGCATGTTACAGTGAGTTGCATCTGACCTGCTGAAGCATAAACATGCCCTCATGACTCCAATGCAGAAACAGCTTGCGAACAGCCTGTTTGTCAATTACTAGTGCCATAATCCTAAGCATGTTTACTCAGAATTAAGCCCCACCGAGTGCAACTGGACTTAGAGCCCACTCTATCCAATTTTCCAGCACTGATTCAGCTGTTCTATGTGCTGAATCCTGTGTGGAGGGGCAGTCACGAGGGCCTCCCCAAGTTAAGGGAGTGTTTGTTCCTTCATGTCAGGATGCCATTGTGGCTGTATCGGTATATTGGTGTATCGTTGTGGCTGTATCGGTGGATAAAAGGATTGGGTCCTCACTCCCAGATAAGCAAGTATAGGATTGTAGCCCAAGTACAATGGGCCCTCCTTAACCGCAGGCATGGAACCTGTGGATATGACCCAACATGGGTTCCGAACCTGCGTCGGGGGGGGGCCCTCAGAGGACCTCTGGATGCAACCAGAAGTGCCTTCTGATCACGTCCAGAGGTGTTCTGAAGAACAGGGTGGCCGCACACAGCCTCCCTGTGCCTCTTAAGGCCTCTGAGTGACACTTCTGGTTTACCCACATGTGACCTGTTCGCATCTCAAAAAGCCTCCCAGAGGCCTCTGAGAGGGACTTCCAGTTTGCCAAGAAAGGGGCCAAGTGCAGGGTTTGCCCCAGGGCCCTCAGCACCCTGACATCACAACCATGTTAAGTACAAAATCCAAAAAGAACAGGGACAACTTGGGGAGCACTACGGTTTTTTGCAGAGCAATGACAAATTGAGAGCTAGTTTAAATAGATTCTGGTCAGAATAGCTAGATTCTGACCAGTGTGGTCACCATGCTGGCAAGCTTGAGTGGTGCATGTGGACCTTTCCTTACCACTAGTCCCAAGGCAGGCAAAACAATTACCGAACAAGTGAAGCTGTTCTAGTAATCAGTATGGAATACGTATCATTAAAGTTAGTGGGACTTGCTTTTGGGGAAACCTGCTCAGGACTGGGATGCAAAAACAACCCACCAGCTTAGATATATCAAATTATTATTAGAAGACTTAATTAATGCAGCTTTGATGGCTTAGTGTAGCTGTTTCTTTTGACAAGTTGAGGCAGGCCTAGTGAATGCATGTATGCCAAACTGCTGGGAATTTTCATTTCAAGCTCCACCTTCATGCCAGTATATAGGGCAGGTGCAATAAAGCTGAAAACAAATTGTTGTAGTGAGTAGTGCTCTATCTGGGCAAACTTTAAAGAAAAAACAGACAAGAAAAATTGAATAAAGGAAATGACCAAACATAAAATTAATCTAGATAGAGGAAATATCCTGACTGGCATTTCAGAGAACTGGTCTGCATGGATCAAGTCTTTTTATTATGGACTTTCAAACTTTTTGTTTTGTTAAACACACAGCAATATTGGTTGCACAGGTATATCTGGAAGCATATCAATTGCATACCCTGCAGGTATCAGTATACTGGGGGTCTTGGAGCAAAGTCCGGCACTGATGCCCCCAATGAATCCTGTCTGTCCTTTGATTGCAAACTGGGTGCTACACCAGACCTAGCAGTACTGAAAAATCTATGGTTGACCCAGTAAGGTGAGCCCTCTAAAATTGGCCAACTCTGATGCCGGCTCCAATTCCACATGCAAAGATGCCCAAAGACTCTTAAGTCATCCTCTTGGACTCTACTCTCTAGCCTGCCATGGATGCAAATTCAGCTGCCAGGGATAATCAACGGGGCCTTTTTAGTATTAGCACCTGGGAAACGTTTTGCCCGAGGAGATCTGTCAGGCACACTTTTAAGCATTCCCTAGAAATGCATCCATTTCACTTGGCTTTTAAATGGATTTTGGCTTGATATTTACTGCTGACCAGACTGGGAGGGGAAGGGTGGGAAATATTTTACCAATAGGTATTAAATAAGTTAGCAGGAGTTTATCTTAAGCAAGGTAGTCACCAGTTTTCTTTCCAATAACTTTTGTTCTCAAATATTCTTAACCAGCAGAGAGGAGGAAGGGGTTTAACACCAGTCACTCCACTTTATGGTCTGGGCCCAGATTCAATTGGCAAACTGTCACTGGCAAATTGGCAAAGCTTCTGAGTGCATCTCTGTCTAGAGATTTTTATCTGTTTCAAATGATCAGGCAACTCCTGCAATACCACAATCTCAATCATTTTCTAACCAGCATTTTATTTTGCTAGTCATCCAAAGTCACCTTTGGAGAACTGAAAAAAAGTAGAAAAAGTATTTTTTTTTTTTTTAGTCCGAAAGAAATAAAAGGGCGACATTATAAGAGAGAACTTTCTTTGCCATCTTCCACAGTAGTGGATTATCTCAGGCCAGAGTCTTGTTGTTTGTTGTAAATCTAACTGCTTTGCTGTTCTGCTGCACTCTGGATTTCCTAGAGGTTGGATTCTGAGAAAGAGCGGGAGGGGGGAGAAGAGTCCAACTTCCTTAGACACATTACATTAACACGAGGGATTTGTAAACCAAATAGAAGAGCTTTGAAAGCCTTGCCCTTTTACTGTTTCCTGCCTTCTTGGAAAAATCTCACTATTAAACTATTGGATTACACGACAGAACTGGTGTCTGCGGAAGAATTTTATTTTTCATTATCAAACAAGACGGCCTTTAACTTGATGTTGCACTTTTGCTCAGGTAAGGCCTGAAAGCTCTGGTTTTGCACAACTCTAATGGTAGATGGAAGAAAACAGGATGCACATGTGTACACATTTTACAGCACCGCTGACGTAAAACTTATTCCCAAATAAACATGGACTGAGTTTCTAATGTGGCGGTGAGCAAGCCACTTATGCCACACCACAGCTATACATGGTGATCGAGAGAGCAATAGAGTAGAAAAAGTAGGATCCTGCCACAGAGAAGCTAATAACCCGTCAGAGAGAAAAGATGAGAGGAGCAAGGATAACAGGAGATCAAAATGAGCAAGCTCAATGACACTTACAGCCCAATCCTAACCTACGCTGGAGCAGGCAGGCTGGTAGGCATCCAAAGCAGGGTTGGGGCCCAAAGCAGCTCAGCCCAGGACAAGGGGAATCGCTTCCCCTTGCCCCAGGCAACGCCGCAGCCGCCACAATGGGGCTACTCGGATCTGTGTCACCCAAACAGGTGGTGCAGATCTAAGCTGCCCGGGAACAGGGATATGATCCGGCATAAATGCCAGATCCTGGCCCAGCCCCCCTCACCCGCTGCCTACCCATGGGCCTATCCACCGCCCACCTTCCCTCACCGTGAAGCACCTCCTCCCTGCCCTCCCTACACACCCCCAGACCCCCGTGCTGGCCTAACTTGGCTGGCGTGGGCTTACCTTTTGTGCTGGCCCAACAGGGCTTCGGGCTTTATGGCACTTTCACACCAGTGGGCTGGCGCAAGGGACTTGCACCGGCCCGTCCACTCCCCAGGATTGTGCCCTTATTCAGTTACATGTGAAGAAGCAAACTACTTCTGAGGCTTTAGGAAGGGCTTTAACTCAGTGGTAAAGTTCATGCACTGCTTGCAGAAGGTACTGGATTCCATTTCTAGCATCTCCAGATAGGGCTGGGAAAGACTCCCATCTGGAACTCTGGAGAAACAACGGCTAGCCCATTGAGACAATACCGAGCCAGAGATAGTTGTACAAATCGATGGTAAGGCCACACCTGGAGTATTGTGTCCAGTTCTGGTCGCCACATCTCAAAAAAGACATAGTGGAAATGGAAAAGGTGCAAAAGAGAGCGACTAAGATGATTACGGGGCTGGGGCACCTTCCTTATGAGGAAAGGCTACGGCGTTTGGGCCTCTTCGGCCTAGAAAAGAGTCGCCTGAGGGGGGACATGATTGAGACATACAGAATTATGCAGGGGAAGGAAAGAGTGGATAGAGAGATGCTCTTTACACTCTCACATAACACCAGAACCAGGGGACATCCACTAAAATTGAGTGTTGGGAGAGTTAGAACAGACAAGAGAAAATATTTCTTTACTCAGCGTGCGGTTGGTCTGTGGAACTCCTTGCCACAGGATGTGGTGGTGGCGTCTGGCCTGGGCACCTTTAAAAGGAGATTGGACAAGTTTATGGAGGAAAAATCCATTATGGGGTACAAGCCATGATGTGTATGTGCAACCTCCTGATTTTAGAAATGGGCTATGTCAGAATGCCAGATTCAAGGGAGGGCGTCAGAATGAGGTCTCTTGTTATCTGGTGTGCTCCCTGAGGCATTTGGTGGGCCGCTGTGAGATACAGGAAGCTGGACTAGATGGGCCTATGGCCTGATCCAGTGGGACTGTTCTTATAAATGGTCTGTCTCTGTATGAGACAGCTCCCTGTGTTCACTGTGTTCAAATATTAGCTTCAGGATGCACATTTCCTCCCCATTAAAAGTTACATTTTTCCATCTTTAAGTAAAATCGGCCCGTTTTTGCTGTTATCCAAAATCTTATTCCTGGGATCCCCAATACTAAAACATTTCAAGGCACAGGATAGGAAAGTGCTCCAGCTGAGCTCTTAAAGAAGATGGATTGCATTTTGCCAGCCAGCAAGACACAACCAACAAGTGACTAGAAAGTATTTACATTCAGCACAAAGCAGTGATCTTTGCCATTAAGGAAAAAAAAGTCAAGAGAACATGAACTGTTAAATCAACCTATGGGGGGAAGTAGCACAAGGCATTTCATTTTATATCTCCCCCTCCAATACTAGATTACAGTTCTACTGGGATTAGGGTTGCTGAGGAGGGGGCAGTGCCAGAAGTATTAAGAGTTATTAAGGAATTGAAGAGTGAAATTGCAGATCTCTTGACTAAGGTATGCAACTTGTCCCTCAAAATGGCCACGGTGCCAGAAGATTGGAAGATAGCAAATGTCATGCCTGTCTTTAAAAAGGGAAAGAGGGGGGACCCGGGAAACTATAGGCCGGTCAGCCTAACATCTATACCGGGTAAGATGGTGGAATGCCTCATCAAAGATAGGATCTCAAAACACATAGACCAACAAGCCTTGCTGAGGGAGAATCAGCATGACTTCTGTAAGGGTAAGTCTTGCCTCACGAACATTATAGAATTCTTTGAAAAGGTCAACAGGCATGTGGATGCGGGAGAACCCGTGGACATTATATATCTGGACTTCCAGAAGGCGTTTGACATGGTCCCTCACCAAAGGCTACTGAAAAAACTCCACAGTCAGGAAATTAGAGGACAGGTCCTCGCATGGATTGAGAACTGGTTGGAGGCCAGGAAGCAGAGAGTGGGTGTCAATGGGCAGTTTTCACAATGGAGAGAGGTGAAAAGCGGTGTGCCCCAAGGATCTGTCCTGGGACCGGTGCTTTTCAACCTCTTCATAAATGACCTGGAGACAGGGGTGAGCAGTGAAGTGGCTAAGTTTGCAGACGACACCAAACATTTCTGAGTGGTGAAGACCAGAAGTGATTGTGAGGAGCTCCAGAAGGATCTCTCCAGACTGGCAGAATGGGCAGCAAAATGGCAGATGTGCTTCAATGTTAGTAAGTGTAAAGTCATGCACATTGGGGCAAAAAATCAAAACTTTAGATATAGGCTGATGGGTTCTGAGCTGTCTGTGACAGATCAGGAGAGAGATCTTGGGGTGGTGGTGGACAGGTCGTTGAAAGTGTCGACCCAATGTGCGGCGGCAGTGAAGAAGGCCAATTCTATGCTTGGGATCATTAGGAAGGGTATTGAGAACAAAACGGCTAGTATTATAATGCCGTTGTACAAATCTATGGTAAGGCCACACCTGGAGTATTGTGTCCAGTTCTGGTCATCGCATCTCAAAAAAGACATAGTGGAAATGGAAAAGGTGCAAAAGAGAGCGACTAAGATGATTACGGGGCTGGGGCACCTTCCTTATGAGGAAAGGCTATGGCGTTTGGGCCTCTTCAGCCTAGAAAAGAGACGCCTGAGGGGGGACATGATTGAGACATACAAAATTATGCAGGGGATGGACAGAGTGGATAGGGAGACGCTCTTTACACTCTCACATAATACCAGAACCAGGGGACATCCACTAAAATTGAGTGTTGGGCGGGTTAGGACAGAAAAAAGAAAATATTTCTTTACTCAGCGTGTGGTCGGTCTGTGGAACTCCTTGCCACAGGATGTGGTGCTGGCGTCTAGCCTAGACGCCTTTAAAAGGGGATTGGACAAGTTTATGGAGGAAAAATCTATTATGGGGTACAAGCCATGATGTGTATGCGCAACCTCCTGATTTTAGAAATGGGTTATGTCAGAATGCCAGATGCAAGGGAGGGCACCAGGATGAGGTCTCTTGTTATCTGGGGTGCTCCCTGGGGCATTTGGTGGGCCGCTGTGAGATACAGGAAGCTGGACTAGATGGGCCTATGGCCTGATCCAGTGGGGCTGTTCTTATGTTCTTATTGGTTGATTAAAAATAAAAAAAAAATCAGGAACAAATTGCAGTACTAGTGCTGGCCCCGTCTGCAGCTTGGCATCCCAGTGCTGTACCAATTGCATGAGACCCAAACATGCCCTGAATCCTTAGCCTGGCAGCTGGCAAGAAAGAAAGAAAAGGAAGACAAAAGAATTTATGAACTCGGGTATGGGGTGGGGGTGTGGCAGCTTCAAGCATTTTTCAGTGGAAAGAGCAAAAGCTCCATGCAGAGGGGAAAATTTTTTTTGCAAGGGGCCAGGAATTGTGAACAATTAATACCTGTAGTTACCCGCATCCCTTGTGCTTGTTAGCATGTTGCAGTGCAATACACACACACCCAGTGAGCAATACAATCTCTGTCCTCCTCTTCTAAATCTTCCTTGGGGGCTACCAAACAGGCCCTTGGGGAGCCCCCAGTCTCCAATGAGCCTCTGGCCCTCCAGAGCCCATGCTGGCCCAACGCAACTGCTCTCAGCAAGAGAACAACTGTTCAACCTCTCACCTGAGCTGTGGGACGAGGGCTCCCTCCGCTATCTGCTGTTTCACGTCTGTGATGCAGCAGTGGCAGTGAAGGAAAGGCTGGCCTTGCTTTGCGCAAGGTCTTTTATAGGCCTTGAGCTACTGCAAGACCTTCATTCATTCATATAAATTCCATCTCTAATATAGTCATTTATGTAAATTTATTCAAATTTTAAATTGTAAATTAATTATCCCCCCCCCGGCCCCTGACACAGTGTCAGAGAGATGATGTGACCCTCCTGCCAAAATGTTTGGACATCCCTGCCATAGCACAAAGCACACAGAGAGGCGGTCACCACGACTGTCTTATTCTCGTTCCTTGCACCTCCACACAGGTGCACAGAGTTGGACCTTTGCCAGAATGCTTCTTCAGTGTTCCAGCTGGATCAAAACTAGCAGAGTAGTCCTCCACCACCACCACCACCATCACCAAAGCATCTACATCCCTGCTTGGTCAAGAAGTCACACTCAGAGTCGTTGGGAGCCATAACTGGCTTGCAGGCCTGGCAAGGAAGACAACTGGTACAGAATACCAATTACTACATCTAGAATTTGTTCAAATAACATGTTCCCCATACCCAAGGTACTATACAATCTAGATTTGAACTTGTGGGAAAATCCCTGTTCTGAATTGTGCTACTTGTACTGATCATTTCTAGTCTCTGGTTTGCTGTTAAAGTAGATGGGATCAGTACAGAGATACTCATTGCCGCATGTGGTTTAGAAATATAGCCCCCAAGCCTCCACCTGGAAGCAGGCAGAAGAAAGGAAAAAAATTGCACAGAGTTAGCAAGTCTCTGTTTCCAGGTTCAAGGTTACGAATTTCAGCAACCAACTTATGGGTGGCACTACAACCTATCAAAACAAATGACAGCCGTACCACTGACTCCTAGGGTCCTGGACTGCAGCCGTATCATTCACACCAAGTAAAACCTCCCATTGTTTTTACATTTTTCATGTAACCGTTTCAAACAGGGAAGGAAAAAACTCCAGCATTCCTGATGACATCAAGATTTCTCAGAAAAAGAAAAACAGAAAATTCCCAGTAAGGAGACACATAGCACCTTTCCTAGAATTTAATCTCCCTCCCCCCCTAAAAAAAAACCTTTTGAAGCTGTTCTTCATTAAGACATCTTCTGCCCCTTGAACTTGGCAGGCTAATACTTAATTAATGCTTCATCACAAGAAACAGTCCAGCAAGCCTTATGCCAATACTGACTGCACATTAACAAAGCAGCATCTGTTCAAAGGTATGCTATGCTTTGCATTAATCACAACGTATTTTCAAAAATATACACTGATACTAATCCGTTCATGCTTACACAACTGTCCAGAAGTTTTTATACATTCTTGAAATCAAGCTGCATGAAGTTCAATGGGACAATTCCTAGTCAGCATGCATAGCAGAAGAGCCCATTCTGTTTAAGCAGAGATACCAAAACTTACACACATCTTATTAGCTTGCCTAAAGTTAGGATTATTTCCCCCTTAAAGACGACTTGCTTGCATTCCCCTCGGCAAGTTCTGGAGGTAGTCACTCATTTGATCTGAATTTGCCAAATGCCATCAAAATGTGTGAGAGTGAGGAGACGCATAGACCTGCGTGTTGATGAATATCTAAAAGTGCCCAACAACTTTTTTTTAAAGGCAAGATGTTTACAGATTTCTAAAAGCATTCCACAAGTTTCCCCAGTTCTTCATAAAACATGCAGAAACAATGATCCCCATTGGTGAACAGATACAAAGACTGCTTATATTTGAAGGGGGGAAAAAAAGATTCTCACATCAAGCCACACTATGGAATAAGAGAAGACCATCATGAAATCCTCACTACAGTCTGAATAGTGAGGATACTGATTTTTTTAGAAATGCCTGAACATAATAATTTAATCGTAGTAATCAGAGAGAGGCAGTGCTTGCATCAGGTTGACGAGGGCCCTGGGGCAGAACTCTGCACTGGGCCTCCCACAGCACTCCCACTTGCCCCTGAAGAGGAAGCTACCCACTACCAGCAGTATGGAGGGTTCAGCGACCAGCCTGGCCAAGTGGCCCATCTGATGGGTGCCGGCCCCAAGATGGTGGCTACATGTGTGACCTCAGACACCATATCTGACCACAGAGGCAATACCAGTGTCCCCCATCATATTCAGTGCCAAAAAAAAGTCATTAATTAGACATCCCTAACAAAAGCCACTGCTCACTTAGGAACAGAAAGATAAAAATACATTCTCGAAAGGCGAAGTGAAAGCCATGCCTCCTCTCAGTTTATGTTCTGGAAATAATTCAAAGTGACATTCAGAACAAAGGCATGCCTAAACATTTCAGCACTGGATAACGAAAGAGCAGTATTAATAACCTTTAAACATTATTTTAAGCAAAGCTAACATCAAGATGCCGAATAAAAACACGACTCCACCAATGGCAATAGCACATTTTTTTTACTGACGGAGGCGTTAATTTTCGTTTCCAAAAGTTAGTGGTACACTTTCATGAATATGCCACAAAATAATTCAGAGGGCTACATTTTATACAGCTATTTACCTATTTCTAGTCCAGCTATACATAGGATAAAATGAAAAAGTTTAAGCTCGTCACCCACTTCCTGGCCTCCCTCCCTCGGCTGTTTGGAATAAAGATGTTTCTGAGAAAGCAGTGTGTGCCCATGAGATAATTGTGGAAAACTCTCTTTCTCAGAAAATGTCCTTCCTGGACATTGGCACTTGGAAGAAAGCGATGATATATTAAATTTGCAGTATCCAAATAAAAGCCGACAAAGAACAAGATTGTGCGATACAAAGACTTGGCACACATTTTTCGGGATCGGTACGTAAATGAATTCCTTCACCTCCGCATTCTAATAAAAACTGTCTCACTCTCTTTTTACAGGATTGATGTGATTTAGCGAGGGGCTCCAGTACATTCTTATGAAAGCACAGACCAGGTTGTTGTCAAGCCTCTTGGTGCACCAAATGTTGTCTCTGCAGTTTGGCTTTCAGAGCTGACAATTCCACTTGCTTCGGAGTATGGGACTTTCAAAATATTATTCCCACTCCGGTTTCCAACTCCAGTCTCTTCAAGGCATTCCTTGCCATTTCTAATGTTTTTCTTACTGTAAGCCTCATAAAAAGGGAAGAGGCTGAAACAGCAAGACAATATTAACCGTGAAAATAAATAAACGCGCGGTGCCATAAAGATGGCTTCCATTTTACAGAGGCTGCTCATTTGACCAGACAAAGTTTCGTTCCAGCGGCAAGGTTGCTGCTACAACTCACACGGTATCATTTGTTGCAAAACAAGCAGCAGTCAAAAATTTCCAAACTGAAAACAATACACTATAGATATTCGACTGAAGTAGGAAGCCAACAGCACACAACAGCTGCAGCTCAGCTCAATGCAGCCTGAAATGGTTTGGATTATATTTTCCTAGAAACACCAGGGAGAGAATGTTACTGATATTTGACCTCGAGAGCGCCAAGCTCTGTTGCAAATCATCTAGCCAGCCTTATGAAGGTAGGATGTCTGGTTACTGCACATCTCAATTCCAAAATTATATAGATACAAAATTATTTAATTGAACAGCATTTTTTTTTCCTGGCACTAACTACTATTTCAAGATTCAAAAATATTGACTATTTTGCCCAAGAAATGATTGCATTTTTAAGACAGAGTAACTTGAGTGGTTCTTAAATATCCCAATACTTTGTGTCTTGGAGCAATTAATGGATTGATTCTTATTTACTTAACAGAAATGTTAAGTAACATTCTTTTTGAGGTGCTTTGAGGTGCTCTTTGAGGTGCTTTAAAATTGTAAATGTTTATGGAATAAAATACTATATACAACCTGTGCCTTATGTAGAAAAGAATAAGCACACAAATGGCCAAACTCACAGGGCCTTGTTTACATCTTGCCTGCGTTCCTCAGTTTGCTAACCCTATTGCCCTCTGCCAACCTAGAGCCTCCTACTCCCTTAAAACAAAACAACTCTGTCCCTTCTTCATCACTGGTTGTTCACCATCACCAGTGGAACTGTCTCTCTCTGAGCATAAACACATTGCCTTCATCCCCATTCCCATGTGTAATGCCATTTGTCCACGTTTGGCCATATCCCCTCTTTCCCTTTGTTTTGTCGCTCTTCCTGGTCGGGGCCATCGGGGGCTGGGGTGTACTCCCACCTCTTCACAGTGCAATTTGTCTCCTTCAGATTGTAAGCTCCTTGGGAGAAGAAATTTGCCTTTTTCACTCTGAAAGGCACCACGTATGGGGATGGCATGGCATCAGTGAAGGCAGGGAATATACAGCAATTCACCCATTCAGAAATCTGTAGCTCAAAATTTATAGAACTTGAGAGTTTCTAAGATATTTATTTCAAAGTGTTGACAGAAATACAATGGATATTCTAATTTTAATTTTCGATGCCTTTTAACTTAAATTTTCTCCATTTAGAACTTTACAGAATTACTGCATGTATTTATTTAGAACTTTTTTAGAATTTAGACCTTTCTTCAAAAACACCAGAAAACTGGGATCAGCAGGGAAAACACAAGCCCCTCTATTTGTCCAGGGGAAAGGGCAAAGTAGATATTGCCTCTTATTCTTGTGTGCAGCTCTTTCAGAACAAAACCAAAAAAAGAACACAATTCAATCTTCAGTTCAACTTCCTTTGTCTGAAAACATACCTGCTGGAGTGCACTATAAGAACATAAGAACAGCCCCACTGGATCAGGCCATAGGCCCAGTCCAGCTTCCTGTATCTCACAGCGGCCCACCAAATTCCCCAGGGAGCACACCAGATAACAAGAGACCTCATCCTGGTGCCCTCCCTTGCATCTGGCCTTCTGACATAGCCCATTTCTAAAATCAGGAGGTTGCACATACACATCATGGCTTGTAACCCATAATGGATTTTTCCTCCAGAAACTTGTCCAATCCCCTTTTAAAGGCGCCCAGGCCAGATGCACTCATTATGGATTTACTATGTTGATTACAGGCACATGGCTGTCACATGTTTTCATTCAAGAACGCCAGAGATAATAACACCCAGCTTGGAGAGACCAGAGAAACAGAGATTAGAGTGTTTCCGATACATGCCAGCCTTGGGCACGCAGTGTGAGCACGGGTACCAGGACTTCCATAGCTTGTCTTCCCAGAAGCAATGCCAAACAGTCACTCTCCCTGACAAAATTTCCCTGAAACTACTGGAGAAATGCAGCACCAGGAACATCTACTAAGAGGGGGGGGATGATTAAAACACCAATCTTTGTAAATGTCTAATGGAGAGCTCTGGATCACAGCCAGTCTGCATCACTGCGGAGTCATAAAAATGGCAAGACTCCCCGAGTAGTCCTGCCGAGCCCAAGAAAAGGTTCTAGAGTCCAACACATTTCTAACCGATTAACCAGCATAGCCAAAGAAACTCAACAGATCTGTCACCAGATGAAATCCATCTAAGGCTACAGTCCTAAACATGTTTACCTGGGAGTAAGTCCTATTGAATTCAGTGGGGCTTACTTTTGAGTAGACCTATTTAGGCTTGCACTGTCAGCTACCTGAATTTTTACAGGAGTAATCTAACCAATTACGGGCTCAATCCTATCCCCCACCAGCCTGTAGCATCCTGCACCACTGACAGAGTATGCATCATATGTTTGGGGGTGGGCAGACCTGACAGCCCAGGAGAGATAAGGAAAAAGCTTTGGTACCTCCCCATAGACTGCCTGATCTCCAATGGGTCTCCTCGGACCTATGCCAGCTATTTAGCTGCTATAAGTCCCAAGAAACTCTGGGGGAAGTTTGGGGCAGGGAAAGGGGGAACTCAGCGAATGCAGCTAATGGTGAGATCAGCCCCTTCCCACCCCCATCTAGTCTGCTCCCTGCCCTGAACCACTTCCTGAACCACCCCTACTGTCAACCTGCCAGCTCCAGCAGAGCATCTACAAGCTACTGTCACACATACTGGGCCTCCAGCCGTTTGTGCTGGCAGTTTGAACACTTATGACAGAGGTGCAGCTTTTGTTCCATTGGTCTGGGACTCACAGCGGTGAGATTCCAGGACTTAAGCAAGTTCTGCCACCGGATAAGTTTGAGCTGTTCCCCCCCCCCCCCCGATTAAAGTCTGCAGATCTTGTATTTAATTGCACAAGTTCAGAAGCATTGAAATGCAGCAGGGCTCTTTTCAAGAACACCAACACATTTGCAGATTTGCTATGCAACTCAGGCCTTGCAACCAGACTGTCCTAGAAACAGTAGTTTTAAAAGGTACAGAGCAGAATAGTGCAAGTTTAGATCTATTATTCAGATTTCCAAGCATGGCAATATGCAGCATCGTAAACATTTTTGCTACTGTTCATGATCACAAATTTCTGTGAAATGTCAAATATCCATCTTAGTTTTCTTGGTTTACCTGCATCATGGCAGGTCAAATGAATAAGACGTGGGGATTTCAAGGTTGGACAGAGAAGTTCTAACAACCCACTGGATAATTTTCTTGTGCATTGAAATGAAGAGAAGCTCCACAAACTAGAAATCCTCTTGACCCACCTCCAAATTGATCTGTGTGCTGCAATATTGTTAGGATATTTGAGACATGGGGAAGAGACAACTGTTATGGTCTGTGAAAGCATAATGCTTCTCTGAACCATCATTTTAAAATGTTGTCCCTAGTACAAGATTAATTCTAAATACATGTTAAATCATAGTAGTTGTAGCAGTAGCGACACCCACAGCTATACGGCTCTGTAAATCCTCGTCTTGTTCTGTAAGTCTCTGGCAAGCCTGCCCTGAGTTAGTAGTCAGAATAGAAACTGCCTTGACAGCACTTTGATGCAATATGTTTGCAATATGTTTAGGGAACCTATTAATTTGCACAGTGGTTCCCAAACTGTGGGTCGTGACCTGATTTTTGGTGGGTTGGCAAAGGGTGATGAAAAGATCAGTATCTAATTGCCTCAAGCCCCGAAGATATTCAAAAAATCAAATATTGTAGCTGCTAACTGCCCTACAAGGGGCTGAGCTCCCGCAGTTTACAAGCATATGTAAATATAGCGACATAAATGTTTGTGAGTCTCTCTTCGTGGTTATTAATACTTCTAAAAAATAAATTTATTTCTAGATTTTTTTTTTTTAAGTCTAGGTGGGTCTGATAGAGTGTCATTTTAAAAAGTGGGTCCTGGTGCTAAAAAGTTTGGGAATCACTAAATTAGCATATAATTTGGGTTGTTTGGGGCCACACATCATCCCAGAGTTGTGCCCCAACATCCGCTCTGGCATTGTGAAGATCATAGGCCTACTCCTGAGATTGTGTAGGGCAACACTTGAGATGATCAAATGTATATGAAAGACTCCAATCAACAGATCATCGGTGCCCCTTAATTTGAAATATTGAACTGGCAATCCTAAGAACAGGATGCCTTATAAATGCTGTTTGGGGAAAGTTTGTGGTATTTTGCTGGTACTATGTAGCTTTCATCTCTCCTGTACACACGTGCTAGGGATATGAAATAACCCATTAAAGACAGTATTTTTAGAGAAAGCTCAACCCTTCTGGATGCAAGTGATTTTAAAAAAAAATAAACGAAATTGTTCCTCATTTTCTCCCAATCGAATGTGCCGTTTTATTTTTATTTTTGCTAAAGGAAATGGCAGATCTTTGTTGGACATTGCAAAAGCAACCTTAAATCACCATCATCAGCTGAGGGAGATGAGCCAACGGGCAATGCAAAAACAGCTGGAAATAAATATTGGCCACTACGAAGGAAAACCTTCGGTCCTATTAAAGAAATACCAGACAGTTACTGGTCTAGCATTGTTGGCACTAGAAAAGATTAAATAATAGCAGCAGTTATGGGCAGGAAACCTGTCGGGTCACTCTGACCAGCTAGAAGAATTTAGCACCACGAGTTTGCTGTGCGCTACACAATCCTTCTCGCTTACCAAGAAAATCATTTTGTCAAAACGACTCAATCTTACCTGCTGCTCTAATCTGTCAGACTGTTGGAACAGGTGGCTGCCATTAATTTAGCTTTTTTTTTTTTTTCTTGGAAGAGAGGGATCATTATCCGTGCTGTGTATTCAACAGTTTTCTGGACAAACCCAGTGAAAGAAAAGAACAAAAACAAGGAATTGGCAGCAATTAACTGTAGTTCTCTTCCACGGCTCCCCCAAAGGACCACAGATGACTGCATGAGTGAAGTCAGATTAGATTCTGGCATCGGTTCGTAACCTCGTATTCAGTGTTTGGGTAAAAATTAACAAGAAGTGAGGGACTTGGAAAAGGTAGTCTGAGGAAAACAAGGATTTTATGGACAGTTTCAGCGGATGCAGCCTGTTCTGAGATAAAACATATCTAATAAATGGGAAAACTAAAAAAGCACTAAGAAACACGTTGGGTGCAATTTCTATAGCTGCTGATAAAAGAAAAACCTTCAACGTGAACAGAAAAAAAAGAATGTTTGTGTTTACAGACCACCCATCAATACCATCTGATTAAAGCTTTAGGATCAGATCCAGCAGGCATCGGCTCAAAGAGTTGTAGAGCATCTCTACGTCACCCGTTATCCAGGGAGGCCGTGTGGGTCAGAGGCCAGGGCTGGTGGCAGCAGGTTGTGGGTGTGAATATTTGTCCCTGGTATCTCTCCTATCGGGTAAGTTTGGGTCAAACTGACACACATACACACCCATTGTCATCAAACGTACGCTACAAACACACACCTCCACCCACTGCTCCTCCCCGTTACTGGTGGGTTATGTCAGTCAGATGACCGGCATTAATTCTGGGTGATTTATTTATTTATACAGGTATTTATATACCGCCTTTCTTTGGTGGGCAGATTTCTCCTCGGACTTTAATCCAAGGCGGTTTACATAGGCAGGCTGTGATGGTGCTGTTGGTTCTGTTTCTGGTTGGTTCTTTCCCGCCCCACCTCCTTGTAGACCCTGACGCAACACAAGTTACTAACAACCAAAAGTTAGTGACTTGGCAACTTAATAAATAACTTTTTTGGGATATCGGTTTGTGCTTTATACTGACCTTAAATTCTTTATCCCAACAAAATTTCTTAGGTAAGAAATTCTGTGAGAACGAACAAACAGGCACACACTGAACGTACATCAATTTAGTTTTCAGAATCGCACTTTGTTGTCATAGAACAGGGTCTTTCAAACCCTGGACTGGGGAGCCAGATCCGGGGTTTGGACTAACCAGTCCACCCCATGAGTGGACCTTACCATTCCGCTGTGTCGCCACATGACTTTCACCTAGATCAGGGAACAGGGAAGCTCTGGGCAGTTGCGTCTGCCCAGATATCCTGTTGCACAGCCTTCTGGGATGCTGGGCAGCAGACACAACCGCCCAGAGCATCCCTGTCCCCTGAACTAGGTGACTTGAAGCCTAAAGTTAGGAAGGCCAAGTGCTCCTCTTGTTGCAACAAATAAGAGTTACTAGGTCCCAATGCTTATTTTTGTGGCTACTGCTAGGACATTTGCAGTACAGGTGGGACCTCGGTATCTGCCAGGGTTTGGTTCTGGAACTCTCCACAGATACCAAAAACTGCCTTAAATAAAAGCACTTAAAACAAAACAAAAATACAAGTTAGTCAGGCAGTCGATTAGAACTGCTATTTTGCAGGTTGCTCTGAGAAAAGTGACCCCCTTCCTTAGCCCTGGTGATTAATCCCTTCTGCATTCTATTGTTTAGCTGAGCAAGGGTAAAGGGAGAGGGTCACTTTTCTCAGCGCTATCTGCAAAATAGCCGTTCTGATTCCCTAGAAAAACATGACCATCTGCTGCTGCTGCTTTTGCAATGCGGGGCAGGGGTGCTGGAGTGCATGTATACCTCCACCTTCTCATCTCACTTGCTCCCTAGGCTGGTGGCAGACCCAACTGAAGTTGGCCAGTGAAGGGCAGGTACAGATGCCCAGCTGCTGCCTCTCCCCACCACATGCAAGTCTGCTGGCTACCTTTGACATTTACCATTAGAAGAAATTCTCTCTGTGCCCTTGAAGAAGGCACTTTGCCACTCTATTTGGCATAGAGATAATATTTTTGTAAGAAACCTCACACATCATTTGCACCTTTGAAGAGTCCATCTCCTATTTTTCCCCCCTTATTTACTGCTTTTCTCAGGCAACACCCTTCTTCCTTTGCTTATAGACCACAGCTTTACCACCTCATCTACCATTTCTGAGCATGAGACCTGCTTTCCACATAAGCATGCTTAGGATTTAGGCCAGCCATTTTCAGCCACTGTGCCATGGCACATGGGTGTGCTGTGATTGGTCCCCAGGTGTGCCGCAGGAATTTGGGAGAGGGTCATTTATTCGAAGGGCCTTTGGGGATGTGAGCCCCCCATTGACAGCACACTGTGCCTTGTCAATTATTTTAAAAAAACTGATAGTGTGCCTTGACCCTTTAGTGCTTTGCCAGTGTGTCAGGAGATGAAAAAGACTGAAAATCATTTAAGCGTTGAACACAGATGAAAAAGCAAAGAAAAAAAAAACTTTTGTAAAGAAGTGAAGAAGGAAGGCATTCCACGGGAGATACAATCCTCTTCCACAGCACACATTTTCCACTTTATAGAAACACACACATCACGTAATAGCTCACTGTTCCTAGAAAGAACAGGACTTTCCTGCCAACTGCTGCAGCTTTTCAGAGGAATCATAAATATTCTACAGAGACCTTTAGACTGTTGTGCCTCTGTCAAGACTCTTCACATTAAAAATAAAACTTCTCTCAAGAACACATCCTACCGTGTGTTTGGTTGGCAGCTGTCACAAACAAAATTTTGATATCTACAAGGCTAAGGGCACAATCCTAACCCACTTCCCAGCACCGACATAAGGACAGTGCAGCTCAGAGGTAAGGAGACAAACATCCTGTTACTTTGAGGAGGCCTCCATGAGTGCCACCCAACTGCAGGATGCAGCACATGCCCCATTGGCCCTGCTATGCCAGTGCTGGAAACTTGGTTAGGATTTGGGCCTTAGGCACCCACATGATGTCTTAAAACAGGATTCAAATGGCACTGTGGACTTGTCCCCTTTATGCCAGGATTCTTTCTAAAGAAATGGGTGGAAGCTAAACTACTGGTGTGTGGTGGTCGCAGGCAGGAGGGATACCCTTAGCTTGAATTCAAGATTTGTACAAACATCATAATTTTTTCTGCTCAAGTCATCAGGTCAACAGCCCAGTCCTACTTCACTTCCCACGCAGCGATGCACCCCTGCTGACAGAACACACACAGAGTCCTGCACTATTTGCTACACCCCTTGTAATTTTTTTTTTTCAGAATTACAGCTTTAATTAAATAGAAAGCAGAAGGATACAACAATTCATTCTTATGTTTGTAGAACATTGTAGATGGCTTTAAAAGAGAGATTAAACGAATAATCTATCAATAGTTACAAGCAAAAACTCTGGGTTCACAGATTCTACTCTCTCTCTCTCTCTCTCTCTGTGTGTGTGTGTGTGCGCGTGTGCGTGTGCGTGTAATGGAAGATCAGAAGATCATCAGGTGGATGATGCAGTGTTGACAGCAATTCCATGTTTTGACAGCTGTTTGACAGCTCTGGGAAGGGCAGGGCTGGCTCCACAGCTGTAATCAAACAAGGCCAATGGAGACCTGGTTGGACACCTGAGTTTCATTTGATCATGATGGGACTTTGAATGGACATGAACTGAAGAGATGGCTCACCTGAGCCTAATTTGGACTTAACAAGGGGCTAACAAGGTAACTCACAGGTGAGCTGCATTTTGGATTATGAGACATCCAAGGATAAAAGGCAGCTTCAGAAGGAGCAAGGCTACCTGACCAAGAGCTATCCCTGACCCCGAGGGAGATGTTACCTGATCAGAGGGACCCCAGAGGCTACTTGACCCGGACCTATGCGAGAAGGGGACTGCCAGGATTCTGCTGGAGGACACAGAAGAGAAGACTGCCAGGACTCTGCTGGAGGAGACACTCTGCTGAAGACTGGACTCGGACTGGAGGCTTCAGACCTTCATCCACTGAGTTAAGTGGAGTTTTGGTGAGGGAAAGCCTCTAGACAAGAGGACTTGCAGGGAGTGTATGTGTTTGTAGCAATAAATTTTGTTAATTGCTCAACTGATAAGGAGTTCTGCATTTCTTAGCACACAACAGCTGTTGTTCTTGGAAAAGGAGGGTGTTAATTAGCCAACAAGTGGGTATTAGAAGGGAGTTGGAATATTTGAACAGGACAAATTGGTGTAGTCAACAGGATAGGGAAAATTGGGATAGGAGAGTGTGAGTGAGTAAAGTTATCACAACTGATGCAACTCAGAATTAAGATTTTTTAAAAAATGGAGCACTGGCAACATTGCCAGGATTTCAAAAAATTATGCAATGTTGCTGGAAAGGGTTTTGGTCCAATCCCCTGAATTAGTCCAACCCCCTGATCCGTGCGTCAACGACTACAGCATCCCTGCCTGCCCTCTGTTTGACAACCTCAAATGGAGGGAGATTCTACAACTGCACCTACAAGAGTGTCATTCTTCAGTGGCTGAAGGTCATCCAGTCTTTGTTGTTACTGACAGAAGTTAAATGATGGCATGCTGCTGTCCAGTAAAGGTGGAGTGATTACCTAAATAGCCTGGAGAGGTCATACAAGGCCAACAAATAACCAGAAAGGTACATTGAATGGAATGTTGTTTTCAGGACATGGATCTATTGAATTTGGACAGGGAGATTCGTAGGAGGAGAGTTCCATAATACTTCAAAAATGAGAAATATGCATTTTACGGACAGATCAAAAGAATATTTGTAAATTTTAAAAATATTCTGGGTACCTACTTCACAATGAGCATTCTAGGACTCAAGAAGTATTAATTCTGAATAAATTAATCAAGGAACTGAGCTTCACACCAAAAGCTTGCATAATAACAACTCTTCAGCAAGCAAGCAAGAAATAATGCACATGGGATGTCGGTCAATCAGCACAGAAAACATCTGGTGCCATTTATCGTTTTTATTCATCCAAAGGTGCCAAATTTCTCCCTGCAGCTCTAAGGCTGCATAATGCTAAAACTAGGGCTCAATTGCTTTATGGTTCTGAGATCGCCCCATATTTAAACACCAGGTCTTTAGAGGTGATCCAGACCAAATTTTTGCGTCAACTGATGTATGTCCCCCGATGTGTGCCGAATACCGTGGTTAGGCTGGAATCTGGTACCCCAAGTATAGAGATGTCGATGTGGCTAAATGCCTTGCATTATTTCTTGAAGATTATCTCAAGACAGTGTAATTTTACTCATTTGATCTTTTTGGATCCCTTTATAGGCTCCTGAGAAAAGAGGTGCCTGGATTACTTTAATTTTTGCAATCTTTCCCCGGAGTCTTTAACAATGATGAGCCTGGGAGACGCAAAAGAAATTTTGCGTCAGAGGTTGGTGGATCTTGAAATGAGATCTGCGAGAGCCAGACTTTCTACATATGTTTTTCTTGGGGATCAAGCTCTTATGCTTTCGCCTGCCAGGTATTTTTATAACATCGTTATTCCAAAATTCAGGATTGCTTTTACTAAAGCCAGGTGCAATGCACTCCTATCAGCAGTTCTTTTGGGGCGTTACGCAAAACGTCCTTATTCAGAGAGACTGTGCCCCTGCCATAATAATGTGGTGGAGACAACTGCCCACATTATTCTGCAATGTCCAAATTATGATGATTTGCGATATAAATTTATTTCCCCGGTTTTTGGTGCTGTAATGGGAATGCAGGTGGAGGAGCAGCTTGCCTTTCTGCTGTCTGATGTAAATCCTGATATATCGCTCAGGGTGGCCCGTTTCTGTCATGCTGCACAGTTGATAAGAAAGAAAATTGAGAGTATAAATCGATGATTTTATGATTTTATATATGTGTAAAGGGATGTTGGTTTTAATTTTGTGTATTTTGTTGTGTCTTGTGACTAGCTGGTCGGATGACCATTAATAAAGTATCTATCTATCTATCACCAAAAGCTTGCATAATAACAACTCTTCAGCAAGCAAGCAAGAAATAATGCACATGGGATGATTTCTAGTTTCTTTTCCCCCAATTTTATCCCACTTCCACCAATCTCCTACTAGCTTGTTCTTTCAAGCTACTTTCCATTAAATGGATGCATCAGTGGTAGGGGTGAAAATGGAAAGAGTTGGGAGAGGGGGAAGAGATGCCAAGGACAGTTCTACCTTTTCTCTTGTTTGCAAAGAGTCAAATCCCATTTGTTAATCTGAAGCAGGGAGTGGAATTTTGGACGTACAAAGGTTATATTGAATACATTAGTGGTACTTATGGAAACTGAGACACGTCTGTCTGCTTAGCAAAATTCAGTGCTTAATTTCAAGCATATGTTTCATTTACTTCAATTTATCTGCCAGCATTCTCAATTAAGCAAATTTTACTCAAATACTCAATTATCTGTCCTGTATTTTGGAGACTGGATCCATAGGTAGCAAGCTTTATTGTTTCCACTTATCTCATTTGTATTTTTCCTTGAAGTCTGTGTCTCAATACCCCAATTCTACATGCATTTAACTGAAATAACTCTATAGAGTCAGTTCTTTTTATATGCAAATTCGCTACCTGCCAATTCACTTATCTGAGAGGAGCAGAACTGCCACCTACCTCTTTATCTGTGACCCTGTTCCTAATATTGCACTGGTGCTGCACCGAACTGGCATTGGTATTGGCCTGTGAAGAACTGTCAGACATTTGTGCCCACTTCCAGACTTTCCCCACCATTTTGGTCACGATCTCAGGGACTCCAGCTGAACCTTCATAATGCTGACAATGATGAGAGGTCTCTAGAAGGCTATTTGCGGGCTGCTCTGGGGCTGGGGCAAGCCAAGGGCATGAGCCAAGAGACTGGTGGAGGAGGAGGAGAACCCCTTCCCCACTGATGATCTCTGAGGACTTGTGGTTGGACCAGCAACCTTTAATGAGCCGAGGGATAGCCAGCATGGCGAAATCACCATCACCATTGCCACAACCTTCAACAAATCAAGGGATATCCAGCACAGAAGAGGAAACATCAGATGTTGAAGATGTAGACGAGCCCTAGCTATTACCCAGTCCCATAGACTTCAAGTTAAGATTCAGGTTCACATAGTTCATAGAGTTTATGGTGAAGAGGGCCCCTGGAACCTAACCCCATTTCCCCCATAGGCTCAATGTTTCAGTACCTGGTAATTTGATATCCACTAGGTTTTCCAGAAATCTAACCCTAGCAGATAACGTGAACTGACTGTATTATTTTCCTATTTATCCCTGTCTTCATTCCTCCTCTACTTTCTGCTATATTGATTTTTGTTTTTGGGGGGGGGGGCAGGGATCTGTCTTCTACTGCTCTGTACAGCACTGAGTAGGTTCGTGGTGCTTTATATATTTATGGTGCATATCATTCTGCATAGTAGTCAAACTATTAATACATCCCTAAACAGCGAATTGAAACCAATCAATGTTAAGTATGGCCCATGCAATCAAAGTTACAGCATTAACTGGAAAATAACTTTAATGATTTGGAAACATGTTGTGAAGGTTCACATTGGCTGAAATACTCTATAAAGTACTCTAGTTATTAGAAAATTCTATTTTAGCATATATAATCCAGCACAGGTTTAGATATAGTTTTAAGTAGTAGAGTATAGTTTATATTTACTTACTTATATAAAAAACTATGCGTCCCGCCATGGTTGGCCTTAGTGCAATTTGGCTGAATTGGACCCCATGCTGTCTCCACCCTGGTATGGAATTGTCCTTGTCGAGATGCAGCAAGCAATGTGCTGTTGGCCCACTCACCCGCCAACACCACCAACTATTTCTGGGTGCCACGCCTTGTGTGCAGCTTGTGTGCAGCACCATCAGTGCTTGGCTTGCCAAGGCTGCATGGTGAGTGGGGGGGGGGTCCCAGGGGGAGGGTGGAAAGGTGGGTCCCCCCAGATACTTTGTTGAGAGATCATTGCTAGCAACATATGTCAGGGCATGTATAGCAAACTTCCAGGGCCACCTTGTTTTTATTCTTGCAGGGGCAAGAAGTAGGCATTTATCCTCTGTCATTGGTACAGAATTTCATGCAATTCTTTTCACGTAGAGATGAAGTCGGTCCACCTAGCCGCAGCGTGGATTCTGACTATATTGGGGAACAAGGATGCTCTGGGCAGTTGCCCTCTGTTTGGAGTCCCACAATGCTGTGCAACAGGACATCCAGCCAGACGCGATTATCCAGAGCATTCCTGTCACCTCATCTAGTTGTCATATACACGGCGACCGGGTGGAATGGTAAGGTGCGCTCACCAGGTGGATCCGGCCCTTGGGCCGGGGTTTGGATAGCTCTGTCTTATATTAACAAATAGCTAGACCTTATATCTGACCAATGCCAGAACAAACCTGGGAGAACTCCAAGGTCAGGTTTAGGAATTCTGTCAGATTCAGAACAAACGTTCAATTGTTGTCTGGGAATGTACTCACTTGGGATTTGTTCTGCGGTTGTTCTCCACTTCAAAATGCAATCAGACTTTCAGAGAATAAATTCATTCACCCATGGGATATCTCAAACAGATTCCACTGTGGCAATCCTCCCATGGAAATACTCCAGACAAGTTCCGAACACACGCATGCAACACATCACTATGCGAATTCCCTATCAAACAACATTTGAACCACCTGGAAAGACTAATCATGATGGGGGGGGGGAGAGGGGGAAGAAAGCCTGCCAGCTGCATAGAAAGCAGAATCATGGATTTGCATAGAAAACAGAACCATGGATTCAGATAGCCATGTGAAATTGCAGTCAGACTTCAAAACCATGTGATAATAACAGTAATATTTGTTCTGGGTCTCAGCCGTAGTTTGCAGCTACAGTCGAGTTATATCATCACAGATGACTGTTACAGAGAAGTAATAGCTTTAAGTGATGCAATCTGCAAGATGAGGAGAAAAAAAACTTTAATGTTTCCATAAAAATGGACTGAATGTATGAAAAACTTGTTCTTTTAGCACATTTCCGGCATTTGGCAATTAAAACTTGTAAAAAGATTATGCTGACCTCATTTGAGTGTTCCACTCCTAAAACACAAAGTGCTGATCTGACATCCTTGCAAGAGAATCTAATGACAGAGCCAAGAGACCGTACTGTTTCTAGCAACATTAATTCATTATAATAAGAGCAGCATCTTGTGAATGCCTCATGGTTTTATAGGCCATTGGAGTAATTGCAGACAGGATGGAGTTAGATGCTTCCTTAGGATCTTTCTAATTGCAGACTGCCAAATAAAAGCTTTGATCTAAACCTAGCCCTTTTCTAAACAATAAAAGTACTGGGCAACAAGTTGAGTTAGTTCACTCTGAATCTCAAAACTTGACTGGAACAGATAAATAGCACATAGAGGTGGGACCTCTGTATCCACTGATCTGACACACCACTGATACTGAGGTCCAACTTTAAATGCTTTGTAACAAAGAAAAAAGCACCAAAATCCAATTTCCCTCCTTTGTGCTGTTAAATAATTATATTTTCATTCTACTAGATTCCATTATTCACCCCGTCTAGTAGCTGAATGCAGTATAGCATCTATACCAATGGATTCTAGGGTGACAGAAGAGGAGCAAGAAATCAGGAAGTGGGTCTTTAAAGCTATTTTCCCACTGATTTGATAGCTACTGATTTTTTTTTAATTATCCGCTGAGGGTTCTGAACTGACTTGTAGCTAAACAACCATATGGCTATTCAAACAGATGGCCATTCCTTTGTCAGGCAAATAACTTGTTAATAGCCCAGGATGACTGGTTGAGGTTTCCTTTATGAGGGGCAATTGTCAAAAGATGTCTTGCAATGGCAATGCCACCATAACTTAAGGAAAGTGAGACATCTCACAAGGGCTTTTTTTCTAATGGAAGGGGGGGGGTGGAGTTCCGGCACCTTTTTGCAGGGGCCCCTCCCCTTCAGAGGCATTCTAGGAGGGGGGGAGCAAAACAGAGGCAGAGTAGACAGGCACAGGATTGGACTCTAAGGCTGCCATCCTATCCACAATAAGCCCTATTCACTAAAGTGGACTTCTGAGTAGACATGCATAGGATTGGGCTCTTAGGCTGCAATCCTAGGCACTTTCCTGGGAGTAAGCTCCATTGACTATAACAAGACTTACTTCAGAGTAGACATACCTAGGATTGGGCTCTTAATCCTGCCAGAGATATATATCTTACCCGGTTTCACATGTTAAGGGCAGATGAAAAGGGATTCTACGCGTGTACAACATGCTGTCCAGCCTTGCCAGAGATCTTCCTCGTCCTTCCCCCACAAGCATGCCCTCCGCCAGCTCCTCTCCAGCAATGCACAGCAGCTGCTCAGGGCAGCAGAGAACATAAAATTGCATGCCAAGCGCCTTCCCAAAAACACAGAGTATTCTGATACCTGAATTAAACCATATTTAATCGCTTGTTTGCAAAAGTAGCTGTTTCTATGTGCACCTAAGGACCCCTCTCATGTAAGAATTCCTTTTTTGTTCTTACTCCCACAGTTGCTTAGAGAAATTTTACTACATGGAACTCATGTAAGCCATTTTTTGGAATCCATTCACTGCTTCCTCTCCTCGAAGTAATGCCACACTACATACTACACGCTACAAGTGCACCTGTACAGTATTTTTCCCCATGTGTAGAAAAAGTAGCTAGGGGGAAGGGGATGTAGAGATTGACAGCACAATCCTATGCATGTCTACTCAGAAGTAAGTCCATCTTTAGGGGGGAAGCACATAAAAGATATTTTATTTCTCCAATAAAAAAATGGTTTATAAATAAATAAATAAATAAAAGATTAACAAGTTGTGAGTTCCTGCACCTTTTTTTTCACAAAAAAAGCACTGCATCTCACCCTCTCTAGCAAACTGTGTGTGTGTGGGGGGGGGGAGCAGGTGTATTTGTGAAAAAAAAAAGTAGACAGTTGAATGTCCTGTGAGGAGCAGGGGGTTCTTTTTTCTGGGGATCTGAAATGGTAGTTGGTCAGCTGGTAGTGAGATAAACACACGCACACGCACACATGCTGTTTATCTCCACATGGGCCAAGATCCTTGTCCTAAGCAAAAAGCTCAGCTTGGAGAAAGGGGATGAAGAATGGTCAGACCTTGGGACTCAGTTCCAGTTTTGACACCAGTCAACTAGGAGACCCATAGCCAGATACACCGAAGCCAGAGACCCAGAACTGGAGATCATGGAACCAGTACACACCTGAGACAGTCAGAACTCCTTGAAAAACCAGACCTTCCCATGCCTAGAACTACTTCACTGAGCCCTGTACAAATACCATGAGAAGTGCAATACAGTGACAGAGGGATACAAGACTCCATGCCAACGGGTTGCCCCTTTATATCTCTCTGTTCTCCAGAAAGGGAGCAGCGGCAAGGAACAGACCATCAAGTCCTACAGGTTATTTAAGATCTCATTTCTCCTCTGACTCTCCTCCAAGTTGCTCACTCCATCATCAGCTCATGTTTAACCATGCTTCTGGTTAGTTACTTTTAAAAGATTGTCACTACTCTCAACAACTTTCATTTCTCATGTTCCTGGAGTTGCATGGCTATCACTTCCCTATGGCTTCATCCCAGCTTCTCTGGAAACATCTCTATACAGGAAGTCACAGGATGGGCTAAATAACGGATGACTCCCTACACAAGAGCCATCTAACTAGGATGACCACTGCTTGGAGAGCAACCAGGTTATCATCCCAGTCCATATTTTTTCCTGTATAATACAAATATACCTTCAATCTTTATCTAGTCTTTGTTTCATTCACCACACCCACTACAGGGGAGGGCTGTAGCTCAGTGTAGAGCATTTGCTTTGTAACAATAAGGCTCCAGATTAAATCTCTGGCATCTCCAAATTAGACCAGGAAAGAATCCTGCCTGAAACCTTGCAGTACCATTGCCAGTCACTACAGACAATATTGGCCTAGATGGACCAATGATCTGATGCAATGTCATTTATATAAATACAGACATTTCTTGGCAATTGCTAGGAAGCAAGTTGACTACCAAAGCCTTGCATTTGTCATCTCAGCACAGCCTAGTGCCATTTATTCCAAGTAATAAGGAAAGCTATGGGTTAGTTCTCACTAAAGCAGTGGTTTTCAGACTGGGGTGCCTGAAGGCCCTGGCCTCTTTCTCCTTAAGGGGTGGGGCAGGGGGGAGGCAGGGACGCAATCCCCAGGATTGCACCACTCAGGAGGGCTGCAGGGACTGGGATGCACTCACCAGTCCCTGCAGCAACCTGTTGGGGGTGTGGGGAGCCCTGCGCAAGCACCTGCAGGGCTCCGCAGGTCATCAGAAGTGGAAGTGGAGCAATCACGCTCCACTTCTGCAAAACCAGACGTGGAGCGTAATCGCCCCCGCTGCCTCCCCCACCCCCGCAAGGACTTACAGCAAACTCTCCTAGAGAGTTTGAAAACCGCTGCACTAACGGGTTACCAACTACTGTGGGGGTTGTACCATATCCTTTGGGGGGGGGGGACCTGTATCACATGATGAAATGTGATCATCATGTCAAATGTCATCATGTATCACGTGATGAAATGTGTCGACCCAGTGTGCGGTGGCACTAAGAAGGCCAATTCTATGCTTGGGATCATTAGAAAAGGTATTGAGAACAAAACAGCTAATATTATAATGCCATTGTACAAATCGATGGTAAGGCCACACCTGGAGTGTTGTGTCCAGTTCTGGTCGCCGCATCTCAAAAAAGACAGTGGAAATGGAAAAGATGCAAAAGAGGGCAACTAAGATGATTGCTGGGCTGGGGCACCTTCCTTATGAGGAAAGGCTACAGCGTTTGGGCCTCTTCAGCCTAGAAAAGAGACGCCTGAGGGGGGACATGATTGAGACATACAAAATTATGCATGGGAAGGATAAAGTGGATAGAGAATGCTCTTTACACTCTCACATAACCCCAGAACCAAGGGACATCCACTAAAATTGAGTGTTGGGAGAGTTAGGACTGACTGAAGAAAATATTGCTTTACGCAGCGTGTGGTTGGACTGTGGAACTCCTTGCCACCAGATGTGGTGATGGCATCTGGCCTGGATGCCTTTAAAAGGGGATTGGACAAGTTTCTGGAGGAAAAATCCATTATGGGTTACAAGCCATGATGTGTATGTGCAACCTCCTCATTTTAGAAATGGGCTATGTCAGATGCAAGGGAGGGAACCAGGATGCAGGTCTCTTATCAGGTGTGCTCCCTGGGGCATTTGGTGGGGCTGCTGTGAGATACAGGAAGCTGGACTAGACGGGCCTATGGCCTGATCCAGTGGGGCTGTTCTTATGTTCTTAAATGTACGGGTTCATTCAGAAAAAAGTGTTCTTGTTTTCTGTGTGCAGATGTCAGTGAGGTGAGGCCCTTCTTCCTAATATCTAGTTTTCTATTTGCAGGGTACTGTTTGTAAGGAGGAGCATTTAATCAGGTGAGCTCCCACCTAAATCCTGAAGTGGTTCAGTCCAAGAATGGGTTCATCGCTTCAGTGAGAACTAGGCCTAGCATCACAGCTCTAAAGTAAAAATGGCATTCCCGAAGCACCGATAGCCACAAACTTACCTTCAAGCCCCCCTAGTATAAATTCATTACGCATTGCCTCGAGTTTCTCTCTCACCCATGGAAACTCCTGTAAGGACTCCAGAAAAGTGTCAAAAGCTTTGGGACCTCTTGTAGGTAGAATGTCAAGCAGCATCATGGTTTTTCTGTGGTTGGTGACTTGGGACTTTATTTCTTGCAAGTGGTTTTCGGTTAGAATCCCTTCTTGGTAAAGATACTGAATTATCAGGCCCTCCACCAGCAGCTCTGCACACAGCTCCAGGCGAAGGGAGCGCAGGATCTGCTTGTCTCTGGCATCCATCCTGGGGAGAAAGAAAGAGAAGCATGTTTGAGAAGCTGAAAAGCACAGGATACAAGTATTTTCTTGTCTTGTGTGCTCCCTGAGGCATCTGGTGGGTTATTGTGAGATACAGGAGCCTGGACTAGATGGGCCCATGGCCTGATCCATCAGGGCTCTTTCTAAGAACATAAGAAGAGCCCCACTGGATCAGGCCATAGGCCCATCTAGTCCAGCTTCCTGTATCTCACAGCGGCCCACCAAATGCCCCAGGGAGCACACCAGATAACAAGAGACCTGCAAGGCTTCCTGGGAATTGTAGTTAAGAACATAAGAATGGCCCCACTGGATCAGGCCATAGGCCCATCTAGTCCAGCTTCCTGTATCTCACAGCGGCCCACCAAATGCCCCAGAGCACACCAGATAACAAGAGATCTCATCCTGGTGCCCTCTGTTGCATTTGGCATTCTGACATAGCCCATTTCTAAAATCAGGAGGTTGCACATACACATCATGGCTTGTACCCCGTAATGGATTTTTCCTCCAGAAACTTGTCCAATCCCCTTTTAAAGGCGTCCAGATGCCGTCACCACATCCTGTGGCAAGGAGTTCCACAGACCAACCACACACTGTGTAAAGAAATATTTTCTCTTATCTGTTCTAACTCTCCCAACACTCAATTTTAGTGGATGTCCCCTGGTTCTGGTGTTATGTGAGAGTGTAAAGAGCATCTCCCTATCCACTCTGTCCATCCCCTGCATAATTTTGCTCTTTGCATAATTCTATGCTCTTATGTCTTAGAAAGGGGGCATTTTACAATGCAAAGAATTCCACAAATAGGTTCAGAATAAAAATTGCCTGCTTGATTTTCATATTGAAAAACAAACTTATGAAGAAATCAAAGTCCACCGTAAGTTCCTTCTCTCTTCTCGAATTGTTCTGCAACATTTTTACACACCTTTTTTGCTGTTAATATAGTAGACCATATCATCACAAACTAAGCCAGTGGTGTCAAACTTCATACAGCGGGCCAAGTAGCTTTCATGATGCCTGCTGAGGGCCAGAAGTCATGTCATTAAGCAGGAAGTGTTGTCACTGCCAGAAATGCAAAGTGAGGTCACGGCCGTAAACACATTTTTTCTTGCTTAAAAACCCAGCTGCAAATGGGAGGAAGAGGAAATCAGCAAATCTTGACCATATTTTCAAGATATGGGAGAGCCAAGTTATCATTGGCTTTCAGCAGTGTAACCAGCACAGCTCAGCAGCTGGTGATGGGAGAGCTGGAGGGCCAGATAAAGAGTTTCCATGGGCTGCATCTGGCCCCTGGGTCATGTTCGACACTCCTGAACTAAGCTATTTCAGATATTCCAAACCATCAGTCTTGCCCCTAACTGCCCCAGGACACATTTGTCCTGAGACTTTAGCCAAGGCTATCTATCAACCTTGGCACAGCTACATGGAAGAGACTGCATGGAAGAATGGCAGAAACAACCATGCAGAAATGGCTGCTTTCTCTGTTCAAGGCCCAGCCACATGTTCAAGGTCACATTTTATGTTTTGCATGCTAATGCTCCTTTGGCACCAGTTGGGGGCATCACATAAAGATTTTTAATACCCAAATTGGCCCTAAGAAATACATTAGAAACTCTGAATATAACCAGAAAATCCGTTAAAACAGAAAAGAAAGAAAATTCTTTACGGTACAGGGGGAAAAAGAAACCCACAAGCTCCACCTCCTGTCCTACCCCCTTTCAACTTCAGCCAAAACACCAGCCTCCTTAGCCCGTTAAAACACAAACACTGAATGGGTCATTGCAACAGGTAAGAGTCAGGTAGGCTGACTGTAAATTGAGCCCAGGTAGAAAGTGATGGTTTGACTACAATTATGGCACGGGTCAGCAACCTACAGCCCACGGCTGGGTCCAGCCCACCACCCAAAGTCATCTGGCTCTCACAGAGCTCGGCTTGGGAGGCAAAGCCTCATGCCCAGATTGCCGCACAACGGGCAGGTTATGGCATGGCATGGCAGAGTTGCCTACCCAAACTTGTGGAGCAATGATGTCATCGCTGAATGTCCAGCCACTTTGCCTGAAAAGGTGGCCAACCCCTTAGCTGAAGTGACACTGAAGGTGGTTCAGCGTCTATGTATTTAGACAACTTCTATGTATTTAGAAGTTGGAGGCAGGGACGCACGCGGTGCAGGGGCAGCAGGTGGGGCAGAACTGCCCCATCATAGTCCATGGAAAAGCACTACCGATGCCCTGCCTGCTTACACCTGAGGAGGCTCTCTTTACACCTGATAGCCATGTGAATTTGAAGCTGGACCTGTCAAAATTCTCCCCTACCCACTAGGGATGTGCGGTGCAAGGGTGGCAGGTAAGGCAGAACTGCCCCATCGCAGTCCATGGCAAAGCACCACTACTGCCCTGCCTGCTTACACATGAGGAGGCTCTCCTTACACCAGAGATAGCAGTTGTAAGGAGAGCCTCTTCAGCGTAAGGAGGCAGGGCAGCGGTAGTGCTTCTCCATGAACTACAGTGGGGCAGATCTGCCTCACCTGCCTCCCCCCCACACACATCCCTGGTTGGGGGTGTGTGTGAATTTTGACAGGTGCAGCTTCAAATTCACATGGCTGAAGAGCAAGGGAGAATGAACCTATTGAACCCAGCTCTCCCTAATGCTAGTCTATCATACTGGCTCAAGTTACATACTTGCTAATATTGTAGCCACTATGAAAAGCTTGCCAATATTATTGGCTAACCTAGCTTTTGTAGAGGGGTGAAGTTTTAGCACTTATTTTATCTAATTTTACCCTTGGCTGCCAATATTTATCTATTTATCTACACACACACACACACACAAACACACACACAAATTTATATGTATATAACTAAATGTATATACAACTTTTTTTAAAGGCACTGGACCTATGCTCAGTGAAACTCTTTACCTGCATTTCTCTGGCTGAACTCAAATTAACTCCTTACGCACAGGAACCAAGAAATGCCAGGAAGGTTGCATGGAGATGGAAACTGCACAGAGAAACTTCCTTGCAAAGGAAGCCAGGAGAAACCAAGCAGCAGGGCGTTGCTCCCAGTGAAACAGCATAATCAAAGCATCTTAAGGAAGAAATGTTGAAAAGGGCTTTCCCTGGGAAGATACTCACCAGACCAAGCGCAGCAGCAGGGATCATGGATCAAAGGAGGTGGTTTGCAAGACAGCTCTCATATCCCCATCTTGCTTGACTGCAGAATTGTGGACAGGAAGTGCTCACCCATATTTCTTAAGGGCAAAACTCCAGAGAGCACATAGACTCATAAAGCAGAACTAGGAGTAGACTGATCATGCCATTGTGTCGAGGCGGAGCTTCCCGGTGACTTTGGACGCTGCCCCTCCCCTGCGAGGTGAAATTGACACAACTGCTCATAGGAGGACCACCGGGAGAAACCCAGGAGTTTTGCATAGCTGAGATTGGGCAAGAGAGTGTACATGCTCCCTTCCCCCTTCTATTTCTAAAAGTAGAAGCCAAAACAGGAGAACTTCCTGATCTTGCAAATTCATTTCTGGGACGGGGGGGGGGGGGAATTGATCTTTAATTTTTTTTAAAGCACATCTGTTGCAAAAACAACATCGTTTTTAATCCTCATATTGCAGGTTGTGGGGTGACCAGGCATCCTCTTTTTCCAGGACTTGTCCTCTTTTTTAGCTTTGTGCCCTGCAAAAGAACTTAAAGTCCTCCTTTTCCCTGTGAGTGAGCAGTTCAGAGCCTTCTTGTAATTAACAAATTATATGTAATAAATTATAAGTAATATAGTTTTAAATTTCATGATAAGTAGTATAGTGTTTAAATTAACCACTTGAAATCAAAATACAGGTGTTCTTAGTTTTTATTTTGCCATGTCCTACATTTTTATTGGGTGTCCTACATTTTGGAGTGCCTGGTTCTCTTTTGTGGTTATGACATCTGGTCACCCTTGCAACAGAGTGTCCTGTCCCCCCATTGCTCACTAAAAATAGTTTTAAAAGTAGAAGCCAAGACACAATGACTTCCTGCTGTTGCAAACTCAGTTCTTATTTCTTGTGAAAAAATTTGATTTTTAATTTTTTTAAAGCAGATTTGTTGCAAAAACAACATAGCGTTTTCTTTTAAATCATCATATTGCAGGTTGTGGGGGCTGTGGCTGAGAGGGGCTTGCTACAACCCAAAAGGGCAATTGCAAGTTAGAAATGGGGACAAACCTGAGAGTGGGGTTTACAATGACCCTGTTGCTGTTGCAGTGTTGTCCTGTATTATAATCTTCACATTGCAGAAAGGGGTGAGGGCTAAAGGAGAGACTAGCTCGTGACTGCCCTGCAAGGTGTCCCAAGTTGGAAAAGGGCTAAAGCAGGGATGTCATACTCATTTCATGCAGAGAGCCAGATTTAGCATTCATGGTTCCTGCTGAGGGCTGCAAGTGACATCATTAAGCAGGAAGAGATGTGATTAAGCTGATGATGGTTAGAAACAAGCACTTTGTTCTGACACAGAAACTCATTAACTGCAAATGACAGAAGGGAAGATGTGCAAATCTTGTTTGTATTTTCAGGATATGAGAGACCCAATTATCAAACTGGGAGAGCCCAACTATAATGGGGGCCAGATAATTTGCTTCCAGGGGGCACATTTGACCCATGGGCATTATTTTTGACACCTGTGGGCTAAAGGCTGAGAATAGCTTAGACCAGGGGTGCCCAAACCCCAGCCCTAGGGCCACATGCGGCCCTCGAGGCCTCTCAATGCGGCCCTCAGGGAGCCCCCAGTCTCCAATGAGCCTCTGGTCCTCCAGAGATTTGTTGGAGCCCACACTGGCCCGACGCAACTGCACTCAGCATGAGGGCGACTGTTTGACCTCTTGTGTGAGCTGTGGGATGAGGGCTTCCTCCACTGCCTCCTGTTTCACAACTGTGATGCAGCAGCAAGGAAAGGCCAACCTTTCTTTGTGCAAGGCCTTTTATAGGTCTTGAGTTATTACAAGACCTTCATTCATTCATTCATTCATATAAGTTCATCTGTAATATATTCATTTATGTAAACTTATGTAAATTTATTCAAATTTTAAATGTAAAATTTTTCCCCAGCCCCCAACACAATGTCAGAGAGATGATGTGGCCCTCCTGCCAAAAACTTTGGACACCCCTGGCTTAGACAGCTCAGTACTGTTGCCCAAAACTGCAAGTTAGAGGTGGGACTGAGTCTGAGAGAATTGTTCACAACAACCTTGTAATGTAGTCCAGGGCTATAGTCCTCACATTGCAGAAAAGAGTGGTGGGGGTCTAAGGATTTGAGACTGGCTTATTACAGCCCTGCCGTATAATGCAGGCTGGAGAATGGACTGAGACAGAGGTGTGGTCTTAGACAGCTTGGCACTGTTGTCCAGTGTTGCTATTCCCTCATGTTGTGTGTGTGTGTATTATCACACAGCCACCCTTTTCCATGATCTCCACATATGAGCCTGGGGCTGAGATTGATAGTCACAACAGCTCTCTAACGGTGCAAATTGCCACCTTCTTATTGATTATTGGGGAAATCTAACATGACATCTAATTTGGATTTTTTAAAAATATGAATCTCACAAGTGAAATTAATGTGTGACTCTGGGAATTCATGACCAAAAACATGGACCTGTACTTCAAGTTCCTTAAGCCAGTGTTCCTCAAACTGTGGGTTGGGACCCACTAGGTGGGTCGTGAGCCAATTTCATGTTGGTCCCCATTCATTTCAATATTTTGTTTTTAATATATTAGACTTGATGCTGCCATGGTACGTGACTGCATTTGGGGAAATGCGACAGATCTGTACTTTGAACAGGCTACTATGTTTATGCTTTTTATTCCTGGATAAGTGTGGGTGGGATTGCAGAATTGTTAAAAATTTTGCTGCTTGATGATGTCACTTCCTGTCATGACATCACTTCTGGTGGGTCCCGACAAATTCTCATTCTAAAAAGTGGGTCCTGGTGCTAAAAGTGTGAGAACCACTGCCAAGGACTGAATGAAGTCCAGAGGGGCGTCATCCTTTCATTCCACTTTCCATTACAGCCAAATCATGACACCCCCCCCCCATAACCTCCTGAAAATAGTAGCTAAGGGAGCTGTCGCAAGAGGTAAGGGGGCAGGCACTCCTCTGTCTCTTCCATAATGTGAGCACAACACTAAAGCACAATACAGATATATCACTTCTGATTGCATTCATAATATCGTAATAAACATTGTTTCTATTATATAATCAGTAACACTAACAGTTTGGTATTGTTATAGAGTATTGTACTGGTTATATTGGATTAATATTTCAGATGAATATTCAGGATAACATAATGCAGATCACTTAGGAACACCTAAAGCCCAATCCTAAGCTTCCCTAGTGCCCAGGGGTGCAGTGGCACCTAAATGTCGACTGCTACATCCAGTGGGGCCAGGGAAGTACCACCAGGTCTCCTTTGGGGTAAAGGAACTTATGTTGCCTTTAGACCCAGGCAGCCCCAACGGGTCTCCTTGGATCTGTGACCACTATTGAGTGGGTGCAGATTTGAGGAGACCCGTTTCAGGTTTCCTTCCCTGCTGCCATCTCTGCCCCCCTCCCAGGTCCTCCTCCCCTGCTCTTTCCTACCCAGTTCTGCCCCTATTCCTGCCTTCCCCCCTGCCCCGGAACACCCTGCCGCCTACTGGTGGCAAAACGTACTGCTGGCAGCCCTTACCGTGTATCCTCTGGCATCACGGTCCCGTGCTGACTGCTGCTGGGCCTGGTGCCGGAGGTGTGCCTTTACCTCTGGTACAATAATAATAATATAATATACAGTATTTATATACCGCCTTTCTTGGTCTTTATTCAAGACTTTATTCAAGGCGGTTTACACAGGCAGGCTTATTAAATCTCCAAAGGGATTTTTACAATTTGAAAGAAGGTTCTCTCTTTCAAGAACCACCACATTCAAGATGTTACACTCCGATCTGGTTTCACATTCTGGCCTCCATCCTCCCACGCTCCGAGCAGATGGAACAGCTCAGCTGCAGCTTGTCAGCTGCTTCAAGGTCGCACGGTGCCGGTGGCCTCGAACTGGCGACCTTGTGGATGTTAATCTTCAGGCAAATGGAGGCTCTACCCTCTAGACCAGACCTCCTGCCCACTTATGGCACTTCTCACGACAATAGGGCCTGCAGCGGTGGGGGAGAACTGGCACTGGGCCCAATAGGATTGGGCCCCTTGTATTCTTCTCTTTATTCTTGGAACAGCCTCCGGAATACCTTCATAACACCTCATTAACTTCCTTCAAAGCCTTCTTAAAACTCACCTCTTCCATGAACCCTTTGGAACAACCCCTCAGTTCCCATGCTCTCCTGTAACTTAAGTACATGTATTATATAATATATATAATAGCCGCCCTGGGTCCCTTTAGGGAGAAGGGCGGGATATAAATAAAGTTATATCCTGATGATATATGATAATGATATATGATAATGATAATGCATACCCCTGCCTCCATTTTCTTCTCCTTTCTTGTTCTTGTGTTAATATCTAGATTGGAAACGCTTCAGGGCAGGGACCTACTTGCTCATTCTTTGTAAATTACTATGTACAAGACTGGAGCTATATTTTATTTATCATCATCATCGTTGTCGTCGTTGTCGTCATCATCATCATCAACAACACCATTTTGTACAACAGTTATGGTTGTTTCATAGTGCTTAACATGTGGAGTAGAGTTTCTTTCCTTCCCACTCACTGCTAGAGGCAGTTTTGGATTTTGGGGAAGTGGGGGAGCCCATACACAGGTTGCAGCAAGAGCAACAAGGAGGACTCAGTTCTCCACTTGGCCAATCATGCAGTCTACAAGGCAAGCCCACAGCATGGGCTGGACTAGATGACCTTCTCCAATTCAAGTATGCTATGATTCTATGGCTGGTGGCAGAGACCTGCGTGATCCCAGCTGTCCCTCTTTGGAGTTGCTAACCTACTTGTTCCAGGCAGATCCCTGTTGCTTTGTAAAGTCCATGGCAGTGATATGCCGGGGCAGCCAGATTTCATTGACATCTGTTGCTTGGCTGTGTGTCAGATAACTTGCAAAGATACCAGAGTCCTGGCGTGTGTGTATGTGTGAGTTGTTTGGCAACTTCACTTGTATGTTCCTCTTTCAGATGCCGCTCCGTTTTCGAGACCATTCAATAAGAACTTGATCCTACTTGTCACTTTGTTAACAGATAGTGATCCTTCCTTTCCCCCCCCCCCATTGTTTCGCACCTCAGCTGGTCTCAGGGTGGGACTTTGCAGAGGGGGGATGAAGGGGCCTCTCTGCTACTAGGCTCAGGGTCTGCAGCATCCTCACGCCTTGGGCTCTAGTGGGGGGTGGGTGGGCGGGCAGAACCTCTTGTTGATCACAAGCTGCCTATTCATGTTGCCATGTTGTATAAATCAGACAGTTGGGGAGGGAAGGGGGGGCAGCATAATGGCTGGGGCTACTATGCAGCAGTTGCCAGCAATGATACAAAGGGTGTGTGTGTGTGAGGGGTTAATTGGGTAAGCTGCTGCAATAGGGGCACAATGTCACCTACAAGCCCAATGATTTGCACCTACCAGCTTGCTAGGTGTGCCTGCTTGTGGTAATGTGGGATGCCAGGTGCCCAGTGAAGTACTCCTGGAATGCTTCTTCCTTCAGCAAAGCGGGCAGAAAGCAGCTTTGTGAACTTGCCACGAAGGTTCCAGCCTGTTTCTTTTGCTGTATTTCTGATCAGTTGAGTGCAATGTTCGTCTGCATAAGCAGTGTGGCTGGGACTGAACCTGCCCAGCAGTGTCACTAGGATTTGCGACATCCAGTGCAAGAGCTCGTTGCTTCCTGCCCCCATGACGGACCTGCTTTCGTACCAGACCATACAGAATAAACTACAATATCATATGCACCCCATAAACACAGTGGCATCACTACGTTTGGTGTCACCCCACTAACTTTATTTATTTAAATAGAACAGTACAGGTCACGCAATAAATTGGTAACCAACAAAAATCAATGGCCAACTTGATGGTACTCACTCGAATGGATAAGAGTTCTAGTACTAGCTCTGCTACATGCAAATGAGAGCTGACTCATAGGAACACCTTATTGATTCCCTGCTGTGCCATTGTAACATCTTATTGATTCTCAGGACAATCAGTTTCATTGGCCAGTTCTGAGTTAAGAAAATCCACTTTTTGTGACATAAGGCAGTTGTGTTTTCCCTTTCTGGTTGTTTCTTTCTAACCTTTGATAGAATACAGATATTTCAACATGGTTTGTTTCATTGAATTCAGCACTAAATTATGCATCAAATGATATATAACATGATGATACTGTCAAAAAATACCAAGGTTTCACAATTTTGGCCAGTAGTGGTGTGGACCCTTGAACGTGCCAGTGCAATCCACACACCCCCCCCCCACCCCTAGTGACACCACTGAACCTGACTTACCTGTCTCCATGCGTGGGTCTTTGTGTAGAGGGACAGCTGCAAACTGACTCACCTGAGTGCTGCTGGGGGGGGGAATCTCTTGTGACCCCCCTTCTCTCTCCTAGCAAAAGGGGTCTTTCCAGCTGGTAGACTCCCTGTCAGGGACCCAAACCCTTGCCCTGAGGGAAACCTGTGTGTTCATTTCACATGACTGTCAGCTTCCATGGGAGCTATCTTCCTTCTCCAGGTCTACTGCAGTTGAAAATGTGTTTCTCAGATGTATGTGTTTGAGAGCCCAAGGTTATGCATGTCTACTCAGAAGAAAGTTCTATTAGAGTCAATGGGGTTACTCCCATGTAAATGCAGATAGCATTGCGACCTATTTTAGTAGCATAAGGGAACTTGAACTCTTGTGTGCTGGGATTTCTAGCAGTTTCCTGCTTTTGCCTCCTTCCCCACAGAAGCTCCTGCCTCATTCTGGCAGTGGCCATGTGTTAGACCTGTGGCTAACACTGCCCTGCTTGGTTCACCCTGGTGGCACATCCCTGTTTGCCAGCATTGGTCTGAGAAAGCTGCAGTGATTGACCTGTAAGGGCACATATGGACCCAATAACAGACTGCTGCCCCACGATTAGTGGGTGGTTTTAGGGTTTCTGGGGACATTGGTGGAGTTCCCAAGAAGCCTGCACCACTGTGGAGATGTTCTTTTTGCCTCCCCCTTTGTGCTGGATGGGCTTAAGGTATGATAGATGTGGGCAGGCAGCAACTGTTACCCTCATCTGATCTCAGAAGCTAAGCAGGGTTAGGCCTGGTTAGTACTTGGATGGGAGACCACCTGGCAATACCGGGTGCTGTAGGCTTATACCATAGTCTTTCGAGACTGAAGGTTGCCAACCATGATAGATGTACTGTAAAACATTCCTAATTGCCATCTCTCCTTATGTTTTTGGAGAAAATATTCAGTATTGTATTTTCCCAGATAGTCATCCAGCTCCAGCAGACACATTCATTTTTAAGTGGCCGAATTATGATGTTTATTACTGAACTGGCTGGAAGCCTCTTTGGAGATGAGCAGGCACGCACATCTACACCCAAGACCACCAGCTGTTACATATGATTAGTTTTGCTCCACAACAGCAGGATCAGGTCCAGTCTTTCTAATTAATAGCACAAAATCATAAGATTTTAATTACAGTATATATGAAAAGTAAAACCACGACTGTAGGGTCACAATCTTCCAGAGTTCTATGCCCGAGCAAAAATATGTGTAATTAAAGTTTAAACTGCAATTAAAGTGTGGTTTTTTAAATTCATTGGATTAGTAGTTTCTGCATCTGAGAAATAGGTTTTCTATAGAAAATTTCCATTTGTACTCCATTCCATTACACAAAAAGCTTTCCCAGGGCTGGGTATAAGGGTTCCCTTCAAATAAAAGCTGGAAGGACTCCAAAAACCAATTTTGCTGGTTTAACACACTGAAGCTGTCAACAATTCTGAATGTTCTGTCCCTGTTCCAGTCTTCAGCCATCTCTACTTGATTTTGTAGAGGCTTCTGAAGGGGGACCGTCTCTTTGAATGTTGTGGCTGTCATCTGTGGTTTTTATAAGTTCTTCTATTAAAAATAATTAATGTTCTTTAAAAACACATTGCCCAATTAATCAGGGTCACAGTTTCAATCACAGTTAACTGCTTGTTAATTGATTACTAGAATGCTTGTGATTGATTGCTAGAATCAGTGGGCTGCCCAATCCTATCCTGGACAGGATGCAGTGCAGCAGTGCCAAAATGGTGACCACTGTATCCAGTGGCCCCACTGAGGCCATCAGAGGCTTCTTCAGGGGAAGGACTATTTCGGGAAGGGAAGGGTTATTTTGCCAGCGCAGACTTGAGAACCTCTGTGTCGGGTTTTGCAGCTCAACACAGAGGATAGGATCCGGCAGAGCAGGGCTCTGATGGTCCCGCCCCCACCTAGGCCAGTCCCTTCCCCCCACCCCCACCCCAGAATGCCTCCCCCCACCCCAAAAATCCACATTGCTGCCTGGCAGTATGACTTACTGTTGGGTGCTCTGGCGGTGTAATCCATCTGGTGCTGGACCCAGTACCAACTAGTGCTGGCCTAGCACCAGAGCTCCCTACTTGGGGTGTCATAAACATGCTTTATAGCATGTTTACACTACCCAGCACTGACGCTGGAGCTCAGCGCCGGCGCTAGGCCCAGATAGGCCCTAAATTAAATTAATAAACTACAGGCACAATCCTAACCAGGTCTACCCAGAAGTCCTATTTTGTTCAACGGGACTTACTCTCAGGAAAGTGTGGTTAGGATTGCAGCCTAAATATTGTGGCCCCTCTCATTGCAGTGAAAAATGCACATTGGAAGTGCCTGGATTGACAAATGAAAACAGAGCAGATGAAAGCAAACACAACATGTGCAGACACACTATAGAAACTTCTGCAGAACTTTATATAAACACAAATGTTTCTGGTTCTCAAAAATAGATTACAAACATGATTGTATCTCTCTTCCCCCCCCCCTTGTTTTATCTTTTTATTTCAAGTTGTAATATTTAATAAAGGACAGAACCGTGACTCACTGTCAGATTGAATGTTATTTCCTTTCATGACTCACAAGGGTACTTCTAAAGCCAGTGTATCAAATGTCAAAAATGTGTCAGTGTCATGTGTGAGAGTCATATCAGGTACTACTTGTTCTAGCTGAGCACGTTTCCTTGCTTGACTCAAAAGAGTGTTATCTAGGAACTGTGACAACCAGTGTTCCAATTATATGTAGTTAATTCCGTTGCCTTGCATATGCAGATAAATACCAGCTGTTTACAGTTTGCTTACTCTCTTTTAAACAACAAAACCAAGCCACTCAGATGAGAATGTTACTGGAACTGCAATTATCCAGATCTGCTAGATGCAGTTTTCAGGGCAAGATACAACCTATTTCCAGACTGGAAAGAATGATGTGGAGGAGTGCAGTAATGGAGGTCCCCCTCTTTTCTGAATGGTCCTGCTTACCATTAGTGCTGGGTGAAATTCTCAAATTTAGGACAATGGAATAGTCCGACAACCCAGTTTACTTTCAAAATTACTGGCAGCATTACCAAAATCCACCATCCTTCCATGTTCATCTTGATAGTTTCACCAACTTTTTTTGTACTAGATCAGGGTTCCCAACATTTTTTCACTTGCGTACCCCTTGGCAGCCTATTTCCATAAATTGTACCCCACAAGGCATTCTAATATAGACCTGCCTTTTTCTGCCATCATTCAATTATTTTTCAAGTACTCCTAAATGTCTTGGCAAGTACGCCTGGGGGTCCACATACCCCAGGTTGGGAACCACTGAATCTAGAGAAATCCTCAAATTATATTCTGACAATATTTTCATTAACATTTTCTGCATCAGATCATCTCATTTAATCCTTAATATCAACTTTTACTCCAAGGCCTATTTAAGGAATCCTATTCATTTAATTCCTCAGGCCTCCAAATTGTTTGATGGGAACCCATTCCCCAGTTCCAAGAAAGCATAACTGGGGATGTAATTCTCTGGAGATTTTTGAGCCAACCACAGTTACCATATTGTCACTCACCCAGAACCCCTTCTTGTGCTGCTCCTGTTCAGATGTGGGACTCTAACACATGGCCCAAGGCGTTGGAAGCTGTAATAAGCTTAAGAAGGGGAGCAATTGAAGAAGAAATTCTACTGAATTCAAATTGAAGAAATACTGCCTTAAAGAGAGATCTGTGGTCTAATTGCAATCATGGCCCCTGTGCCACCTGGGGCCAGGACTGCAAAATGCCATCCCCCAGGCCAAAAACATCACTTATGATTTTCAGAGAAAAAATGGAAATGATTTTTTAGGCCTTCTGAGGGTTGGAGAGGCTGTCCCCGGCCCCTAGTAGACCTTATGAGGCTGGATGGCACCTTGGGGCATTTGCCCCCCTGACCCCCCACAGATATGCCAAATATCCTGGATTGCAACAGAACTGGCATCAGCAACAATTTAGGATTTAAAAGCTATTACAATTTAAAGATTCTCCAGAAAACTAAATGGTCTGATGTGGTAGGTATAGCTAGTGAGTGTGGTAATCAATTCCCAAAGAAATATTTTATATTTCTCCAAAACATCTGAGCCTACAAAGAGCGTGTTGGCCTATCAATAAGAAAGTACATAACGTACATCATGGCACTTATGTTGCAGAATGGCCAACTGATAACACCAGATTTTCACAAGGCAGTAGAGGAAGGACTGAAATTAGACCTGGGGTCAAATTCCAATTTAGCTACTGACTGTGATGTAGGACTAGTTGCTCCTCTCGGCCTCAGATTACTGTGTGTAATAATACGATAATGATTTACTTGAAGGGTAAAGATTATAACGCATGTTTTTACAAAGTATAGATAATTTGAAATACTTGTTTATCAATATCTAACTAATTATATCTCGCATGCTTATTGCATGCTGTTGAAGGTTTGAGAGAGCTCAGTTTTTCCTTATCAGCCTCTCGTTTACTAAAGAATTTTAAGTAATGTACAGGGTAAAAATTCCAGTGAAATTCATAATCCCCCTGGAATGCAGCCATGTCAAGCAGGTTCAGAGTCATACTGCTTCACATACTTTATTTCTCATCAGTGTTGTCTTTGTTATGTAGTGGATAACCTATAAAAGAGGAGACTTATACGACAAATCTTAGGTTGCAGTCTTATACACTTATCTCAGAGTAACTCCCATGTAATTTAACAGGGCTTACTCCTGAGCAGACATGCATAGGATTACGCTATTAGGATTTTAGTAAGACAGGCCTTGGTTCTAAATTCGTTATGTGGGAAGAAATTCCAGTTATCTGTTGAACTTGCTTTCGCTTTGCATATTTAGTCCAGGAGCACATGGACTTCTAGTCAACATGGAAGCTAAAGCAGTAGCCTATATTCTCAAAATGCTTCTCTTTATTAAACATAGCTTAATAGGACAGAGCCAGATTTTGAAGGGGGCATCACAATATCTTAACAGTATTACTACAAAATAGGTGGTTCAACATATTATACTTAAACCTACTACAGTGTTTCTCAAACTGTGAGTCAGGACCCACTAGGTGGGTCAGAAGCCATTTCAGGTGGGTACCCAATCATTTCAATATGTATTGTATTTTTAATATATTAGAATTGATGCAACCATGGTATGCAACTGAATGTGGAGAAATGTTACAAATTTGTACTTTTAACAGGCTACTATGTATATGCTTTTAACAATGATAGTCAATAGGGCTTACTTCCAAGTAAGTGTGGATAGGATTGCAGCCGTTGGGATGTCTGGAGAATTAAAAAAAAAAAAAATATCAGCAACTGCTTGAGAGTGTTAGAAGTGTTCTTTATTTTAAATAAATTTTTAAACTTATTGTAAACTTTTAATTTACTTAATTGGTTTTTGTCATATGGGGGTGTTAAAATTTTTCCTGCTTTTTGATGTCACTTCCATACATGACATCAGCTGCAGGTTAATGACATCACTTCCAATGGATCCTGACAGATTGTCATTCTAAAAAGTGGGTCCTAGAGCAAAAAAGTTGAGAACCACTGAGAGTTGAGAACCTATTGTGCAAGAAAAAATAATTTACTTTGTTGAATGAATAAAGTTAAGAACTATGCTAACGTAAAATACTTTTCCCCGTTTGTAAATGTCCAGTGATTGAAAAACAGGAGCCAGAATGTGTAGCTGCTGTTTACGCAGAAACTGGTGCAACCAGATTTAATCTGATAAGACTAGGATTAGTTTTCAATTGACATTCCAGTTTGGAAATGACAGAAAAAGGGAAATATGACTCTCTGTATTTATTTGTCTACTTTATTCAGTCTCTGACAACAGTTTCTCAGTGTCTCTGTTTAGGATTATTTGGACATTGTGAAGCCACACAATGAGAACACAGCACTATAGATCAGTGGCTTGCAGGGCTCCCCAAGGTTTTTAAACAGTGAAAGTTCCAAGTGTGATTAAACCGGAAGTGGAATTTCTGGGTTCGTCACGCTTGGAACTTTCACTGTTTAAAAGCTGCTGAGAGTCCTGCAAGCGCTCTGCGGGGCTCCCCGCACCCCCTGGACCCTGGGAGCACATATGGTTTGTTGAAAAATAGGCCCGCCCGCAGGGGCGCGATTCTGGGGATCGCTTTGCTGCCCCTGCCCCCGCAAAGACTTACCCCAGGAGTAAATCTCCTCGGAAGTTTGAGAACCACTACTATAGATACTTAGTGCCCTATTCCTATGTAGGAAAAGGACTCTAATGCTTCGTGCCCTATTCCTATGTAGGAGAAGGGCTGGTGAAGAGTCTTGAGGCATGTTTCCTTGTGCCTCAAGTAGCATGATTCTTCCACTCCATCAGAGGCATTTTCTTGCTTTTTCTTCCTCCCTCCTCCCTGCCCTTTGGGGGTTAGGAACAGGAATGATGTCATTTCTGCCATAGCAGGCTCTATTACCATTGTTTCTGTCAACAGGGTGGAGAAAAGGTGTTCTAAGGGAAGGAGCATATGCATGTCACTATAGTTCTTGTTTCCACAAACCACTGAGCTGATTTTCAATATACAAAGCAGCATGGAAGCAAAGTATGCCAGTGAGAAGAGAAGCTCCAAATTTCCCATGATTAGGGAACTTATACAACTTTTTTTTTAATCATTATGTTACTGCAACCGTAAAAATAAGCCTATCCCAGGAAATAGCCCTGTGCCAAATTTTGCAAGATGTACTGTGATTATGGCCTTGGATTCCTGGATGTAAGGAACAGTGTAACCACCTTCAAATAAGCTCCTAAGTACACTGTTTTATTATTCTTTATAACTACATGCTTGGTCTCCTTCAGATAGTTTTAAGAAAGTCACCTTTCAAACTTAAAAAATTAGAAATAGCCCAAACTGACAACAATCTGCAGGATCAACTTCTTGTGCTGATCAAATTGCGTAAAGTTATTTGTAGGCACATTTGATTGTTCTTTACCTGGCACCTTAACTTGGCACTTCATCTAGCCCACATATCTGGAAATCAGGTCACATAACCTTCTTGCCTAAACAAGTGATCTGGTTTTCTTTGCATATGCAGTTCTGTGGAAAATCAGGATGGCTACCATGAGCAATCATTGCAATTACACAGCTGTTCTGTTCAGGGATCTACCTGTGTTGTGACCCTGCTAAACTTTCACTGTGCGGGTTCAAGTGAGGTAGCCTGAACCATCTTGTCTCCTGTCTGAGAGTAAGTTCTTCCTCAGAGCCCTTTTCCATGATGCCACAGACTTTGGGATGCGCTCAGTTCAGATGGAAACGGCAGGAGTGGAGGAAGCGCCTGTGGTTTCCACAATCACAATCAACCTTTATTAGGCATAAAACAGTTGCCTGAGCAGCTTACACAAGAAGTTGCATTCAAGCAGGTCATCATAACAGAAATAAATGTAGGTTATATAGGATTTCCCTCCATTTTACGTTTGGTTAAAAATCTCATATAAAAAAATCCGCCATTGGTTTTACCATTTGTAAGTAGTATCTGTAGTTTCAATTCATCATGACAGTTGGAGTGATTGGCAAAAAACAGGTCCAAATGCATAGATCTAGACTTCTTGTAAAGCGGGCAATGGAGCACTGTGTGAATCAGAGATTCCCTGTATCCTTGCTCACAGGGCCATGTCAATCGCTGTTGCGTGGTTTTATTAAATTTCAGATCCAGTTCCCGAGAAGGGAACACATTTCATCTAGTGAGTGTGAAAGCATGACGGAGTAAAGGATTATCTAAAATATATAAAAATCTAGAACACTGGCCAGGAGGCGGAAAAGTCTGAAAAAACAAAGGTGAGTGGGTTTTGTTTGCCTCAGCAAGGAGTTCCTGGTATTCAATATCTCTCAATCTAAAAATAATGGTCTGTCTAGAACACATCAAGGAATCATTACCCACCAGGTCCACCGGTATACCAATCGATCGTAGCTTACTAAAAAGGCAAATATAGCCTTAGTAAGTCCAAGAATCAGAAAGCAAGTCCTGAGTCAGTGAGTTATTACCCCTGTTAAAACAGATACTTAACCAAAAACTAATGAATCTGCACCAGGCTATATATTCAAGCCTTTGTAGCCTGCTTGTAAGCAAAGTGTGGTGTAAGGGATACAATGGGGTAAACCAAAAATCTTATAAAGAAAAATTGAGAGTACTCTTTCCATTTCCTTATTAAAAGAGGGAATCCAGATTGGTATCCCATAAAATAATTGGGCCACGACTTTGACTTTGAAGATACGCAATGCTGCAGGAATACAGGAATTTCCCCTTGCGTAGAAAAATCGTAAGATACCCTGTAGGGATAATCTAGCAGATTTGAGAGCAACTATGTGCTGCGGAACCCAGGATAAACTATGATGGAAGGTCAAGCCCAAATATTTAAAGGTTTTGACCTGTTGAATAGCCTTTCCATTGAAGACCCAAGAGCGCTGTTTCCATCGTTTTTCAAGGACTAAAATTTTAGATTTTGAGTAGTTTGGCTGTAGAGCATTGTCTGAGAAATATTGGATACACCTAGAGATCAAACGCCTTAGCCCTACTCGTGTACACGAGAGTAACGCCATATCATCAGCATAAAGTAAAAGGAAAACGGGGCGTTGACTGAGTCTTGCACGGTGGGAGTCTGTCTCTGACAAGAAAGGGGCAAGGTCACTGATGAATAGATTAAATAAAGAGGGGGCAAGGACGCAGCCTTGCTCAACCCCCTTATTAGCTGGAAAAGGATGTTAGATCACCCTCAGAGTTCACCCTGACCTGGCATGAGGTGTTTGAATAAAGCTTCCTAATTAAGAAAAGTAACCAGGGGTCAATGTTTAATTTATCAAGTTTGGACCACAACAGGTTTCAGCACCTGTGGTTTCCAAGGAGGTGGAGCGCTGTGCCAAAACACAAAGTGTCCCAGAGGATTCTGGGGTCTACATGCCCCTACATGCCTCACTGGCTATACCGCTAAGAACAGGAACATTTAATGTTTCTCTTTGAGCAAATTGTTCCACTCTAGAAGTAACACTAACATTTAGACAGCAATCCTAACCTGGGAGTAAGCCCCTTTGACAACAATGGAGCTCACTTCTGAGTAGACATGCATAGGATTGGGCTCTCAGAATGTTAGCTATCTATACCTGTACAGTGTATAATGTAATGACGTTTGCCTTTAGCAATAATTTACCAATATGCAAGTGTTTCTCAACAATGCACAGAAACCTTGCTATTAAAATTGTACACTGTCCCTATGAATGCACCAAAAACATGAAGGACGTATAGCCTCTGCATGTATGTTCACTTTATTAAATACAATCTGAAATCAGACAGCTACAGCTGTGAACAATCTTTAAAACAGGCAGACTTGCTTGCATTTCAAGGAAATAAGGAAAAAAAAAATTCTACACTGTAGAAGATAGTCATAATTGCCACTATCCATGTTCAGGCATGGAAACCACAACTGCATGAACTGCAGCCTAGGAAATTACAAAGCCTAATTCAAGGGAGGCCTATCATAGGCAGTAATTCACTGTATAAACAAAAAAGAGGGGACTCTTCATACACCACCGTGACGTATTATCTTAATGTATGTGACCCAATGGGTCCTTGTAAGACAGTAAAGTATTTGTTTATCCAGTCCAGCTTTGAAATTCTTTTGAAACAAAGTTCCATGTGCAGTACAGTACCTATGCATAGATGGGAGACTACAGTATTGTTGCTCTGTACAAGGTGAGTAGCGTTCATTAGTTTTCCAATTCAGTGTTGCTTACAACCAGACCCTAAACGTATCTGCTTAAAGATTGCCCCACAGAGTGTCTGGAGGGTCTTGGTTGTACCACTAAACGGACTCACTTCTGACTAGCCAAGGTCAGAATTGGGTTGCAGGTTTCACAAGCAGGAGAGCTTGCTAGATCAAAGTATTAAGAAGAAAAAGACACTCTGCTATAATGCTGTGAAATAAAGAACCACCACTGTGGAGCTGTGATATTCAGTCATTAACACACCACCAATCCAATGAGTAAACTGCAAGGATACATCAATGAGAGCACCAAACTTATCTGAAAATGAGGCAGTTAACCTATTCCCTATACACCAGCTTAAACTTTAGTCCTTCTTCTATACCAGTATTTTGAACTGCCTTTATTTCTGAAGATCTGTGCTCTATTAAGGAATAATTCAAACAGCATTCATGAATGCACAGCAGTTATGACTGCACAGGATCCAGATGCCAACCCTCACCTTAGCCCTTTAGTTATGAGAATATTACACTTTCCCAACACTCAAACCACAATGTTGTTGGGAAACTGCTCTTCTCTAAGATACCATATTAATTGCTTACAAGTGCTGTGTGCACTGCAGCTGCACAAGTCTTATGGGTATGTATTCACATCTGTGACATCACTGGTGATGAATAATGCAAGCCCCTTCCCCACACCATACAAATGTGATTTTCAAGAGCAGCAACATCAACAAGAGGACATTTTAGTTGCGCTTTAATTAGCACAGGAGGATCTTCCACTGCTCCTGAGTGAAGAAAACTAGGGACAAGCATGACATGACAGTAGCAGAACTGTCTTTTGAATGCAGGTCTGCCCCAGTCACATATTATATAATGAAAAGTTTGATTTGAAGAGCAAAAGGGGTGTGTGGGATGAGTCCAATCCATGTTGTGGGTTCGTCCAAAGATGTCTTTCATGAGCAGAAAGGCAATTCTGCATGTGCAAGATATCCCTCTCATTTCTGTCAGGTTCACCCATCACGGTGTAGCCCTCCATGCCTCAACTCTATCCATTCCAGAGAATTCCATAACTCTCAAGAACAGATTTTTCAGGGGCTGAAAAGGGAGGGAAGAAGGTCCCATTGGGTAAGTTGAACTCTGCTTGTGCTTTTCTCCATTCAGCTTACTAAATCCCCCCAAGCACATGTCTCCCAGCTACATTTTCAGGAGAAACGGGGAAGAGGTCACCCTACACCGAAGTTCTGTTCTGTGGAACATTAAATCCAAATGTCCCTTTCCCACACATATACAGAAATATCTTGTTAGTATTTTGACAATTGTGACCTACATGACACATTCATGCAGCTGAATGCTTAGGATTTTCCGATTTCATGATATTGTATTTTGGGATTAAAATCTGAGGTTAAATAGAAGATGTATTTATACCTGATACTGATACTCTTTCAAGAAATCCTTCAGTCTTGGTGGTAAAGGAAGTTCCTGGATCTCATTTGTGTATCTGTTTATAGCTATTCTACAGTAGTGTTGTAGAGACGGAGTTGAATGAAAGAGCGGTTTATTCAAATATAGGTGGACTGTTCCATTGGAAGGCATTTCATATACAGTTCTTCTATCCTTGCACATAAGGACATAGTATTCAATCAGATGGACCACACTGTCAAATTGTCGGAGCCTTGATCGGACACAGATAATAGAATCCAGTCGGAATTTGCCATCCTGAAATTCTATGCGTAGGTTTGTAGGTCCTGCTGATGTTTTGACTGAAATAGTCAGTAGATATTCCGAGTGTGAGCTGTCTCTGACCAAGAAAGTTCCTTCAGATGTATCTTGTAGTCTCTCTTTGGCTTCTGCAACACTCATGTTACCCCAGTACCATCCTAAAAGGAAGGGGAAACAAAGTTACTCAAGTATCTTAACATTAAAAAAAAAAAAGTTATGCATTAGAAGCAAGGAGCATGCATGTTGAGGATGTTGGCTGCATTGGAGAATTTTGACATGAGTCGTAATCCATGAACAGAAAGTCGAAGTTGATCCTAGGAGATCCCAGATTTTAAATAACTGCTGAACCAAACACATACGAATGGCTTTGAACAAGTCACTGTTTCACCCTTCGTTTCCCATCTGTGAAACAGGAGTAAGAATGACCACCTCAAGGATATGCACAATACTGATTTGCAAATTAAGGGTAACATTCTTTGTACACCAACTTGGGTGAGTAAGCCCCACTGAACTTTTTGGGGTTTACCTCTGAGTCAACATGAACACAACTGGGCTAAATAAGTGCTGTATAAATTATATTAGTACTTAACCTGGCTCCACACTAATGTGGTTAAGGCTGCAATCCTATCCACACTTACCAGAGAGTAAGCCCCACTGACTATAATGGCTTACTTCTGAGTAGAGAGGCAAAGGACTGGGCTCTAACAGTTCGATTCTAAACATATTTATTGTATAGCAATAAATAACATTTATCATGTGACTTATTTCATTAACAGCACTTGTAAAAGCAACTTTAATTTTATTTATTTATTTATTTATTTATTTATTTATTTATTTAAATAGATTTATGTCCTGCTCTTCTCCAAAGATTTAAGGCATCTCACAACAGAGATTAACATACAACGAAATGCAAGCAAAATGATGAGACAAAACTAACTGAACACTTTCGAAATGCCATCCACAGCAAAAAAAAAAGAGGGGGGAGGAACGAAGCTTATACTACCTTTACACAAAGATAACAGTGGTACTTAAAGTAAAAAAAATATTCATGTACTTTCTAAATTATGTCTATCTTAGACAAAACAAGGAAATGGGGAGAGAGAATCACCCTTCATATAACAATGCTAAATGTTCTGGTATCAGCCAGAAATAGTTCTCTTTTGCTGTCAACATGAATAGAAGATGTTGTAGCACAATATCGCTATTTTATTCTTGAACCTCAATACAGTTACTGTGGCATGGAGTAAAATCTTTTGAAAAATCTTTCTCAGGGGAAAATGAGGAACAACAACATGTTATGCCAATTTCATCTATAAGTGAGATATTCTGCTTGTCTGCCACACAAATTAGATATTCTCATAGATATTAGAATATTAAATACCTAATAGACAGATATTAGAATATCTAATATCTATGAAAATATCTAATATATTTTATTCTGCTTGTCTACCACACAAATTAGATATTCTAATAGATAGATAGGTATTAGAATATCTAATATTTGTTAGAATATCTAATTATTTTATTCTGCTTGTCTGCCACACAAATTAGATATTCTAATAGATAGATTAGAATATCAAATATCTAATAGATAGATATTAGAATATCTAATATATTTTATTCTGTTTGTCTGCCACACAAATTAGATATTCTATTAGACAGATATTAGAATATCGAATATCTAATAGAACAGTGGTTCTCAAACTTTTAGCACGGGAGATAATTTTTTAGAATGAGAATCTGTCAGGACCCACTGGAAGTGAAGTTATGACGGAAAGTGACATCATCAACAGGGAGAGTTTTAACAATCCTAGGCTGTAATTTTACCCACACTTACCTAGGAGTAAGTCGCATTTACTATCATTGTTAAAAGCATGTACATAGTAGCCTGTTCAAAGTACAGATCTGTCACATTTCCCTAAATGCAGTCACATACCTTGGTAGCATTAAGTCTAATTGATTATTTATTATATTTCTAATAGATTAGATATATATATTATTATATAAGTGAAATTTTAGTTGAAAAGCGGTATATAAATACTGTTAATAATAATAATAAATTATATATAGATATAAAATATTATACATCTAATAGAATAAAATATTGAAAATGGGGAACCATCTGAAATTGGCTTGTGACCCACTTAGTGGGTCCTGACCCACAGTTTGAGAAACAAACTAGAAAATACAGATATTAAATAGAATATATTTTATTCTGCTTGCCTGCCACACAAATTTTGGGAGTTTCCACTTCCAGAGCCCAGCCCTGTTTTCCTAGAAAGCCCTCACAACCCTCACTATTTTGGTCCTTAAATCTTTGCTTTACCTATGAATTCATGTATATCTGAATGACACGGTTTGATCCTGTTATGTCCACATTTGGAAGCCACAGGACAAAGTTGGTAAGGACTTGGCCACAGGAGGGTTTCAACCCAAGGACCATCAAGCAGTTCTTTCGTGTCCTTCCCCCCCCCCTCCCAAAAGGAGAAGGCAACGTGGGTTGGACTCCTGCCTGCTTCTGTCCATTGTTTTCAGGTCCGCAGTAATGAGAAGAGCCGCCACGCCTGGAAGGCAGGAAGAGGCAGCCCCCCAAACCAAAACCAAAACAGCGGGGAAAGGAGGAAGCCTGCCCGAAAGATCTGGAGGATCTGCGGATTGAAGGCTTCCATCCTAGCCACACTTGCCTGGGAGTAAACCTCACTGACTATAATGGGACTATAATGGGAGTAGGCATGCATCGGATTGGGCTCTGAGGCTGCCATCCTGGCCACCCTGACCTGGGAGTAAGTCCCACTGACTTACTTCCGAGCAGACATGCCTAGGATGGGTCTGAACACGCATTCCCAGGAAGGCTCTGAGTGGCAGGGGGTCTGCTGCAGACACGCTTGCTTCGAAGATTGTCCTTCCCCCCCCCACTGGGTCCAGCCCTCCCTTCCAGAGGTGGATGCTGCAGGGCGGCCGCCCCCGGGGGTCCTCTCATGCCTGTAACCCACTTTTCTCCCAGACCCAGAGGGTCATTTTTCCCGCCAACCAGCCCGGGGGGTGCTAATTAATCACACGCCCCCCCATGAAGCTGTGCTGCGATACCCACCCAGCCCACGCCTTCTCCTCCCCTCCAGTGGTGCGCCCCATGCTTTCCTCCATGGGGCGTCCCCACCCAGCCACCCACCCCGGGGCGTGGGGTCTCCTGGAGGGGAGAGCTCCTGTTGCCCTCCATGGAGGACACCCACCCAGCCAGCGAGCCCCAGGCGCCTTCCTTGAGGGGAGCTCCTCCTGTTTCCCGCCATGGGGGCCTCCCCCTCGAGAGAACTCCCGCCATGGGGGGGCACTCACCCCCCACCCCCAGAGTGCGCGCGCCCTCCTCGAGGGGAGAATCCCTCCATGGGGCACCCCTACCCACCCCAGGGCGCGCGCTCTCCTCGAGGGGAGAACTGTTTCCCGCAGTTGGGGGGGTCACCCACCCCCTCCTCGAGGGGAGATCTCCTGTTCCCCCCCTCGGAGGCAGCTTACCTGCGCGCCTCAGCTCCTGCATGGCAGCGTCCAGGCGCTCCGCCTCGGAGGGCTCCGTGCCTCCAGCAGCCCCCCACTGGGCTGGCCCAGCCCTGTCCGGGCTGGCGCCGGTGCCGCCGCTGGTGGTGCCACCCGGAGACTGGGCCGCCGCGCGCAGGGTCATCGGGGGGCAGAGCCGGGGGAGCCACCGCGCCCGGGGGTGGTGAGGGGGGAGGGGGAGGAGAGCCACCAAGGAGCGCCTTGCCCTCAGCGGGGGCCGCCCCGGCTGGGCTGCCAGCCCATAAGGAGCGCGGCCGCAGCAACCTGCCAGCACCCTGGGGAGGAGGAGGAGAAGGAGAGCCGGGAGCTGGCTAGGAGCGCGGCGGAGCGGGGCTGCATTGCGCGGGCATGGCGAGCATCCTCTCCAAGGACCTCTCCTTGCTGCTGCTGCTGCGATGGATTTCCGTCCCTCCCTCAGCCAGCCCGCCCCACCGCGGCTCGCAGCAGGGGCTGGGGAGCGCGCCCGGAGGGACGGGGCGAGAGGCGCCGCCGCCACCGGGTCCAGCTGGGGCTTGCAGGCGCGCACGGCGCTTTCCAAGAAGGCTGGGCTGCTGTCGAGGAAAGGCGCGGGGGGAGGCAGGGAGAGCCGTGCGCACCGCCAGCCGCCTTGCCTTGCCTTCCCCGGGGTGCCCGGCGCGCTTCCCCCGGGGAGATCAAGGGAGCGCCGAGCAGGAGGAGGCGAGAGGGACGGAGCAGCCGCGCCAGGCAGCGAGAGAGGCGACGCCGGAGGCTCCCCCGCCCTCAGCCCGCGCAGGTTGTTGCTACTCTTTCGCCAGGGCTTGTTACTTGTGGCCGCTACTACGAGGGGCAGGGACTCTTCCTGTGACGCCCAGCCCGGCTGGGCAGGAGGAATCACCGAGGGTGGTGAGGAGGGAAGAGTGTGGCAGAGGCGGGCGGGGATCGTCGCCCCCCGGCGTGTGAGTCGCTGCGAAGCCTCGGGAGGAGTGCCGGTGTGGAGCCCGAGCCTAGGCGTGTCTACTCAGAAGCAAGTCCCATTGTGTTCAGTGGGGTTTGCTCCCAGGAAAGTGTGGATACGGTTGCTACTGTTGCTCGGGCCCCCTGACTGACAACCCAGTCCTGTGCTTGCCTACTCAGAAGTAAGTCCCATTAGAGTCAGTGGGGCTTACTCTCAGGAAAGTGTGGCTAGGATTGGGCTGTGAGGCAAGCTTATTCGCACTTACCTTGGAGTAAGTCCCATTGCCTACAATGGGACTCACTTCTGAGTAGGCATGCATAGGATTGATTTCTAAGGCTGCAATCCTACAGCACTTTCTAGGAGTCAGCCTCATTGAATCCAATGGGGCATGAATAGACATGCACAGGATTGCGCTGGGAGGCTGCAATTCTCACCACAATTACCTGGGAGCAAGCCCCGTTGATTATAATGGGGCATAGTTCTGAGTAGATGTGCACAGGATTGGCCTCTAAGGCGGGCAGTCCTATGCACCTTTTCCTGGGAGTAAGCCCTACTGAATGCAATGGGACTTGCTCCTGGGTAAAAGACGTGCCTAGCAGTGGGCCCTGAGAATGCCGTCCTAGGCACCTTTTCCTGGGAGTAAGTCCAATTGGATGCCATGGGATTGCTTCTGAGTAGTACATATGCACAGGATCAGGCCCTAGCTGGGCCGCGGGGGCGAATGCTGGGGACGCGAGGCGGGTGCTGTTTGTGTTGACACAGCCCAGGGCGCGCCTCCTCCTCCTCCTCCCTTTCCCGGCTCGGAGCAATTGTGCAAAGGCCGCTTTCCAAGAACTTTCCAGGAACTGCGTCACGTGACGCTCTGCTCTCGCGCCTCCGCTTTAAATGGGGCCTGCCTGCCTTGCAGGAGCTGCAGCTGCTCCTCCTCCTGGCCTTATTCTCGCTGCACAATAAGGGTGGAGGCAAGAAGGGGCGCTGCTGGGACGAAAATAAACTGAATGGCAGCCCAGCCCGCCTCCTTCCTCCTCTCTGGAAAGGAGGGTGGCAAATGGGGAAAATAGCCCAGCCTTCTGCTGGCTGCTGAACGCACAAGAGAAGCAGCTGTGTGTTTGCAGGGCTGTGCCTTGTTCTGCTGTGTGTGTGTGTGTGTGTGTGTGTGTGTGTGTATGGGGGGGGGGTGCTGGAATACAAGCTGATGCTCCTACAGTGTGTAGATCAGCACCTTTCAATTTATTTCATGGCACACCGAGGAGGCACAAAAATTGTCAAGACACACTGTTTACAATTGATGAGGCACACCGTGCTGCTGGTGGGGGGCTCACATCCCCCACTGGCCCTTCTAATAAATGATCACCCCCAAATTCCCACAGCACACTTGCAGGCTGTTCACAGCACACCAGCGTGCCACAGCAAAGTGGCTGGAAATAGCCGGTGTAGACTATGAGAGGTCAACCATGCGCATGTGTCTTCAGCTGTGACACAGACCGTGTATATATACTTCTAATTGTTGACAGGCTGGCTGGTGTTCTTGCTTGCTTTTTATATGAAAATCCATGGGGTTTGTTTGTTTTTAGATTTTTTAATTATTGTAATTTGTTTTTTAATGATTGTTTTTAATGTTGTGTTTTTAAAGTGTTTGTAAGCTGCCTTGTGTGCCTGTTGGGCAAAAAGGCGGGGTATAAATTAATAAAATAATAATAATAATAATTAATAAAAATAATACTGGCTAGCCACAGCTGCTTGTGCAGTTTTCCCATACATGTACAGTGGCATAGTTAGCTACCCAGAAGCCTGGGGCAGAGTTAAAAAATGATGACCCCCCCATGTCACACCCGGAAGTGAAATCACTTCCAGGTATGACATCGCACCCACATTTTTTTTAAAATTGAAAAATAAAAAATTTGCCACCTCCCCCAGCCCCTCCTGCTTGCCCCCCAAACCTCCTGGGCACCCCCCAAGCCCTCAGAGCAAGGGGAGCAAGCGACAGTGATCCCCACTGCTCTTCTTGCAAAGAGTGCAGTTTTATTTGGGTACTTTTTGCAAGAGGTGTAAGCAGTGATTGCGGGGTGGGGAGAATTGCATGGGCAAATGATCAGACTGTTGCCCCCAGGCAGCCTGCAACCTGGTGCAATTGCTACTCCTGCACCCCCTCTAGCTATGCCACTGTACATGTACACTGTGTGTGCCAAAGGATGAAGATGATCAAGGTTGCATGTAAAAGTGGTTTCCTTGTACATGTGACCTGACATACCCCCCTCATACAGAAATTAGACTTGCCCACCAAATTTTCTTTTCTCTCTCCACCAGGGTTTACATGTAGTTATTTGGGTAGTCAAAAGTTGGTAGGAACAATGACTGTTGTTGGCCAGAGGAAGGGCTGGAGCTTGTGGAAGCGAATACAAAATACAGGACTGATTACCATGGGAATATTCTTATACTGGGCAAAACAGAACCACTTCCAGTACTTGAGGCTGCAGCCCTATACGTGTGCTTGCTTGGAAGTAAATTTTGTTCAGCTAAGGTTATCATTTTATACACACTTAACTGGGAGTAAGTTTCATTAAATACTGTGAAATTTGCTTCTTAGACATGCCTGGGATTGCACTGTACTTGTGATTTGCTTCCAAATAAACAAACATGGCCATTGGGTAGCAATGATTAAGGTGACTGACAGCCCAATTCTGTACTTCCTGGTGCCCGTTGGAGCAAAATGGCTACTGCTGTATCCAGCAGGTGCTGGGAAGCCGCCGGGAGTTTCCTCAGGGGAAGGGGACAAAAACCCTGGCAATGGGTCTCATTGCATCTGCGCCAGCTATCTCCTTTCATCTGAGCCTCCATGTTGAGCCAGAAGGGCTTCACTGGTCCCACCTCCTCCTACTCCAGTTCCTCCCCTGCACCCCCAGAGGCTGCTCCGTTCTCTGGTGGTCTCACCCCTAGAGGTGGTGTGCCGGGCCCAGCTCCAGTGCTCTCCAGGTGCTGTAAATGTGCTTTACAGTACCCAGCTCCGGCTCTAGTATAGGATTGGTAGGCCCAGTACTATCCAACTTTGTAGTGCTGATGCAGCTGTGCCAATGGGGCATGTGCTGCATCCTGAAGGGAGGTACCCATGGAGGCCTCCTCAATGTAAGGAAATGTTTGTTCCCTTACCCTGTGTCTGCATCAGTGCTAGAAATTGGATAGGATTGGACCCTAATTCAGTCACCTCTTTTGTTGAAGCCAGTCATTATTATTTAAGGGAGAAGGGCTATAAGTAAGTGGTTGAGTTTGCTTCGCATGCAAAACTCTCTGGTTTAAATATTTTGACACCTCCCGGTAGGACTAGAAAGTGTCACCATCTGAAACTATGGAGAGTGTCTGCTAGCAGAGAGCACTAGGGGGACTGAAGATCTCATTTAGAATGTGGCTGCTTCATAGGAGCCTCCCAATCCATTTCAGGGAGCCTACAGAATGAACACTGTGTGCATGTTGAGAGAGATTGAGAACTCATTCGTGAAGTCATCAGGAAGGACCTGCTCCTACATGATGTGTGGGCAGTGAATATTGGGTCTTACCGTACTAGTTGAGTTTGAGATTTTTTTTTTTAGTTCATTTTTTAAAAACCCACTTGACAAGATTTATTTATGGTAGTCTTACCGCACAATCGTGTGCATTTCTATTCAGAAGTAAGTCCCTTCTTGTTCAAGTGGGCTTATTCTTAGGAAAGTGTGTATAGGATTGCATTCTTAGAAACCCTGTAAAATATGAAAGTTCTTTATGCTAAAGACTGTATCTTTAGACAGTGCTCCACTGTTAATGAGGATTCCTGCCCTATAGTGCTTTGGAACATAGACTTTGATATACAGTCCAAGTCTAAAAAAGCTAAGGTAGGTTATGTCTAGGGGTTTTTTGGTGATGAGAGTAAAAAACCGGCGTAATTCGTCCTTTATTGAAAAGATTAACTCTGTAGCAGCAAGTAAATGAGTTGGAGTTGAATGTGGCATCTTGCTATGAATGGGAGATACTAAGACAGGGGTGCTCAATAGGTGGATCGCGATCTACCGGTAGATCGCGAGGCAAAATGAGTAGATCGCGGAGTGCCGACCACCCCCCTTCAGGTGCCTCTGGGAGGAAACGCCGGGAGTAAGGCCCATTGTACTCAATGGGGCTTACTCCCAGGTAAGTGTGGCTAGGATTGCAGCCTCACAGCCTAATCCTAGGCATGTCTACTCAGGAGTAAGTCCTGTTATACTCAGTGGGGCACAAGGTACACCAACATACATTGTACAAATAAATGTTATATGTTATGATGGCTCGAACATTGTAAAAAAAACTCTGGTAGATCTCCGGGCCTTGCTGGGTTTCAAAGTAGCTCTCGAGCCAAAAAAGTGTGAGCACCCCTGTACTAAGAGGATAAACCTATCCAGATTTACTTGGAATTAAGTCCTAGTCAGTTCAGTGGTGTTCATTTCCAAATCAATATGCATGGAATTGAAGCCACCAGTTGCAATCCTTGATGGTTTCAAATTGGTATGGAGGACAAATAAGTACATTTGTAGGAGTACTTCATTCTTTAAGCATTTCCATGTAGGAAATCTCCAAAAACTTGTATTATGATTTCTGATGATTGTACATGCTTGTATTCCACTGTTGAGTACCCAGTGGATCTACTACTACTGGACCCAGTGGATCCAGTATATATCCAGTACTATATCCACTGTTGATACCATAGTCTTTTGAGACTGAAGGTTGCCAACTACAAGTATTCCACTGTGTGTAGAAATCATGAGTAGCACATACGACTGTCTATATGCAGGTTTCATTGTATTTGCATGTAGAACCTTTGGGATCTTTGACGTGCTTTGCATCTTCTTGTCCCTAGGCTGGCAAGATGGTGAAGTTCTGGTATTGCAGGCTGATAACATGGAAGAACCTTGATAAAGGCTGTAATCCTGTATAAACAGTTACCAGAGAGTAAGCCCCATTGAACACAGCAGGGCTTACTTCCTCATAAACGTGTATAGGATTGTGCGAAAAATCCATTACAATTTATTTCTTGAGGTAACTGAAAGGCATGGGTGAAGGAGCATCCAATTTTGATCCTATGTGACCTCCACTAAGTTACAAGATAATTTCTGAAGTAAATTCATATAACTGATTCTTACTTTTTATGGTCTGGGCCTGGATACTTGAGGGAATATCTTCTCCCCTATGTACTTTCCTAGTCTTTAAGATCTATAGCACAGATTGGAAACTCTCAAATTGTGGAACCTGTTGTCTATTGAGTTCCACCATATTTGGGATCTTATGTCTTTTAAACAAAAAAAGCATGTTTATATAACCAAAATATTATTCCTAACTTGTCTGTTCAAGTTTATTGGTTGCTGTTTTAGTTTTTTGTGCTTATCATTCCCTTCAGAAGCTTTATTGATGTTTTAAATTGTGACTTGGCTTTATTTTTGTTCTCTGCCTTGAAAACATATTTGAAAAGGCAAGCTATACATTTCCAAAATAAATAAGTAAAATATTAATAAGTCTTTCTAAGGTTCCACAGGATGTATGTTTTAGTTTAGCTCCTGTCTGTCCAAATAGATTGTTTTGAATTTGTAAGGCTAGGATCCTGGTATGCTTATTTGAAATCAGTGGGGCTTGCTTCTGTTAAAGCTACAATTTTTGACTGACTTAAGGCACGATCCTATGCATGTCTACTTAGAAGTAAGTCCTATTGTGTTCAATGGGGCTTACTCCCAGGAAAGTGTGCATAGGATTACAGCCTTATTCAGAAGTTTATATTGAACTAGTTGGAATTTACTCTTGAGTAAACATTTTCAGAATCAGGCTTAAGTGTTTTTGGAATTATTTGAAATAGTTTTTTTTTTCTCCCTGAACTCATCATTTAGCGAATAATATTTAACTAGATATTTGTACAGTTCAAGAGGCCAACAGTGCAAAGTAAAATGGCTGTGTCAGCATCCATGTTTATAATGCTTTGTTAAAATCAGATCAGTTTTGCTTTGTTGGAAGTGCAAAACAAGGGATTAAATTTTTGACTGTGCTTGAGCTTGTACAGTAATTAGCAAACCCAGCTGTTTGGAACATTTCATCACCGTGTGCTTTCTTCTTGGGGGTAGTTAGTTAGAATGATAAATATTCTCAAATACACCCTGTTACTGTGGTACAATTTGATTGTCTTCAAGTTAGGGTTCCATTCCAATGTACATTTACTTGGAAGTAAGTCCCATGTGTGTCTGACTTTCTGAGTACATGCAGAGGATTAGACTGCATGTCACATCAGCGAGAAGAGCAGTACTTGAAAATAAATGACATTTTTCTTGGATAAGTATGTTCTAATCTAGGGCATACATTTTTCAAACTTCTTCCTTAAGCTATACAATGATGAAGGAAGGATATAGCCTCTAGTTAATATCAAGGAGCTGCAAAATGTTGACAGCCAGGGAACAGCTTAATCACTTCAATTAAAACCATACTTTGACATCTACTGTCAACAATTTTTTGTGAACTTTTTAAAGGAAATTTCTCTATGGTTGCTGTGGCACTAGGATGACTATGAATAGAATAAATCTGTGTCTGGTTTTTAAACAGTGAGACAGTTTTCCTTGTTTTTATTGTGATTACTTGAGAAGCTGGCTCTTTCAAAACTGCGTTGGCGTGAAATACTAACACCTAATTTCTTTTTTAAGAAAACATGAATTTTTGCTTTTAAAATAAGGCGATATATTTTTGAAAAACCCATGTGCTGGGAATAAATTTATTGCTGGAAAAGATTAAATTTAATATAGTTTAGACTTTTTTAATTTTTTCGGCAGCTTTTCTGATTCATCCTGAAAAAATTCTGCTATGTATTTGGAGACAAAGCTGTGCTTTTTAAGAATTTTTGTTATGTGGTATTTGTGTGCTTTGTTTGTTAATAAGTTTTTTAATTGATAAGCTGTATCTTAAGACTTTCTCTTCCCCTGTGACATAACTAGTTTTTCATAATCCTTTGTTTGAATTAAGAAAACCCTCCAAGCAGCTGTTGAGAAGATGATTATAGTTTCACAAAAAGAGGATTACGACTTCAGGTGCTAAGTGCATATAGAAATACAGAGAAAATACAGAAGAAATTTTAAGAAGTACATTGTAGCCTCTCAGATTTCATTATAGAGCAGACAGGAGCTTTTTGTGACCTAACTACATTAAGCAAATTGTGGGATTATACAGATTTTAAACTGGCACAACCCTGGCAACAAAATTTCTTTTTCTTTTCCTCTCTGCAAGGATCAGAACACAGGAGTGCAAATGACAGCTGATCCAGTGCTTAAATACTTGAGGTTATAGCAGAGTTGTGTGTTGGTTAGATGAATACAATCTGCTTGTGCTCAGGAATAGGATTAACAGCACAGTACTTTATATCTCATATCTTTCAATTTCAGGTCCCCTTTTTAACTGTGGGCTCTGCTACCCAGTACCACAAATCGCTGGTGAATGTGTAGAATTCCTCCCATGCAGGAGTGGAAGAGATCAGCAAGGCCACATAGGCCAAGAAATCTCTCAAAAGTGCAGAAGTAGTGGTTGCAATGTCAGCTCTGCTGTTGGGAGGGAAGAGCAAGACTGCAGGACTCCTTAGCATTTCAGGCACTTCTTCCCCACCTGGGTCTCATACCAGGGTTGTCTTATCGTATCCTTGAGGCAACAGTGGCTGCAGTGCCACATTTTGTGATGGTTGGAAGGCTCTGCCTGTCTCTGGATCCTTTCCCATCCCTATAACTTAATCCTCTCCCAAGGAGTTCTGCCCCTCATTTAAGAAGGGCCCTGCTGGATCGGGCTAAAGGCCCATTAAGGTCAGCATCTTGTACCCCAGGGGTGCCTCATACAAAAGTGCAGTAGGCCTCTTCTGCGGCCGCTTCCCAGCGTCTGTTACGCAGAGCACAGTGCTTCTCAATCTGGAGGTGGCACTTGACCATCATGCGTAGCAGCCGTTACCCTCCGTGAAATGGTGTAACTGCTTTTTTACATTCTCTGAGCTAGCGGCCATCACCACACTTACTTCCCGAGGCAGTGACTTCCACAATTTAATTATGTGCAGGGTGACGACTTCCTTTCTTTGGTCTTGAATCTTCTCCCAGTCACTTTCGTTGGATGACCCTGGGTTTCAAAGTTGTAGGAGACAGGAACATTTATCTGCTTTCTTCGTGCCATACCTAGTTTATTAACCTCTATAACGACCCTCTCCTTTCGCTGTCCTTCCAAATGGATAAGCTCCAAACTGTGGTCTGTCCTCATCAGCAAGTTGCCCCAACCTGCTTCTCATTCTGCTTGCCCCTTCTTGTGCCTTTTTCCAGCTTTCTCAAAAGGATATTGTTCTCTCTTGTGCGAACCTGGGACATAATGAGTTTGGGTGTAGTCATTAGATGATTTCTTCCTGCATGACTGATACATTCCTCAAAGATGCAAAGAACGTTGGTAATTTTTTTTTAATCCAAAAAATAAAGTAGAAGCATGTTGAACAATTTCAATTCTTCCTGAAGTGTTCAGAAAAGAAATTGAATTCTTCTAGTGTCTTAGGTGAGGACGTGCCTGAGCAACTACACCGCTTTACTATGTAAGGTAACAGCACCTGTTTAAGCTGTAAAAATAACATGGGGAGAGGAGAGTTTGTAAACGGAAACTGATAAAACATCTTCTAGCAATGATTTACAGAGAGAAAATTCAAAAACTACTGTTTAAACTTGCCTTTCCCTTTAATCTTGTGTACCAGAGATTAAAAAGTGTCCTTATTAGGTATGAAAAGGAAGGCTCAGGGCAGTGCTTCGTTGAATAAGATGTTATGGGCAATATGAAGGCACTAATTTTGAACTTGTGGAAGTTGATAGGCTAATGAATAGAGCGTTGGAATTGGACCAGGGAGGACTGGATTGAAACCCTTGGGTAAACTGTGAATCTTAACTGAGTGCTCTTGGGTTATACTTGGGTTATACTCAGTCTTTCCTACTCCCTAGGGTTGTTGTAACAATGAGAAGAGAGTGTGGTGTGTCTCACTTATGCCACCTTGTGCTCTTTAGAGGGAGGGTAGGACATTAATCTGATGCAGAAATGCGAATATTTTCAGACCCTTAGTGAAAAATCATTGAAGAATATACATGGCACGTATGAGGCTTTTCCTGCTAACTTCAGCTGGCATCAGAGGTCGCTGGGGCTGTTCACATATTTTCCCACTTAAGCAAAAATGTTTTTCAAAACCAAAGAAAGGCAGCAAAATTCCGGCAAAAACACAGAAACTTGCTGGGATTGTTTTTGTATCACTCCTGAAAAGTATGCTGAGTGTTTGGCAACAAGTGTAGTGTTTATTAGATTGAAATGGAGGAGATTTAAGCACAGAAATGGTTTCATGCAGCATTTGTTGTACTGGGATGTGGGGCCCCATCTGGAGGGTTTGCAATGGTATAGTCAAATGAGTTTTTTAAAATGTGGTTGTGACCCTGCAGAGGCCCACTCAGTGGTGCCCAGATTGCAGCCTATGGTGTTTGTATGTTTTTATTCATGTAAATAGAAGCTGTATGGAGCCCGTATGTAGATCATGACTGCAGTGACAAGAGGGGGCTTTAACCCTTGGCCTCTCGTGGTCCCAGTCTACATCACATACCCACCCACCCATCCTGTGCAGCTGTTCTGTGCCCCGGGAGGGAAGCAGGGATAGGCACCAGTTGCTGAAATAGAGGACTGCAGAGATTTGTAGTAAACGTAGGGCACAATCCTAACCAGGTTTGTGGCCCAAACCCTGACATGGGGGCCACTTGCAGCCCTTGGGGGCTCCCAATCCAGCCTGCGGGGAGCCCCGTCTCCATTGAGCCTCTGGAGACTTGCTGGAGCCTGTGCTGGCCTGACACAACTACTCTCAGCATGAGGACGACTGTTCAACCTCTCACCTGAGCTGTGGGACAAGGGCTCCCTCCACTACTTGGTGTTTCATGTCTGTGATGCAGCAGTTGCAGCGAAGGAAAGACTGACCTGCTTTGTACAAGGCCTTTTATAGGCCTTGAGCTACTGCAAGACCTTCATTCATTCATATAAGTTCCGTCTTTAATATATTCATGTATGTAAATATATTCAAATTTTAAATGTAAATTCTTTTTTTTTCCCGGCCCCCAACACAGTGTCAGAGAGATGATGTGGCCCTCCTTCCAAAATGTTTGGACACCCCTGCTCTTGGGATGCTCTTCCTGGTTAGTGGGGTGGATGGAATGAAGGGCCTGCTGTAGCCTTTCACCAGGCAGCTTGGGGGAGGAACAGATGTCTTGCATGCTATGAAGTCCCAGTGTAGGGTCTGCGGAAACCTGACATGGGCACCGCATTGCGGCAGAGGATGTGTACATAGGAAGTGAACTGGTGAGAAGAAATAGCATGGGGAGACCAGCCAGGGGTACTCAGTGAGATGATTATGAAGACAGGAGAATGCTTAAAAGGGTGAACAAATCACAACATTTGAGAAACACTGGTATAGTGTTTTGGTATGAACTAGAACTGGGTTCTTCTTGCAGATAACCTGTGAACCACATAGCCTTGACAAAATAGCACAATCCTGTACATGTTTAATCTGAAGTTGGTCCCTCTTGAGTAATTGCATCTAGGATTGTAGCTTTAGTAACTGTCCTCACACTTGGTTCCCCAGCCTGTGAAGTGGAACTTTTAATTCATAGGATGATACTACTAATTACTTCCCAGGTGGGTTGTAAGGATGAACATAAATAGCCATGTGGTTAACACTTGCATGAAGGGTGTGGATTGCAAACTACAGCTGCAGTTCTATCTGTTCTGGACATAATCCCAAATGTGAAACCCTGAACCATCCATTCGACTCTTGTAATGGCCTAAAAAAATCTGGTGTTTGGAAAATAGTGCACTTGTGCTTATTTTAAATGCTTTGTATGTCGAACTAGAGTGAAGCATTTGTTTTTGAAAAAACGAGCAGTTCTCAGAACTCAGGCAGAAAGGAGCAATTTCTCAGAATTCAGGATGTGTGTTGCACACCACTCCCTCCCGCATTAGAGCCAACCCAGTCCCCAGGACTCAAATCCCTACAGGTTTTATGAAATGACACCCAAGCAAAACTGAGGTCCAGCTTGCAGTGCCAGTACATGTTATTTTGAGGGGTGGGAATGGCTGTAGAGGGGGAAATGCCAACCCTGTCTTCTTCCTACACGCAATGCTTTTATTGCTTTGGAAGAAAAACCATCACAGGATCTAGGACACACCATATGCATCCCCCCACACACACCAGTTAAAAGTTGGCACAGGTAGACCTGTTCTAACCCCTTCAGAGGATTGGGCTATTTTCCAAGCAAAAATAACTATGAAGAAAATGGCAGGAATACTTGACAAGCTCAGTGCTGTACTAATTCTCAGTCATTTAAATTTTTTTGACTTTTTGCAGCTCAGAATTTATCGGGAAAACTATCGGTACCACTAAGGTTGTAGGGGAAAAAAACTCTCTTTTGTTGCATCGTCTGCGGCCTGACTTGTTGACAAGCTGTACTGGGCTGGTGGGTCAGTGCATTGCTTAGTTTGCTTAGAAGAAAGTTACAATAATGTTAGACCTAGAAAATAATTCTGTGGCAGTTCTTTGCTACAGATGCACAGCATCCTTGGTAGTTGTAAGCCTTTCCTTATAAGGAAGGTGTCCTAAGCCCTCTAATCACTTTGGTTGCTCTCTTTTGCACCTTTCCCAGCTCTGCAGTATTCTTGACATGTGGCAAGCAAAATTGGACCCAATATTCCTAATATGACCGACTTGTTAGTCACAGATAGCGCAGACCCCATCATTGTGTTTGTAAAATAAGTTAGTTTTTTTTTTGCTCAATTGTACATCACTTTACAGTAATTTACACTGAACAGCATTTCTCATCTGGTTGCCCATTCACTCTGTTTTGATAGGTCCTTTTCCAGTCTTTCATAGTCTTGATTTTTACTTTCCTGGATAGTTTGGTAGTCTTCTGCAAACTTGGCCATCTTGCTGTTTACCCCAGTTATGGATTATTTTTAAAATACATTGCTTCTAAGACAGGTTCTTATTTCCCTCCGCAGTGAAAATTGTCCACTTATTCCTATTTCTGGTTACTGTTCTTTAACCAGTCACCAATTCATGAGGCAGCCTGCTCTCTTATTCTAAACCTTCTAAGTTTACTCAAGAACCTCTGGTGACAACTTATCAAAAGCTTTTCATAAAACCAGGTATACAGTGTCAACTGGATTGCCTCTATCTACATGAGTTGACAATTTCTAACAATTCTAGACGCTTAGTGAGGCAGAACTTACCTTTGCAGAAACCATCCTGATACTCCTTTAGTAGGTCTTGTTTTTCTGTGCTTGACAATTTTATTATTAATTATGCTTTACATCAGTTTACCCGAAACTAGACATTAAAGCTGACCAGCCTGTAACTTTTCAGATCCCCTGGTTTCTTTTTAAAATATCAGTGCAACATTGCCAGTCTGCCAGTCCTCACACATGGAGGCTGATTTAAAAGACAAGTTTTGGGAGAAGACTGGCAATTTCACATCTGAGTTCCATAAGAATTCTTGGATGGGCGCCATCTGGACCTAGCAATTTAATATTTAATACACTATAGAACCTTATCCCTATTCACTCCTATTTGGCTCTGTTCTTCAGACTCGCTCCCTGAAAACAGCAGTTTAGGCATGACTGTCTGTCCTGTCTTTGGTGAAGACATATGCAAAGAATTTGTTCAGCTTCCCTGTATTCTCTATATCCTCTTTAAGCTTCCTCTTTATTCCCAATGGTGCAACTGCTCCTGACAGGTTTCCTACTTTTGATGTATTTACAGAAGTTCTTATTTTATTCTTTTTTATTTTTTGCCATGCCATTTTGAACCATTGTCGGCTTAGCTTTCTATTGCCAAATGTTATGTTCCTTTTTTGTGCTCATTTGGGCAAGGATTCCATTTTCTGAAGGAAGCCTCCTTGCCCTCTGTCACCCCATTCGTGAGCCCTGTTGGCCAGTGGCATCACTGGGGTTTGCATCACCCAGTGCAGGAGACCAGAACGTCACCCTCCTGATGGACGACCTCCCATGCAGTGGGCAGGGCAATGCCCCAAGGGTGGGTGTAGAGATGCACCATTACCCCACCCCGGCTGGTTTTTTGGCTATAACTTTTGACAGAATAGATATTTCCATGTGGTTTGTTTCACTGCATTCTGCATGAAATTATACATCAAATGAGATATAACATGATGGTGTTATTCAAAAATGCCAAGATTTTAAAAATTTTGGCCAATTGTGGTGTCACCTCCCCCCGTGCACATCACCCGGTGAATCCTGCACCCCTTGCGCCACCCTAGCAACACCACTGCTGCTGGCCTACTCTGGTGCCTGCTGGCACCTTTCCTACTTAGTGGTATCCATTCTTGCCATGTTTCTGTCACTGTGGTTGTAAATAATCTCCATGCGCTCTGTTTGACCCTCTTTTGTCCCATTCAGCTGTCTTTTTACCAGTCCTCTCAGTTTTGAGAAGCCCTTTCTTTTGAAGTCAACTTGTGCTTGTGTTGGGTTTCTTGGAAACTTTCCAGTTGTGTGTATGCAGGGAGTTGCATCCTCATTTGGCAAAATGGCTTTAGCTGACAATCTCAGTTCTCTCACGTCTAGTTTCAGCCTAAGTAAGGTTTCAGTTTTAATTTTTTCTGCTCTACTGTCATTAGCCTTGTTTCTTAATAAAAACCACTGTTGTAGTTGAGCAAGTCTCATTTGATCTAATGGTTTTCATCGCACAAGCTGTAGTGTGCTTTGCTATGGCTGGCTATATGTAGTATAAGGTACAGGGCACTAATGACTGTTGAGAAGTACCAAAAGAAATTCTCAGCCAGTACTGCTTCATGGCTGATATTAATGCTTGTTTTGTAAATCTCAGTTCTTCCTTTCTGAGTTATAGAAACAAAGAGCTGTGGTTGTAGCCATTTAAGTATTCTGGTGAGGTCTGGGGTTTGTCAGTAACTGGAAGGGAGTTTTTATACTGCCTTCTTGTAAAGAAGACAGTTTGAAATGAACAGTTCACTTGCCAGCTTAGGCTAGGATAAAACCCATTTAATGCTGCTGCTATATAAAGGGTCTGCTATGCTCTTATTGTTTTCTTTGGTATAGAGTGGGTGCTACTCAAGGATATAGCACACATCCTCAGCTCACCTGGTTGGTTTATATCGTAGAGAGAACTGATTTAAATGGTTATATCTTCTCCACCCAGTTACAATAAACAAGATTGCCTAAAGGTTGTGAAACGGGTAAATCAAGTTCAAGCATCTTGTGAATTGCTGCAAACTATTCCAGATAGCCTTCAGAAAAAATTGTCCGATTGCAATTTGGAAAGAAAACTTATACCCACCAAAATTCACCCCCAGTACCACTAAGTCCCACCAGTGGTGATGGAATCTTTGTGCCACCACCACTAAAAGGGGCTTTAAAAAAACTTACCAGGTACATGGGACCCCTTTGTGGGCCTCCCTATGGTTCCAGATGGTACTCCAAAAACCAGAAGTGGATTGGAATCGCTGCAGAGAGTAGTTCTGAGGTGTGGGGAGGACCACGGATGGGGTGCTGCCCCCAGTAAGTTTTTTAAAAGCCCCTTTTTTTGCAGTGGCAGTGTGATGGAGGTGCCGTTGCCCTGCTCCATAAGGGGGCAGCAACCAGGCTTTCCTGGCTGAGGCGTTTGCAACACCCCAGTTTGGGACCTGTATGATATAAAAATACTTCTCTAAGGAATTGTTTCTGATGGCAGAGTGGCTGAGGTAGAAACCCTAACAATTCAACTGGTCAGTTATTTTTATCAAAATATGTTCAACAGAAATGTTTGCCTGACACGCCATTTTCTGTTACCTCTGGCACTAAGCTAAGGTCTTGGGCTTCTTACTCCTGGAAATCAGGACTTCATGGTCTAGTGCAGGGGTCTCCAAACCTTGGCCCGGGGGCCAGGTGCGGCCCGCGGCAAGCCTCTATCCGGCATGCGGCCAGCCTCTTATCCCCTGAAAGCCCCTGGCCCACTTTGCCAAACATGACTGGAATTATGCTCTGGTTGCATCTGGAGGGTGTTCTGAGGGCCAAAAAGGTTGAATGAATGAGCCCATTCATTCATTTATTCACACATCTAAGTCCCATCTCTAATTTATTTATATAAATTTTATATTTAAATTTTTTTTCTGGCCCTCAAAACCGTGTCAGACATTTGATGCGGCCCTCTGGCCAAAAAGTTTGGAGACCCCTGGTCTAGTGAACTGGCACAAAGCTATGTTCTTTGTTTACTGGTCAAATGGAGAAGATGTTCAAACAACAAAGAATAATAGTTCCTGCATCTGTATGTAGCAGGCCCTTTGGAATGCTGAGGCATCACAGAAACCTCTGAGCTGATGGCACAATCTAAAATAATTGAAGATACTGGCAAAAGAATAGGGAGCAATCAGTGGTTTTTACCACAGTGGGCAGGATAGCAGATCTAATAGATCTCACCAAGAGGGAATTCCATCACTGTAAACCTTTGATGGTTCAATAATGTTATATATGTGACATTTTCACCTTTTTCTTCTTGATGTTAACAGTTATACAGGCAGTGAGGCTGCACTCAATACACCAGCACCCTCTGGTGGTTCTGATAGCAGTACAGCCTAGCACCACTTTCAAAAGCTTATTAATTTTCAGATCCTGCTCTTCCCTCCCTGCAACAACACAATCATCAAAGAAAAGGAATGCCAGCCAGCTGAAGGGGCGGGACTGATTTGGGAAGGGCAGAACTTTCCACAATCTAAAATATACAACTACAGATAGTGTAATTACATTCCAGTAATACCTAAGCTCTTCTTAATAAGTGATTCAAATGGTACAAGAACAATGGCACCAGTATTTGTTTTTTCTTTGCTATAATACTATGGAATTTGCAGCTGCTCTTGTAGCATTCCTAGTTCCAAAAATCTGTTCATACAGCAAATCTAAAGATTGGGTGATGGATTTCTTTATGTTCTGACATCGATCACTAGTCAATACATCCTAGTACACACAAACATACTGAATGAAAGGACCATCTGGGAATCCTATATATGTTGCACTGAGCAATGCTGGGAAGGACAGGAGATAAATATCACCAATAATAAATTAACTCTTGCAATTTCTGGCATTTGAACTAGTTTCATTTTTCCCCAGTCACTGGGTTTTTTACCCTGTACTACTTTACTAGAAGAAAAGTTATACTTTTTGTCTTTCTGAAAATAGTAACAACTTGAATGATTTTTCAAATAGAAAAAAAATACATTTTAATTCTCTTCTGCAGTAAATGGATAACTTTATTTCAGAAAGCTAAAGAAAATTAAGGTTTTCTCCCAAATCTGCTCACTCATGGGGTAATTTTCTCTCTACTAAAACTACCTGTGCCATATCGTGTGCTACCCAGAGAGGGCCCCTGACCTCCTGAAAGGACTGCAAAGGGCATGGTGTTTGTTTTCCAGTGTCTGCACCATAAATAAGTAGATATTTGGAATCAGGACATTGTGTATATATAGCCAAAGGAAATAGCTAATATAAAATTGTTTGCTGAGCCGAGGCTGTTCCAATACTGAGCAGTTATTCCATTTTGATGTTGGTAGTTGTGAGTATGAAAAGCCCTGTGCAGAGTTGCCCCACTGAAATGCATATATGATACCTTAGATGTGGTAAAGGGTGTTTGTATTCAAGCTGTTTCTCCATGCTCTTATCAAAATGAAGTACAGACTAGCCAGATGTGATTTTTCTGTATGTCATCATGTCAAGATTTGCAATCTGCTTTCAGCAGAGATACATCAAAGTCTGAGTGTTCAATTTCTCTTCATAGGTTCTTCTATTCCTAAAGGAAATGCTTTTTAGAGGACTTTCATTTCTTCCCCTCTCTGAGTGCTTGAAGTACATGCCCTTTTTCCATAGGCCAAGGGTGCAAATTACATCTTTCTGGTTTTATCCAATGAGAATACAAAAAATGGTTGTGTATGTAAGACATAGTCAAACAATTTTTAAAAAATAAAAATGTCTTATGATATTACATTAGCAATAGTCCTATTGTTTCCTGTGTCAAAATTGGCTCAGTTCAACGCCAGCCTGTGACCAGGGTCAGTCTACAGAACTAAAGCTAATCTGTCTTCACAGAGCAGCTGACTCCTACATGTTTGGAGCAGTTGTTGCTTCACAGTTGAGAGGGCCACAGGAGGGAGCAGCACTGGTACAAAACACGTCTAAGCTCCACTGAATTTATTCCACAGCAGCAGCCAGCATTGATGCTTTTCAGCAGAGGGAAGAGAAGCTTGCTTAGTTTTTGTAAGCTGTTCCAAGCCAATTCATATCCTAACCATTGAAAGTTGGCATTGTGTAGTGGTTAGAGCAGTAGATTTAAACTAAGAAAAACAGGTTCAAGTTTCTACTCAGCTATTAACCTATTTCTGCCCAGCCCACAGGTTTACACATTTGGTCCCTGTTGTGTATATGCAACGTTGGACAGAAATGGCTTAAATTCATTGTGATTTTAGGTCACTTACTCTCCACTGAACTTACCTCATAGGGTTGACAAGATGGGTAAATGTCTTGTGTGCCCTGAGTGATGCCTTTCCTTTGAGTGAAATTACTGTATGTAGCTTCCCAATCATTTTGGAAATTGACTCAGTAGCCCATGCATGCAGCACACAGAGAAATCTTTTACAGACGTTTCCAAACGGTGGGTCGCAACCTGGCTCCTGGTGGGTCAGGGACCTGCTGAGACCAGGACGCTGCAGGGTAAAATGGTATAAGGCCCGGAAGTTGCTTCCAGGGTAAATTTGTGACCTGCATCATTGGCCATGTCACGCTATGTTTCCCAAACTGTGTTGCACCTATCTTTTTACCTTGCAGCATCCTGGCCTTGGTGGGCCCTAGATCCACCACAGACAATGCAGTGGGTCACAAAGATAAGTAGTTTAGGAACCCCTGTTGTAACATATCCACCACAAGACACTCACCTTCTCCACCACTGACCAACTAAGCTATCATGTTGGCATCCTTCAGTCTCGGAAGACCATGGTGTCACGCTCTGAATGGTGGCTCTGGAACAGAGTGTCCTCTCCAGTGCGCGAAGCCTGGGTAAAGTAGGTATGGAGGATAGGCTGTTACCCATGCAGCAAATCCCCCCTCTCCACGTCGCTGAAATGGTCCAATGGAAAGGCAGAAGCCAATAGTTCCAGTGGCGTCGCAGGAGTTGCCAGAACGTGACTGTGTTCAGCCATGAACTGCCTCAAGGACTCCGGCTCCGGATTTTGCCTCGAGGTTGACTCCTGAAGCCTTTTCCACAACTGGATGTAGCCACAAGGCAGTGGAGGTTTGGGATCAGAGTTTTCCTTCTCTCAGATGAGCTGCCTTCCCAGGTAACTTCCCAGGTAACCGGGGTAACTAAGCTATAACAGCTAAAATTCCATAAAGGATTTGCACGTCCACATTTTCTAGGTGTAGCAGACTGTTTATCACAGATCATAATTCCTAGCAGTTCCAATACTAGACATAGGACAAACTCCTCATGCAGACTGCTTACTTACAATCCTGACCAACAGTTGTGGCTTACTGTTTCTTCACATTAATCTTCAAGGTCATCTGTGTGTTTCTTATTTGATTACAGTCTCCCAGGAAGTCTGAGGCATCCAGTTCTGTTTACTATGCATGCCCTTCTTGACCTCTGGGCTCCTGCTCACAAGTCTCACTACAAAGATGCCTGGAATTTCAACTCCAGTGTTAACATGACTGTTCTGTCAGCTAAAAGTTTTCCTGCGTTTTCAAAGATAACTGTCTTAAAAGATCCAAATCCTTTTGTGTATTAAATTAGATATCGTTGGGGGGGGGGAGTCAATAATTAGAAAAAGGTTAAGACACAAAGCAAGTTTTAGTTAGAAAAAAACACTAATGTAATACATATATATGTTTGAAGAATCCATCCGTTCAGGGTTATTTTCCATAGTAACTAAGATGAAACAAGACAAACACTTTTCCATTCACCTGTCTTTGGGGGTATTGGTTTTCTTGCGTCTAGTGTGGTACCTGGAAACAAACACATTTGTATGTTTTAGAGATAGCTTTTAAAATACCAGACATTTCATAGTGATGTTTGTGACTTTGTACAGTTATTTCATTCATGAGGTATATTATAGAAGTATGTTTGATCCAAAGATTTTTCTAACCATTCAGATCTTCAAATAGCTCACACACACACGCAACCTTTTATGAAACCTTCTGCAGCCAAAGTCTTTTTCTGTGTGCTCTCCACAACTGATGTTTGGTAAATTCTACTAAGAGCTGGACTTCTTCAGTAATGGAACCAATTCTATTGAGCTTCTCCTCAAGACAGTCTGGCTCAAATGCTACTAGCCTTCAGATGTCAAGGAAAAGGCAGGTTCTTCAAGGTCAACTTTGGGTTCAGTTAACTTTGATTACTTCCAAGCTGTGGATTACTTCCTCCTTCGGTTATTTACAGCCAATTTACATTTCTGCCACTAAGTTTTATTCTTGTTGCTGCTGTTGGGAACTCTTGATTTTACTGCATAGTTCAATAACTTTATTGCAGTCTTGTCTTTACAAACCTGGAATTTGTGCCTGGATGAGTGCCAGTGGTAAGGCTTTTCTTCAATCCCTACCACCGCCACTATGCCTCTGCAGACAACAGTGGTTTCAGCAGACCTAAAGCAGTGCTAGATTTCCTGGTGGTCAACTACTACCAGTCACCATCATCTTCTCTCTAGAATACACCAAAAAGTGACTCCAGAGCTTATTTCACAGTATATTCTAGTAGGGAGAAAATGATGACTGGTGGAAGCTGGCTGCCCAGAGCACTATCAGTGTTTCAAGCACTGATGAAATCACTGACCACAGAGCTGCAGCACCCTCCCCCCCCAACAAAGCTGCCAAAGTTAAGCACCTCCCTGAAGCAAGAAGAATTGGGAGAGGGCAGGTAAATGTAGTGGATAAAATTATAAGGCTGGCTTACTGTGAGCCATTTTGAACTAGAATGCAGAAGAATGTAAGTTTTTTTTTAAGTATGCAAGTCATTCCAGAGCTCTCCACACTGCCCAGCTTTTAGCAGCAGACACAGGAAAAAGTTTCACACCACAATCCAGCTTCTGCAAGGCATTGGACTTTGGCAACCCCAAAGTATTGCTGCAGTTTCTTGTCTTTCTTTCCAGTTACACTAGAAGACACTTCGAATAAGGCTCCTGTTTCCTGGCTAAACTGTAGCCACCTAAAGTAGGTATAGAAGCAGACTGCTAAGAACACATGGTAAATTCCAAGGTGACTGTGTATAGTGGCACAATCAGAGCAAGATCAGAGGAGGGTAAATTCAGTATCTTGCTCATTCTAAGAGATTGCAAATGAGAGCTGTTGCAATCACATTGTGTCACAATGGACTTTGAATCATGGGGCTGTACCTCCGTGTTTGAGCATCTGCTTTCCACACAGAACGCCCCAGGTTCAATCCATGGCATCTGCCAGTAGGGTTGAGAAAAATGGCTGTCTGAAGCCTTGGAGACCAGCTGCCAGTCAGTGTCAACAATACAGAACTATACCAACCAGTGGTCTTGTGCAATACAGTACAAGGCAGCTTCATAAGTTCAGTTAGCCACCAATCTGATTGCTTATGGAGAATTAAAAAATGGTCTCTTGGGCAACAGTACCCATTCTCACTTCCCTTTTTTTAAATAAAAAGACTGCTGGAAGATACAACAGCCTCTTGGGCATATCTGTGTTTGTCACAGAACTTGTTTCAGAGACTGCAAGCCTGTCTGTTTCCTATATGGAAGAGGAGAACAAACAGTACAGGTATAAACTAATTATCATTTTTTCACTTACAGGTTTTCTCTCAACACCTTTTGAGAAGAACCTTTTAAATTAAAGGAAAAATGTCATTTAACAATAGCCTCATTAATGTGGGAGAGGACAGTTGGCAGACAATCATTCTTTCTCTAGGCACTTAGAACAGCTTCAGTCTGAGGCAAGTGCCCCCTCCCTTCCCACTGAGCACATGAAAGAATGACAAGTGGAAGTGATTATCACCTCTTTGCTTTCCTTCCCCATACTGGGAACAGAACCCTGGTGGATATAGAGACTCAACTTGCATCTCACACAGCCTCCATAATGCAGCTTGGTGGTAAAAAGAATGCCAAGGATGTTTTATTCTACTTTTAAACATTTAGAGGCACGGGGAAGTCCCCAGACCCCTCAGGAGAATGGCACTGGCTCCTGGTAAGTTTTCCATTTCCCCTCCACTTAAAGGGATATGACTCTGTTCATATCAAATAAATAAATGTAGAGTTCTACATAAGTAATAATCTTAGCATATTAGGTTTACTCTAGTTTCTACAGCACCCTTCCTGCACAAACAGTGTTACCAAAAGTACTTACTGTCCCACAGGATACCAGCGATGTTTTGTTGTGTAAAACATTTTGCTAAGCTCCTCAATCGTAGGACCCTTCTTGTTTTTAAGCTCCTTCACTTCCAATCTAGATTTCAGCACTTGATCATGAGTTTCTTCTTTATAATGCACTGGGTCAAGTGGTGGAACGGGCTGTCAAAAACATAACCCCCAAATGCTATCAAATCCAGACTTTTAAAAAAATAAATGTTCTTACAAACGGAGAACCATACACAGATGCACTCCAATAGTACACCTGTCAAATTTGCAGGTGCTGCAAGTCTGAAATACAGAGACTAGAATGCTGTAAAAAACAAACAAACCAATAAACCAGATCTCTATCAACTTGAGAGCTGCTGGGCAGTCAGCAACCAAGAACAAGTGTGCAAGTATTAACATCAGACCCTTGCTGGGTCAGGTCCATCTAGTTCAACATCCCGTTTTTAACTGTGGCTAGTCAGATGCTTCAAGAACGTTCACAAGCAGGGGCTGCAACCCTCTTTCAATGCCCTATGGAACCATGGCTCACAGTATGGTGAGCCTTAGCACTTCTCTGATGGCCCACCAGCATCCTTAAGTGTTCCCACTTCCCTGAAATGCATTAAGCGCAATAAGAGAGAAATGTGGCTATGAAACAGCAGCACTCCTAAGACAGATTTTATAGGCGAGGAAGGCATGGTAGATGAACTGAACAGGAATCAGCAATATGGACTGCAATCCAGAGAACTTTCCAGCTACTTTGTATACAACATATGCTTTGTTTCTCAAGTGTGCCAGCTCCCAGTCCACAGCAAGCCAATTTTAAAGTTCAGGAGAATTTCAAAATTAGTTTGCAATGCACTTTTGGGGATGGGCAGGCACTGAACCTCAAAGAAACAAAGGCAAAACATACACACCATGGGGCATAGCTGAATTTTTTTTAGGCCTTGGCCAAGATGTTGTGACATAAAGGCTAACACTCTCCTACACACTGGTCCTGTTTATCTCCTGTTCATTCTTACTGCCTCTGTGTTGTTCCCCAAAGCTGCACAGCCTCCCTTTCTTATCTGTGACTTGTGCCATCTTCTTCAACCTCCCATTTGATCGACTTCTTAACAAAACCTCTCCTGAACCACAACACCTTGTTTTGTCCCCATTTCCAGTGAACTCCCTTGAAGACCTTCATCTATAGTTCTGCTTCTGAATACTGACTTCTGATTCATATGATATAGACTGTAAGCCAAGCATAGGCTCACCTTCCTTTTGTTTTCTCCAAGGAAGCAGTGGCTGTAATAAACTTCTACTTTAAAGCCCAGAGTTAAGAAAGGCATAATCTGGGTTGTAGGGCCAAATGTGGGAAATCTCTATGTGGGAAGATAATATGCAGTGGTACATACACAGTGACAATTTTGAATAGGACCAAATAGCAAATTCTACTGAATATGCTATGTGTATCACTGTAGATCTGAACTTTTCTTCTCGGTGATCAAACCAGTAGTTCAAGCTATGTTAGTGAGTCAATCTTAAGAAAAGGTTGTTTTGTTTCCAACAAACAAATCCATTTTTTTAATCGTTTAAATTAAATCTTTTCCATCTGCTCGGAGCGTGGGAGGATGGAGGCCAGAATGTTAAACCAGATTGGAGTGTAACACCTTGAATGTAGTGGTTCTTGAAAGAAAGAACCTTCTTTCAATTTGTAAAAATCCCTGCGTGGATTTAATAAGCCTGCCTATGTAAACCGCCTTGAATAAAGTCTTGAATAAAGACCAAGAAAGGCGGTATATAAATACTGTATATTATTATTATTATATTATTAAATCCATTTTGATCAGCCAGCAAGTATACACATTTTGTTCCTGGTGCATATATGCAACGTTGGGCAGAAATAGCTTAAAATGTCACTCATGCTCAGGCAGTACTTGAAAATACACAACTGGAAGACTAGCTAGGTTTTCCAGAGAAAAACAGAAAGATATCGTTCACATACTCGGGTGTGTTCATATGGAATGTCCACGGAGGGGTGATAGCAAATAATTGTCTTCCCATCTGATGTTGCAGCAAGTTCCACTTTGCTAAAAGAAGAAAACATTTTGAAGCAATATCACCAGAGGGTGTTTTCATAACTTACTTGGACACATAAGGTATTTTTAAAATATATCCAGCAGAGAGGCTCTCTGGATTCATAGCAAGAGGTCTGCATTTTTATATTCTACTCAACATTGTTATAGCTTTTCTTTCTTTGTACTACTGGGGCAAGGTGTAAAAAATTACATGGTATGTAAGAGCAGGGCAGAAGAAGACAAGAGCAAATTTCTCAGTAACAAACTCAAGGCAATGTCCTAATGATACGTTCAACTGGATGCTAAAGAGAAAAGATTGCCAGAAGGATAATGAACTCATGCTCTTTGGGAGATTTGTTCCAACACAGTAAGTATACCATTTGCATACATTCAAGAACGGTTACATGGTCAGGCACAGTTTTTGCTATTAAACATAGTAGCTATTGCAGTGCATGTGCTAGTGCTTTCACAAGCTCTTCTATACCACATGGGAAGATACTTGTGATAAGCCCTTTTGGTTCTGCAAGTCCTTTGGGTAAAACTCAATCTGCCAAAAGTCAGTGGAATATAGGCTATTGATTTTAATGGGGAGTGAAATGCAGCTATTCAGTCGTCGTTTAGGAGCCGGGGTGGGAAGAGTCCTGCAGTACTGAATGTTTGTGTAATCAAAGTATTGCAACTGTTCCTCTCCAAAGACAAGTGTCTCCCACCTCTTCAAGTGACTAAGGCTGCAATCCTATACATGCTTTCCTGGGAGTGAGCCCCATTGGACACAATGGGACTTACTTCTAAGTAGACATGCATAGGACTGTGCTGTAAACAAGCCTTTACATTTGTCACCAAATAGTACATGGGGTAGGTAGTATTTTGTGTTTCTATGCCAATAAAGGTCTTATGTATGTATGTATGTATGTATGTAGGTGGTGCAATGAAAGGTAGACCATATTGAACCAAATGATAAGAGATGTCTGGACATAGTAAGGCTCCAACTAAAATGAAAGTATACTAACAGCATATCAATAGGCTAAAAAAATTTCCTATTTCTAACAGAGCAGCTATTCTTGTAGTGTCACATTTGCTATTCAGCAAGCTTTTAAAATGAACATTGAGCTAAACCAAAATAGATTCATACATACCAATTGTAGTCATCAGGAACAGCCGAATATGTGGACTTGGGACAAGCAGAATACCTGGCTAAGCCTAAAGATCAAGAGACAAGAAAGATAACCAATATAAACACAGCAAGGAGTTTATGTGTGAATCAATCTGAGAAAAATGGGAATAAGGTGATTGCCCTATTATAATACACATCTCTGATCTAGAGACTGGTGCACATGTCAGCTCTGAAGAGAGTTCCGTTATCTCAGCTTTCAAAGTCCTGTGGCACTTTGTGAAACTGAAAAGGCTGGGCAGTGATTGTGTGCAGAGCCAAGCTGCTGTTGTAAACAAGATAGCATCACGTGACAAACCACATCATATCCCCCCACCTGTTGGGGAGGGAGTAGCAACCCCCAAAACTAAAAGTTCTTCCTGCCCAGACACATGCTGCTTTGGTAGGGATTTAATAAAACATTTACAGAATATACACTTACCAGGTTCCAGCACATGCCTGGTGAAAGCAGCCAAACGCATCCATGCAGTACTGGACAACATAGCCCTCCTTAATGCTATTGCCATCTGAGCAGACAGGCACTTCAAGGAGGTGTTTGAACGGAAGCTGTATCATTCAGTCCACATTCCATCACTGGAAGTCAATAAATTATCAGTGTATTTAACTGTGCAGCATCTTTACAATTGTCACTTCATTGTCTTTCTGCAAGTTCATTCTTTCCACTCTGCAGACGATAAATTTCTCTTAGCCTCAGCCCCTAAAGCTATCCATCATTTCTGCGCTGGGACTGGGATGTTCCAGAACAAGATATTGAAAGCTTTATTTAGCATGATTCATAAGGAACTGCTTTTTTGTTTTAAAATATTTCTATCCTACCTTTCTATGCCAAGCATTCTAAGGGCCCAATCCTATCCAACTTTCCAGCGCCGGTGCAACTGCAATGCAGCTCCAAGGTAAGGTAAGGGTACAAATGTTCCCATACCTTGAGTAGCCCTCTGTGACTATACCCCCACACCACAAGATGCAGTGCATGCCTCATTGGCATGGCGGCACTGGAAAATTGGATAGGATTGGGCCCTAAGCTGGCTACCAAGATAGAAAATTTAATCTAGTTAATTTTATATTTAAAAACTATAAAACACATTTTTATTATTTTTAAATATATAAATATATATTTATATTTAAAAACTATATATTTTAAAATTATATTTATATTAAAAAACTATAAAACACAGAAGTAGAAACTCCTCTCTCCACAAATTAAACAGATTTGGTTTGAGGCAAAGACAGAAGTAAAGAGACACAAAACAAAACTGCTGCTTTCAGAACCAGCTGCAACACACAGAGAATTTAACTGCAGAATTTAACTGGAAGTTTGCAAAGCACAGATGAAGGTAGTTAGATGTTGTCTCCAAAAGAGAAGATGCAGTTAGCATATAACCAAAACTGACAAGTGGAGCCCTGGATGTTATCCTTCTAGAATGCAGAACTGAAGGCCCAATTCTATCCAACTTTTGAGCATCAGTGCAGCTGCAATGCAGCCCCAAGGTAAGGGAACAAATGTTCCCATACCTTGATGAGGTCTGTATGACTGCCTCCCCCACTACCACAGGATGCAGTACACACCCTATTGGCACAGTTACAACTGAACTGGAAAATTGGATAGGATTGGGTCTTGAGTCCTGTAGCCTTCCCAGGCTGAACTACCCATATCCAGCAGCCCTGTCTTGTCTGGTCTGAGCTTCAAATCCAGTCTATTGCTGGCAGACACTTGTTCAGAACATTCACCACCCACCCTACTAGATGAAAAGGAGAAAGGGTTGAGTGTCACCAACTAAGAACTGTGCAAAAAGAGCAGTCCTGTCCTCCTAACATGATCATTGTTATCTGCTCTGCTCCTGGATTGCTCTGTGGGACAACTGATTCCAGAGAGGGCTTGTTCTCTCATGGGTGTGAGAGGAAAATCTGAGCTATGATCAAGCCAGTATGATCCTTCAAATTAAGTGTGGGGAGGTCTGCTTTATTCTAGGGTAAACAGATCTACATGTGCAAGTCTGCCCCTGCTGAAATGAAAACAACTCTATTTAGATATGTTTGTAAAGCCACCAGGAAGATCAAAGACAAGATATAATCTGTAAAGTACTAACATAATCTCAATGTCACCCTGCAAAGAGCTCAGCTTTTGCAGTTTGCAAGGATGTGTAAATACAGAGAGATATGGGAAAGGAAGGAGAGGATTCATTAGGACTGCCTCATTAAAAGAAAAAAAGTTAGTTTTTTGTATGTAACTAAATAAGTAGATAAAAATATTACTTGTAATAGCCCTGTGCTGTCTACTCAGAAGTAAGCCTCACTAAGTTCCATAGGGCTTCCTCCCAGGAAAGTGTGTCCAGGAGGGCAGTCTCTCAGCCCAGACCTGTGCTGTGCTGTCTACTCAGAAGTAAGCCTCACAGAGTTCCACAGGGCTTCCTCCCAGGAAAGTGTGTCCAGGAGGTCAGCCTCTCAGCCCAGCCCTGTGCTGTGCTGTCTACTCAGAAGTAAGCCTCACTGAGTTCCATAGCGCTTCCTCCCAGGAAAGTGTGTCCAGGAGGGCACCCGGGAGGTACGGCACAGCCTGCTACAGGAGAGGGGCTGGGCTGGGGGAGCAGCCCAGGAGACACACCTGGGGGAGCCCACCTTCCCCCAGAGGACCAGAAGGCTCCCCAGGTATCCAGCAGGTCCCTGCTCCTCATCCCCAAACAGCCCCGGGGGGGGGGGGAAGAGAACAGGTTGGTCCTTACCTGTGCAGACGACCACACAAGCGCCGCCATCTTGCCCCTGCTGCAAAAAAAAAACAAAACACCAACTTCCGGTTGGATCCCCAAGGGCTCATGGGAAGTGTAGTCCACGTGAGATTCCTAATGAGGCCATTGAATGATGGATAAGAGGCGTGTCTGCTGGAGTAGATCTCAGAGTAGGGATTTCCCCCCCACCCATGCAACCAAGTGGGGGGCGAGGACACACATCTAAGGCTGCAGTCCTCTCCACACCTACCTGGGAGTAAGGCCCTACTGACTACAATAGGACTTACTTCTGAGTAGACAGGCATAGGATTGGGTTCTGAGGCTGCAAACCTATCCACACCTACCTGGGAGTAAGCCCCATTGACTCTAGTGGGACTTACTTCTGAGTAGACAGGCGTAGGCTTGGGCTCTGAGGCTGCAATCCTATCCACACTTACCTAGGAGTAAGCCCCATTGACTAGAATGGGCCTTAATTCTGAGTAGGCATGCATAGGATTGGGCTCTAAACTCCACAGCCAATCTGCTGCCCTTCCTAGCTCTAGCAAATAACTAGAGCTCGAGATTTATTTCTCACACAGAGCCCAATCCTAGCCATGTCTATTCAGAAGTAAGCCCCGCTATAGTCAATGGGACTTACTCCCAGATTAAGTGTGGATAGGATTGTGGCCACACACAAACACACTGGAATAGTGTGATATAAAAGCTTCATTTGTTCTAGACTGTAATTTTACACACTTTCCTGGGAGTAAGTCCCATTGAATTAATTGGGGCTTGCTTCTGAGTAAACATGCATAGGCTTGTGCTGCTATTTCTGTATGTCAGGTTACCTGATTTAAAGCGAAAGAGCTTCGTATAAAGAAGTGTAGGGGGGAGTTTATCTGCATGTACACCCACCACAAATGCTCTTGATGCATTCTTCTTGTTGTGAGAAATGTGTGGGCAGATGGTGAATGTATTACTCATCATTTACGTACAGCATAGTGCCACAACCAGATGCAATAGAACAGTGGTTTTCAAACTTTTAGGCACTGGGACCCACTTTTTAAGAATGATAAACTGTTGGGACCCATCCTTATCTAAATCATAGTCAGAAGCTGATCTCACCCAAGAAAATCCTAAAAAGAAGGGGGGAAAAATTGGTTTTACTGAGTACATTCACATGGTGGAACAGGGCCAACTTCCCACCCCATGCTCCCCCCTTCTCTGTGCAGTTTGCAGATTAGGGGCCTAATCCCATCCAATTTTCCTGTACTGATGTAGATGCAGTGGAGAACCAAAATAAGGGAACAAATGGCCCTTTGCCTTGAGGAGGCCTCTGTGACTGCCTCTCCACCACAGGATGCAGCCCACGCTCCACTGACACAGCTGCACCTGCACTGGAAAAGGGGACAGGATTGGGCCCTAAATTCATGTGGTGGGATGGACAGGGCTGGCCTCCCACCCCATGATCTCCCCTTCTCTGTTTGGACAGGGACACAATTTCAGTGCTTGCCAAGGGTATCGTTTTCCTGAGATACGCCACTGGAAGCAGCAGCAATGCCCTGTCCGGAAAATGTAAAATAATAAAGACAGCAGCACCATGAGCATGTGCAAAGTGCTTTTCATTGTGATTATTATTATTATTATTATTATTATTATTATTATTATTAACAGTATTTATATACCGTTTAATTAGCCAGAATGGGGGGGGGAAGCAAAGTTGAAGGGCTGAGGCATACGTGCTCCAGGTATTCTAGCTCTTTCTTCTAATGAGATTGAGGGATCAATCCTCTGCATGTCTACTCAGAAGTAGATCCCATTATAGTCAGTAGGGCTTACTCCTAGGTAAGAGTGGATAGAACCTGAGGGTCCAATGCTATGCACGTCTACTTGGAAGTAAGTCCCATTCTAGTTAATGGGGCTTACTCCCAGGTAAGAGTGGATAGGATTGCAGCCTGAGGATCCAATGCTATGCACATCTACTCAGAAGCAAGTCCCATTCTAGTCAATGGGCTTACTCCCAGGAAAGTGTGGATAGGGTTGCAACCTGAGAGCCCCAGCCTAGGCATGTTTACTCAGAAGTAAGTCCCATTCTAGTCAATGGGCTTGCTTACTCCCAGGAAAGTGTGGCTAGGACTGCAGCCCACCAGGTGCTGTGGAAGGGCATGTGACGCGGAGACTACATTTCCCGGCCTGCTGCGGGCGGCCGCGGCGTGACGTCACCGGAAGCGGCGCGCGGACTCCTCCTTCCGGCCGTGCGTGAGCCCCCCCAGCGGATCCGTAGAGCCAGCCAGCGGAGCCTGAATCCCGATCGGACAAGATGGCCGGGCTGCCCCGCAGGATCATCAAGGTAGCCGCGCTGCGCTCCCCCCCCCGGGTGCGGCTCCCCCTCGCCCAGGGCGGCGGCCGCCTCAGGCCCACGCTTAGGCCGCGGCGCTTCCGGTGGGGCTGGGCCGCCGCAGGGCGCGCCTGGGCGGCGGGAGGCCGGGAATGAATGGGCGCCTCGGCGGCCGGAGCCCTCCCCGCCCTCCTCGCTGGCCGGCGCCCCCGCTGCTGGCGGGCAGGGTGGCCGGGGCGGCCGTGGCCCTGCGCTCGCTGCTCCGCCGGGCCGCCCCTCCACACTTGCCTGGGAGGGAGCACGTTGACTGGCACGGGCCCTACTCGTGAGTAGACTGGCGTGGGACGGGGCTTCAGGGCTACCGCCCTGTCCACATTTGCGTGGGAGTAAGCCCCACTGACTAGAATGGGACTGGCTTCTGAGTAGACACGCATAGGCTTGGGTCTGAGTAGGCTTAGGCTGCAGTCCTGTCTTAACTTACCTGGGAGTAATCCCTATTGACTGTAATGGGGCTTGCTTCTTGAGTAGGCATTCACAGGATTAGGCTCTTATTTACTTTTGTGATTTTTCTGGTGAGGTGGGAGGATTTCCTTCTTCTCCCCCCCCCCCACACACACACAAATAGGTCAGGAGGTGTTGGGAGAGAGGACAGAAAAAAGGAAATATTTCTTTACCCAGCTTATGATTACTCTGTGGAACTCCTTGCCACAGGATGTGGTGATAGATAGAGTGGATACGGGATGCTCTTCTCCCTCTCACACAATGCCTGAACCAGGGGACATCCACTGAAATGGAGTGTCTGTGGAACCCCTTGCCACAGGATATGGTGCTAGAGTGAATAGGCTCTTCTCCCTCTCACACAACAGCACAACCAGGGGACATCCACTCAAGTGGAGTGTCTGTGGAACTGCTTGCCACAGGATGTCATGAAAGATTGGATAGGGGGTGCTGTTCTCCCTCTCGCACAACGCCAGAATCGGGGCACATCCACTCAAATGGAGTGTTGGGAGAGTTTGGACAAACCAGAGATAACATTTCTTTACCTGGAGTGTAATTGGTCTGTGGAACTCCTTGCCACAGGATGTAGTGATGGTGTCTGCCCTGGATGCTTTTCAAAGGGGATTGGACAGATCTATGGAGGAAAAGTCCATTCCAGGTTACAAGCTGTGATGGGTATGTGCAGCCTCCTGATTTTAGAAGTAGGTTACCTCAGAAGGCCAGGTGCAAGGGAGGGCACCAGGATGCAGGTCTCTTGTTGTCTTGTGTGCTCCCTGAGGCATCTGGTGGGCCACTGTGAGATGCAGAAAACTGGACTAGATGGACCCCCTTTTGTCTGATCCACCTGGGCTCTTATGTTCTTAGGCATGCCTAGGTTTGGGCTCTGAGTCCTACACTGGCCCTGGTCCGCTGCTTTTCTCTTGAAGGTGAGGGAAAACGGCTGGTCCTCCTTAAGGGTGATGTTTTCACGCCCATGTAGCCAGATGTCATAACAACAAAAGAGGACTAGGCACCCCAAGATGTAGGACATTCAAGAACAATGTTGAGAGAGTCAAAATAAAAGCTAAAACACTCATTTGTTTATTTCACCTGGTTAATTTAAATACTATATTACTTACTATTAAATTTAAATGTACATTACATATAATTTATTTCATATAATTTATTAATTATAGGAAGGCTCTGTGCTGCTTGTTCATAGGAAAAAGAGTTCTTTTCCAGGACACAAGGCTAAAAATGAGGGCATGTCCTGGAGAAAGAGGATATCTGGTCACCCTGCTCCTGGAGGATGATTCCTTTAGGCCCTGGGAAGTAAGCCTGCTGTCACCCTGATTGGGGTGAGAGGGGCTGGCTGGCTGGCTTTGTTCTGTGATGACACAGGACATCTGCCAAAGGAAGTGCGCCTTGACGCCTCTTGCCAAGCATGTTCCCTCAATGCCAGGCTGGGGTGTGGGTTGGAGCCAGATGTTAGGTGGGTGATCCATGGGTGTATGTGAGAGGATCGTTCATTTCGTGCACTTCTTCAATGTGTATTTTGCTCATGGATTATCTGATGTTTTCTGTCATTTATTTTCTGTGGCTCTGAAGTAATAAAACAGGAGTGGACAAACGTACTCGATATAACAGCCAGATACAATAAACTTTAGGAGTTTGAGAGCTGCAATATTTAAGAAGCCTATAAATTCTTAATTACATTTATTTGCCATGAGCATTAAATTTAATATTTTAATCCAGTGGACCCAGAGTTTATGCCCGATCAATAATTTTAAAGCTTGAAAATTTGTTTATTTAACTTTTCCGTTAATTGCTATGCAAAAAGGAGCTCAGCGAATATATTTCTGCAAGCCACACATTATATGTCAAATAGCCATGGTTTGACCACTGCTATATAGACATTGAATGCTGGATTGAAGTTAAGTAACTTTTACAATGTACATTGAAAGCTGAAATTTAGTGCTGTTAAAATAAGGGAAGCGTCACTGCTTTTGTATGTCTTTTTTTAATTCCTGTTGTAATTAAAAAAAGAAGTCCTTGTCCTGTATGTTGTTATATACGAGTATGGCAATAAAACTGTAACTTGAAAATACAAAATCATATATTGATAATACTTGATGGACTTTAGTTAGTTAAGGAAAGGACCCCAAATGATTCATGTGGTCACTATGGTAGCATTCTGGAAAGCTCTATGGTTTTCTCCATAGTTTCAACTATACAACATATTTACCTTGGAATATAGGAGGTTACTAATTTGTGGAGTTGTTCATAAATGACCTGGAATTGGGAATAAGCAGTGAGGTGGCCAAGTTTGTGGATGATGCAATGGCAGGAGGACACAGCAGAGGTTTTCAGAGTTTCCGGGACTGTGACGCCCTCAGAACTAGGAAGTAAGTGGTGATGACGCAAAACGTGTCATGCAGTGATGTCACCAACCACTCACTTCCCAGTTTGGAGGTCATTGCAAGCCTTCAAAGAGCAGTAAGAGGATCAGAGCATGCAAGAGGGCTTTTTGCAGCCTGTAGTTTTTATGCACTGCAGCTCTGCCCACTGTACTGTGGCCCATGCCATGGTCTCCCTGTTGGACCAGCGGGCAGCCCACAATACCCTGGCAAATGCCTTGCAACACCCTCATGACACTTTCAGAACTGCTGGGATATAGGTATCTTGTTGTCTGAGGCATTTAGTGGGTACTGTGAGCTACAGGAAGCTGGACTTGATAGGCCCTTGGCCTGATCCAGCAGGGCTCTTGTGTAAGGATTTTAGAATTGAGGCCTTACCCTAAACACTTGTGATGAAGCTTTTTTTCACAGTAATGAAGCTTTCTTCAGTGTTGAAAAGAGTGGAGGAGCTGGTAATTGATGAAATGCAACTGAGCACACTGACCAGAGCACAGGTTGTTCTGAACTCAGTGGAACTTGGGAACCCTGGTAATTGGGTTTGGGGGAAGTTGGTTCATAAATATTTTAAATAAAACTGGAAGTAATACTGTAGGATTGGGTTTGTCATCTTTCCAATGTAGACCCCCATTGAAAGCATCAATATAAAATAGTTGAATGAGTTCTTTGGCATTTATTTCTCTCAATTTTTCTTGTTGAAAGGAGAACCACACAATTGACATTATTCTGCAGTCAGTATGTTGAAGGAAGTGTGTACATTGGGTGTGCCAAACTAGAGCGCTTGTGCGGTGACTGATTTTTAGTGTACTCCTTTTGCGTTTTTGTTTTAGAAAAGAAGTTGCACTGAATTCAACAGGCTGTAGTACTGAAGTGTGAACAAGACATAGTTTTGATGTAGCGCAGGTCCTTCTAGTTTCAGGAAGGAACACAGGGTACTGAAACCAAGCCACTAGCCAATGGAGCCTTCTGAGATTTCACTGAGCATAGTACACGGCCTTTCAAGCCTATTTAAAGAGGTTACAACAGTGTTTCTCAAACTGTGGGTTAGGACCTACTAGGTAGGTTGCAAGCCAATTTCAGGTGGATCACTTAGCACCTAGCTCAACCACTATTGAAAATATAGGATACAGAGCTGCTGGGCGAGGAGGGCTCCCGGTGGGAAAGAGACATTTTGCTTTGCCCTGAATAGGTGGGATGATGGGCCTCTGGATAGGGGCAAGGGCTGTTTGGTTGAAGAAGGATCCGTGTTCTGTTTTGACTTCTGAGCTGAAATGTTTGAATTCTGAGCTATGCAAAATAACTGCACAAGTGCACTGAGTAATGGGACCTTTGACTGATTGCGGCTTAGGTTGAAGCCTAAATTGTTATCAGTTCTGGCCATGACATCACTTCCAGGTCACCTGACCGATTATCATTCTAAAAAGTGGTCCCATTACTAAAAAGTTTGAGAACCACTGGGATACAATGAAAGCTGATGTTCTCTAGAAAGTGTATTCCAACCCAGTACCAAACATGGACTGTACTTGCCAGTAACAAATCCTATGCTTTTGCTGTGCTTGTGTGGAATTGCAGAGTAAACATAAGACCTGATAAATGCCTTTTGAAAGCCATGCCAGCTCTTAAGCAGGTTGGAGGTGTGTATTTATTTATTTAATTACTGCAGTGCTGGAAAAAATCCCAGGCACTTAAAAATTAAGTTCCGGTAGTCAGAGTTAAATGAGCATATCTTTCAAGCTTTGCCAAAGTTGTTGCTGAATTATTTTTGAAAGTTGGAACTTCAATTCGTATTGATATTGTGGGTGTCAATTGAGATAGGCAATTGTATTTTAACTATGGATTTGGTTATATTACTACATAGGATTGCACAACCTCCTCCCTAGTGGCAGGTGCTTCTCCTTAGAATACTTTATGCATTGCAGAGCACATGGGAGAGGATTTAGTGCCAGCTTTACAGGAGGTCTGCTGGAAGTGAAGCAAGATCCATCTTCTACAGACACCCCAACCTGGCACACCCAGAGGATTCTGAGAGAGATACTAGTGGCAACCATTAATAACAATAAAGGCAGGACAAAATTTGTTGATGTCTGTTAATTGGAGCGTGTGTGGGGTCAAGATCTGACAGGGTACACTGCCACTTCTCAAGGTCAGATATGGCTCCCACTTGTATCAAATTGGCCAGTGAAATATTCAGCGTATAGGCTCGATGTGCCTCTTAAGATTTGTTTGATGTTTTATGTGACTCTGCGGCATAGCTAGGTACGTGTTTTAGAATAGTTCTTAGCTTCCTTACTGAAGGTCCCATCTTGTTATGTCCTAGTTTGTTTATAGTTCAAAACCACTTTATTGGCATTTCAGTAACAAGTCTGGAATTGCTAGTTATTTTAGTGGGTGACACAGCAATTACAGTGGGTTGAGAATGTGAACCTGCAGGAAATGCCCAGTGAATAATGGAGGTATAAAGTTGGATGAAGTGAGATGAAGAACAAGTAGCTGTCATGCAATACCTCTATACTTTTCAGACCTCAAAGATAAAGGTGAGTAAGCAATGTGCTTCCCTTTATATCAGTGGTTCCCAAGCCATGGTCCATGAACCACAAGTGGTCTGCAAGGTCTCAGGAAAAATAAGATGATCACCTTCAATCAGTTTGACCATCTCACCTAGCAAGAACTTCCCCCAAAGAGGGGGAACCACCAGAACAGACTGCCTGTAGCAACACTGGCAGTCTGCTGGCACCATCTGGGGGCAGTTCCTTCACCCTTTTGGGTAGGCCATGGAGTTGCCTTTTCTCAGAGAGATGCTTCCCCATGGTCTCACCAAGCTCTCCAAGCATCTCACCAAGCTCTCTCCCACGGACTACAAAATGTAACTGTCTTTTTGTGTGCAAAAGGGCAGGGGGGGATTTCATGTGGTTCCAAAATGATTCCAGTTTTTGCCTCGGTGTTCCACAGGCTCCTAAGCTTTGGAAACCATTGCTTTATTAACAACAACAACAACTTGGTATTTATATACCACCTTTCTGGTCATCGGATTACTCCTCTGACTTTATTCAAGGCGGTTTACATAGGCAGGCGTTTCTAAATCCCTCAAGGGGATTTTTCCAATCATAGAGGTTCTCTCTTTCAAGAACCAACAACGTTTCAGAATGGATTTTCCTGGTTTGGTCTCACTTCTGGCCTCCATGCAGTGAGTTCCCATGCAGGCTGACAAGCAGCTCCATCTCTCACACGGAGGGCAGCCAAGACGCTTCTTGCTCACACCAAGAGCAGGTGGAATCACTCAGCTGGGCTTGTCAGCTGCTTCAAGGGTCTTGCTATTCTCAGCCTTTCAGGGAGCTGCCGGTGTCCTCGAACTGGCGACCTTCTGATGTTATCTTCGGGCTAATGGAGGCTCTAGACCAGACCTCCAGCTTATATAGGTGGTGAAGTAGGGTGGGCTTACCCTCTACTAGCGGTATTTTATTGGGGTGACACACAGAGGTTCTTTGCAGGGTTTTCCTCTTGCCTGTCCCATTTGGTCACAGCCCACCTGGAACCAGTTGATGCAACTGTAGCTGAATCAGCCCACTGTGTGTTAGTCAGATCTCCATTTTTTTTTTACACTGGTTCAATGAGTTCATACTGAAGTAATTACATCACTGGTGTAGGCAGGTGATTGAAGTTTGTGTGGTTTCGGTGTCAGTGGTATTTTTAGCACATCTTGATTCCAGTCACAGATGGGATATAAGCTGGACTGATACATTGTTAGTAATTTATTTGAAGGCACTGTCCAAAGTCCTCACATTAATGTAGCTGGCTTTTCCAATTCCCTTCTTCTGGCTTAAAATCTCAAACATCAAGGACATGGTTTGGAAATTTTTTTTCATTGATGTATTTTTCTGTGGACACTTTTTCATTCCTAAAGGTGTATGGGTTCATTAATAGCAATAAATGAATGCCATTGCTAATTCATTGTTAGGCAAGCTTGGCAGTGTCAAAGCTGTAATGATTTTCAGATGATTATCCTTAGGAAGTATATAAGAGAGTATATACATGTTTTACTGATTTGTGAGCAGGACTGTAGAATAAAACCACATAAAAGGTACACATAATAATCCAAATGAAAAATCAAATAATGATTTCACCTTCTGGCTATGCAAGTCAAATCAAAACCAAAGTACAAATTTTAGTTGCATCTCAGACTGAAAGTGAAAGCAAAACCAAAAACCATGGTTAATTTTTGTTTCACTTTCAGCAAGAGCAGAGCTGTGTCTTATTTCTTAAACTGAGGTTTTTCCAAGGGTTTTTATAAGATCTGGGGAGGAAACTATTGCATGGCATGTTTATAGTAAAGTCATGGAAGGAAGGAAGGAAATGACTAGATGTAAATATTGGAGTAGCTTTATACTGTATATGTTTGATTGAAATATCAAACCCACAATTGGTTTAATCTTTCCCTAATCTAATATTTCATTTGAGATACTTCTGGCTGTTGAGACATGGAGTACTTATTAATTTTGTTTACTAAATAGAAGTCAAACAGGCTATGTCAAATCACACTTTCTTTAGCATACTGGAAAATCCAAATGGTTCCATAAAACCTGCATTACTGATCACAGTAATAAAGTAAAACTAGGAAGTGAGTCTGCTATCTAATAAAATGTATCTGGGAGTAAGGCCTATTAAACTCAGTGGAACTTACTTCTGAGTAGACTTATATAGGATTGCACTGGATCAGACCATCTAGTTCAGTATCCTGCCTCCTGCAGTGGCCAACCAGGTGCTAATCATGTTATCTTATCTAGTTTCCACCATACTATTATATATCACAACATTTATGAGACTGATGTGTCTCTGTAGTGACTAATATAACCATGTGGTGCACTGGTTATTTTTTTTTAAGCCCTGTTGTCTAGTCAGTTCAGTATGACCTCTAACAGGGTTGCAATTTCAGGTTTGGGCTGATATGAACATGTCTTAATCATAAATATCAGACTTGTGGTAGGGAAATATTGTCTGTGGTAATTGTTCTCAAATGAGTTGTTAGTAAATTGTAGGAAACAATTGACAAGATACTGTGCTGTGACTCCAAAGGTGTGCAGAGGTACAGGCCTGTGATTCAGACTGAAGAGGCAAGGAGGAGTCAAATGGGCTAATGACTGAGCAAGCAAACAGGTGATGGGGAAATAAGATCTGCAACTGTGTCTACTCATGTATGACAGGTGTCTGGTAATCTCAGAGTCTTTAAATGATTTTTGACTACTGGCTGAAATCTAATAATAGCGCCGTCTCCTTTAAAAGTTACAAAGATGTGTGGAAAGAAGGGATCAAATGTCAAACTGGCAATGGGCAGAGTTGAGAGTTCTGTGGGGAGGATGGAAAGGTAACTTTACAGGCACAGGAAGAGTAAGAATGAACGCTGATTATAACAGCATAGTGCCATAAGACAGCATAGGCTTGGTATCTGTACCCAGATGGTTTCCAGTGTGAACTAGATAGGACAAATTAGTAGTGAGAGAGATAAGAGGTTGCTGGTGGTAGGCAGAAAGTGAAGGTTTTGTGGATATGGGGAGTGATTGGAAGTTTAGGGAGAGAACTATAGTTCTGTGACTGTAAGGGAGCTGCAGTCTTTTTTCTTCCGATGTCAACTTCCTGTTGCCCAGAGTAAGCTGGTTGGGGAAACATAGTATGCAATAAAATATATACTAAACACCAATATAGCATACAAAACAATAACAGCAGCCAGTTTTTTAAAAAGTATCATCCAGAGCCAAAAGATGCTAACCGAAAGCTCAGAAAAGTCTGAGAACCCCTGCAGAAGGTCAGCAGAGAGAGTTCCACTCTGAGCTCCCAGGGGAGATAATTCCAACAGCCAGATGTCACTACAGAGTATGCCCTGTCGTGGATTGCCAGCAACCTGATATCTAGAGGTGTTTGTTTATGGTGAGTAAGATAGGATTACAACCAAAAACTCATTTCATATAGTGGGATGAACAGCATTCATGGTGCCTGCTGAGAGCCAGAAATGATGTCATTAAGCAGGAAGTGATGTCATTAGGCAAATGATGACCAGAAATGGGCACTTTGTTGTTATCTAGAAACTCATCAGCTGCAAATGACAGAAGAAATATTTATTATTATTATTAACAATATTTATATATTGCTTTTCAGCGAAAAGTTCACAAAGCGTTTTACAGACAAAATCCAATAAATAATGGCTCCCTGTCCCGAAAGGGCTCAAAATCTAAAAAAATAATACTTTCAAGATATGGGATGCCCAATTATCACGCAAATTATCACTTTTAGCAGTGCTGCTTTTTCAGCAGAAAATTTCAGCAGGTCTAGTTTAGCACTGTATGAAAGAGCACTATTGGGGTTCTCTTAAATCAGTCATCTTGAAGAGCATCTGGGGCACAATTGTGTTGACAAGGCTATTGTAGTGATTGAGGAGGAAAAGTCCTTCAGCATAGTAATTGCTTCTTGAAAAACAACCTGAAGTCACTACATTGTTGACGAGCATTTTTAGGCTTGAGCTAATGTTAATATGATTCTCAGCTGTGTGTCTTATATTGGAGAGGCCATAGCTTTCCCCTGGTGTCTGAAGCCTTCAACCACTTATATTTGGAAGGGAAAGGCCTGTTCCTATCAAGATTGCTTTGGTTCTGCTATGTCTATCCTTTTTGGTGGAGTATTGTGTTCATGATGAATCAGAATGAAAAGGCTGCTGGTACAGTCCCAGCAAATTTAAAAAATGGGCATTTGAACAGAGCAAGACAGTTTCTTTTCCCTTGTTTAAGTTTTCAAGTTGTACTTCACCTGTAAACTGCTATTTTAGCAGACTTGCATAAGCTTGCACTGTGCACACAGTTACGAACCCCATCCTGAGCTGTATTTTTCTATGCATATCCATGCTTCTGAGCCAGGGGTGGGAAACTGAGCACATTTCCCCCATTTCCATCATGTGCCTAACCCCAAAGGACTCACTGTCTGGCTGAATTGCTGCTCTTTGTTTTATTGAAAAGAATTTTCTCTCCACCAGTGTTTTTATTTAATAGTAAGTTACTATTGGGGCCATTTCAGTTAAATGGTATCATACTTTGCGCCATCAGAACTAAACAAGTATTCTGAGGACTATTGACTTACGAGATTTATCTCTTGCCCTTTCATTGTCCTTGAAGTAGCTTACAAGTACAACTGCTGTTAACAGATCAGGCAGACAGGAGACAAGCAGCCAAATCCTAAGCTGCCTGGCACCCAGAGGAGCTGAGGCACCTAAATGGTTATGGTTGTATCCTATGCCGTGGCAACCATGGGAGTCTCCTCACAGGAAGGGGACATTCATCCCCTTCCCTGGGTAAGCGTACAGGTCCCACAATGGGTCTCCTCCATTCTGTGCTGGCTGTTTTGCCAGCACAGACTGGAGAAGCTCCATGTTGGGCTTTTTTAGCCTGACACGGAGCATAGGATCTGGCAGAGGAGGGCTCCACCAGTCCCACCCTCTCCCGTCCCAGTTCCTGCTCCCTTCCTGCCCAGAATTCCCACACTGCTACCTGGCTGTGTGCCTTCCTGCAGGTGCGCCTTCCTGCAGGTGCCACCCAGTGCTGGGCCTAGTGCTAGCAATCCTTGCTCTCCCATTGCCGCAAATGTGCTTTACAGCACCTGGAGCTTAGCGCTAGTGCTGGGAGGGTTCAGCATTGGACCCTTAGCCTGGTCTCTAAGACAGTAGTGAAAGGTACCCAGTGACTATGACTAGACTAGCATGACAGACTGTATATTACTGGGGTGGCATGATGGAAAAGGCCTTCATATTAGTAGCTACTTGCCTAACCTCCCACGGTAACACTCAGAGAGGGGCAGCGGCCTGGGCTCAAATCTTTGATGATTTTAGAGGTTAAAACCAGCCCTTTGAATTGATTGTGGAAACCACCTAGAAGCCAGTGAAATACAGGAGGAATGAAATAAGGAAGAAATATATTTATTTCAGTGAGTCCCAGTTAACAACCTAACTGCTGTGTTCTGGACCAGCTGAGGTTTCTGAAAGTGTTTCCTAGGTTACCTCTCATAAAATGCATAGTGTTAATAGAGTCTAGATTAGCAAAGCACGGATAACTGAAATAAGGTCATTCCTTCTACTGCTGTGAGTTGTGGGTGCTTTCATTAGGTCATATTTGTTGAAGATTATGTATTGGACACTTGATGCACCAGTGTTTCTCAAACTGTGGGTCAGGACCCACTAGGTGGGTCGCAAACCAATTTCAAGTGGGTCCCCATTCTTTTCAATATTTTTAATATGTTAGACTTGATGCTACCATGGTATGTGACTGCAGTTGAGGAGACGATATAGACTGGTACTTTTAACAAGCTACTATATATATTATTTTAACAATGATAGTAAATGGGACTTACTCCTGGGTAAGTGTGAGACAGATTGCAGCTTAGGATTGTTAAAAATTTTCCTGCTTGTTGATGTCACTTCCGTTGGGTCCTGACAGATTCTGACAGATAAAAAGTGGGTCCCGGTACTAAATGTGTGAGAACCACTAGAATATACTTACTGTGGTGTTCTGTTTAATCTTTCACAAAGTAGAGGAAATAGTAAGATTTGATAGCAGTGAGTGCTTTTGTGTGAAGCAAGTCCCATTTACCTTTTGTTGCTGGTAGGTTGGGAAGAAGTTCAGCCTGCCTGTGCACAACACAGAACAGGAATATTGCTGAAAAAGCAACTCTTCTGAAAATACATGGGAAAATTACTTGATTTCTCTTTTTTTTTTTTGCTAGTAGAAAAGGAACCTTAAATCTTCTTTATGAAATAAATGGTCTTTTCTATTATAAGGTTATTCTGCATTGTGCACCCTAGAAATACTTCCTCATGGCCTTTTTTGTGATGCATTCTTGGTTGATTGGTTTCCTGCTGATCAAAGAAATTATAATATGACAGTATGGTGGTGCTCCTCAGCTTTGTCTAAATATAGCAGTGTGAAAGTAAATTTATCAAGTGATAGCTGAGCCCGTTTGCTTATGTCATAAGAACATGAAGGGGAACAGGCCTTCCCTTCTTCACTGCTTTTGGGTTTTGTGGAATACAGAATCAATTCTGTATTTTTTAAAAATGTTTGCACTATTCTTTGACTCTTTACAGTTTTTGCACTGATATTTTACTTCTCCCCCCCCCATATTGTACGCTGCCTTGAACACTCCATTTATTCAGAGGGGAAGTTGAGATAGGAATAATTTAAATAATTAAACAGTTTGCGGTTCTTGCTGCAAGTGACAGCATAGTTGGCCAGCACCCCGCCAGCCTTTAGTATCTCAAATTATTCACGTGAGTGGATCTAGTAAGACTAACTTATATAAAGACCTTGTCTATGGGTATTTGTCCTCTTAAAGGGGAGTGGTATGCATATGTTCTATCTCTGTGTGTTTTCTCTTTCAGGAAACCCAGCGCTTGCTGGCTGAACCTGTTCCTGGAATAAAGGCCGAGCCGGATGAAAGCAATGCACGTTATTTTCATGTGGTCATTGCAGGTCCACAGGATTCCCCCTTTGAGGGTGGGACATTTAAACTTGAACTATTCCTTCCTGAAGAATACCCAATGGCAGCTCCGAAAGTACGTTTCATGACCAAAATTTATCATCCTAACGTAGACAAATTGGGAAGAATATGTTTAGATATTTTGAAAGGTAAGTGTTTTAGAACAATGACAATTATGATCTGTTGTATTTTCATTCATTTGCAAGGTTATTAAGAGATTTGACAGATTTTGTATTTCAGTGATTTCTCTAAGGGAGAATGTTCTGTATTAAAAATGTGGCTTTACTTTTTTCATACTCTTTCCTCAGATAAATGGTCTCCAGCTTTGCAGATCCGTACAGTTCTGCTATCAATCCAGGCTTTGTTAAGTGCTCCCAACCCAGATGATCCACTAGCAAATGATGTAGCTGAGCAGTGGAAGACCAATGAAGCCCAAGCCATAGAAACAGGTGAGGTATCTGTATTCTCTACTTAGTGATTTATCAATTTCCTTTTAAGAGTCTTTTCCAAATGCAGGTGCCCAGAGTGGCTTATTAAAAAGTCAAAAATATAAAACACTCACAGCTCCATGGAATCATTTCAAGCTATAATACTGTAACTCATATAATTCAAATACTAGAAGTTCAACCTTGGGGGAATTAGATAATCAATACTGGATGTCAGAAGTGCCTGCAACTTTTTTAGCACAAGCTATCTTTAAAAACTGTCAGCTGGTTCAGAAGCAAACGTTCCTGGCCATTTGCCGAGCTTGCAAGACAAATGGAACAATAGAGCAAAAAGTCGTATTTTGTCCATAGCAATTTTTGCAATCTCCTTCTAGCCTAAGATTGTGGGAGTTGTTATGGGTAGGATTGTGACCTCTAAGTTTATGGGTGTGTACACAAACTGCCTTTGTATGCCAGTGATAAGCCTATAGGTGATAATTTGTCTCTGATAAATGGGTTCTGCATTCGTGTCATGCTAAAGACCTATCTGATCAAGTCTCACACCACTGCAGTTATTACATGACTAATGTGGATGTTTAAAATCTGCTGTAAGGATTTTAATTGCAGAAACGTTACAGTGTAAAGTGGAAACTTGGATGTTTGGAGGTTGTTCACAGGACCAGTAACTGAAAAATAGTTTTTGTAAGAGGAAGTATCCTCTTACAAGGAAGGATGGGAGGAGGAAGTATTGACACCAATTTAAATGAGATGCTTTATTGTCTAACACCTGTTTCTTTTTCTTTACAGCCAGAGCATGGACTAGGCTATATGCCATGAATAATATTTAAAATGTGCTCTGAATCAGTGTGCATCACTTTTTCCTGTTCTGCCAAGACCTCTTCCTTTTTTTGTTTGCATTTAATGGACACAGTCTTAGAAAACATTACAGAATAAAAACCCAGACATCAGTTCTTTGGTGATTTAAATGCACACTAGCAAATCTGTGTCTTGTCCTAATTCACTCCTGTTCCGCATGAGCAGAGGCTAGAAGTATCATCGGGATTGTTGTGAAATTGTTTAAAAGCAGTAGCACATCTCTGCTTTTAATAAGTTTTTCCCATCATGATTTAAGTGTAAGCACTGTGAATGAAAGTAGTCGGGGTTAGCTGCAGGGATTTTTGTTCTAATTGTGTGGGCTCTCTCTCCCTTTTTTATGGTGATGCTAATTGCATTGGTTAAAGCAGCTAACCCGTTATATTCTAGAATATGCCCTCTAGCCAAGTCTAACTTAGACACTGTAGATGGACAAGCTTGGTTGTCTGAACAAAAACGGGAACATTAAACATCCATCACCATAACTAATAATATTGTGATTCTGCTGTCAAGTGTAAAAACCCCTCAAAGAAAAGCTTGTGACCATTTTGTATGGCTTGTCTGGAAAATCTTCTGTAAATCTTATGTTTTAGTAAAATATTTTGTTATTCTACTTTGCCTTTGTACAGTTTGTCTTGCTGAGTTCTTTTTTCACTTTTCAATTGTGACAATCGTTTTTGTTTTGTTTTAAATGAAGCCAGATAGGAGCATTTGATTTTCATCCACCAAACAGGTGTAGTAAAATATCAGTTTTGTTTGCTGACTTGTATTAATAGACCACGCCGCATTAGTCTTCATAATATTTTTGTTTTTGTGTTCTTAAAAAGCCTCTAGTAAATGTAATTGCTTATCGGAATCTAATTAGGTTAGATGCCTCATTGACGTATATGTACTTGCGGTGTTAAGTACCACTGAAGCAGGAAGCTAGCAAAACAAACAGCAGTTTTGGGTGTATATGTAACTTGTCAGTCTTGTGCTAAGTATTATCAGTTATCAGATGAAACATTTAAAGGCTACCTGCATCTTTAAAAAAAAATTGACCCTCTCCGTAGAATGATATGGTACAGTACTGGTAATTGGTTGCTAAGGCATTTACAGCTAGCTTTGTTAATTCTTGCGTTACTTGCAAACTTTAAGCTACTTTAAGCCCATTTTTAAAAATCTATATACTTTTTTTTAAACTATCATGTAAACATGTGTATAACTCAAGGGAGCATATTTGGACCCCTTCTTTAACTTCTGTACGTCCTAAAACTTCCTTTTTCTGGTCCTACTTCTCTTTGCCTTGACCCCCTTTTGATCTCTGTGCTTTTGGTATGGCCAGTGTAATGCCAGCTTGCAATGGATAATTTCTGTCTTGCAGTTTAGGGGGGACAGTTTTGAGGTCCATAGTTCTCTGCCCATCATACCTCTTCTACCATCATCTGAGGTTTCTGTAGAATATGGTGTATGTATTGTGCTCTTATGTAAGATAAAGAATACCTATTAAAATCACATTTTCAACAGACAAAATGCTTTTAGTGATGGTATTGTCCCTCAGAGTTGATTGTACTGTGGCATGATAAAAGCTTGATGATGATCTACTGTGATAAGAAAGAGACTTCTCAAACATTGTGTCCCGTTGAGGCATCTTATTCAATTGTGTGCAAGCTTGCAGCTGGTTCCTCTCTGCTTTTGAGGAATGGCATTGTTGCTGTGATGAAGAGAACTGATAGTAATATGCTCTCAACCTTTTTACAAATGGCTTTAGTCCTTAAGTATTTCACTGGCAGGAAGGAACATAAATATTTTGTAGTGCAGCATCTTACGTGATCCTTGAAAGAAAGACTGAGCCCACTGGCACTTAGTTCTTAGGATGCTTAGGATTGCAAACCTGAAAAGCTGTGTCCTAAATTGAGTCAGTCATGATTAAATCCCATTGAAATCAACCCAATAACTTAGATACATGCCTAGCAGGTGGATTTATAGTGTAACTCTTCCTGATGCATTGGCAATTTTATCACATTCATAGTACGTCTACTGTGGGATTATACTTTTTAAAACAACAAATTAGATCTTAACGACTGCAGAGTTTTGTGACTTTTTTGTTGCTTAAGTTTTTCTGGGACTAAATGGATGTCATAAGTTCCTAGGGGAAAAAATGCTGTAAAATTTGTGTTTAAAAATGTATGCAGCAGCATGTTATAGTCTGAAAGACATGTGAAAGTCATATGATTAGAATGTTGCTTAGTTTTCATATCTAGGGCATAATTCAGCCAAAGTTAATCACTGATTTCAGTGGGGGTGTTATATTCTAATTCTATGCATGTTTACTTGAAGCAAGTCCCACTGAATTGAGCAGATCCAACTCCTGCAGAAGCGTGCATAGTATGTAAGCACATACTCAAGTCTCTTCTGTTGAAGTCAGTGGGGCTTATAAAAAAAGTGCTTAACTTTTGGATTGTGTCTATTTTATTTTTCCTCTTGCATGTGGTAAATGTCTGTAAATGTGTACCAATAATTGTCTGATTCAAGATCATATACTCTGGCATCATCACAACTTAGTGAACTGTACTGTGTTCTAAAGAGATCTGTGAACACTCAGACACTGTTGTCTGTCTAAAGAGATCTATGAACACTCAGACAGCACAGAGAGTGCTTCCAATCATCAGCTACCCTGTAGGACCTTACATCACATTTAAAACTGACTATGTTAGTCCTTGTGGGACTTGGTGCAGAAGCTGCTATATAGGAATCTAAGCTTGCATGCTATTTCTTCCCCTGTTACTGCATTCAAAACAGTTCCTGTGCCAAACATTTCTAAATATGAAGTTTGGGCATTCTTTGTGGACTACTGAAGAATTTCAAAAAAAAACAACCCCTCTAGGCTCCAGTTCTAAATGTTAAGAGTGATTGTTAAACTGATGTCTGGACTTATGAATCGGACTTCACCCCTTTTAAGTCTAGGAATGTAACTCTTGAGTCATCAAGGGTGCTTGAATCTTATCTGTATATAGATACAGAACCAATTGCTTTATATCTGATGTGAAATTATGCTTTGTTCCTCTGTGGCAGTGGTTCTTAACCTTTTTGGGGGCACAGACCCCTTTGAGAACCTGAAAGATATGGACCCTCTCCCCAGAAAAATGCACACAAACACACAACTTTTTTTGCATCCAGTTCATGGACCCTACCCTATGGCAAGTGACTGGCTGCCATTCGCAGTCCATTTGCTCTGAAGCAGTTCCACTGAGTTCTAATAGGACTACTCAACAATAAGTAGGTCATATATTGCTATCTTGGTACATATCAGACAGTTGGAATAGTTCCACTCTTCACACCAATAAACTGAGTCTCATTCCATGATTTCTACAATTGGGTCTGCAACAAAGTAAACATGTGTTTGCATTATGATAGGGAGAACTGGGTTGTTTTACTGAATTGCAGTACAGGAGTTTCCTCTTAATTTTGGTGCTAATAATTAACTTGGTTTGAAGAGTTACCTGGTGTATGTACCGATTTATGAATTGTCAACTTCAATTAAAACCATGTTTGCAATAACCACTTTTTTCTTTTAATTAGTAAACATTGAATGATCCTTGTGTTTGCAGCAATGTTGTTGAAAGGAAGAAAACCCCAATGACATCAACAAACCTCCATGCTTTGCGTGGATAGATGATTTAATTGACAAGAGTAAATGTATTGAATGTTAAGTGTAATTATTGGCCTAAAGCAAATGTGAGTTTTATGCTTTTAAAGGAAGCGTTATTTCCAGCACATTATAGATACTATAAGACATTTCATGGGCTAGTTGAATCACAAATGATGTATACTCAAGCTTTTAATGTACATTCCTACTATTTTCAGGGTTATTTTAAAATGCCTGATAGGTTTTGTTTAACATCTTCTGACTGTAATGTTATGACACTGAAATAAAAGGAAGAGTGATTATTCATTATACAATGAGCTTCTCATTTTAAAAGGTCCCCATTTTTCTTATTTCTTAAGCTGAACTGTTCAACTAAGAAAAGGACACCTAGTTATTTCTCCTTACAGGAGAGGACAGTATTATAGCTCTTTGTTCATATTGCTGTTTTCACTAAATATACAGTGACTAATGCTGGGGTTTTAGCTGGCCAGTGTGGTCTTTGGTAGAGTGACTTAGTCATGGTAGGATCAAACACTGAAGCTTTTGAACTTGTCCAGTGATGAAAGGGTGGTGTGCCTACTTACTAATCTTAATTTTTGAGGCCATTGCAGTGACACTTTACCATTTACTAACACCGTTAAGGAAACTAGATGACCTTACTGGGTACATTTCTTTCTGTTGGAACATTTATCTCCTGCTTTTCAACTAAAAAACTCTGAAAGCGGTTTACATAGCAAGAGGAAAAAGGACATAACTCCAGAAGGGTCCACAATCTGAAATTCCAGTCACTACAATCAATGGCATGCTAGGGGTAGTTTCTAGCCCATTATTAAATATGAGAAAATTACCTTAGTAAAAAGTACCTCTTTACCTAGTTAGCTGGGGGCATATATTTACAGCTAATTTTATCTAGAACAGGATGTTCTAAAACTTCCCCCCCCCCTGCAACCTACTTGTTGCAGGGGGTGCCATGACTCACTTTCTCTGGCACCAAGCTTCTGCAGACTCTGGAAACAGCCAGAAGTCACTTTCATGAACCTGGGAGTAAACCAGAAAGAAGTGCCTTTCCAGCTCCTGGAAGCCTGCAGAGGCCCAGTGTGGCATCCAATTGCATCCAGAGGGCTCCAATTCAAAGCCAGCCGGATGCAAGGCTGGGTGGGAGTGCCCAACCCAGGACCCACCACGTGGGTCCCAACCTAGTGGGTGCCATGTGGGTCCCAACCCAGTTTGAGAAACCCTGATCTAAAGATATCAAAATACTGTGGTTTCTGTTACTTGCAGTGGGTTGGATTCAGTTTGGCCTACAGTTCTATAACTTGTCTAAACTGGGAATTAGGTTACCTCTGGAAGTGAGTGATGCAACCCTAATCCTCACATAATCAAGATTTGTAAACTTGAAATTGCCTTAACCATGTACGTATTACTTCAAATGGCTTTTTGACTTCGTAGGCAGTGCTATCCAACTTTCCAGCACTGATGCTGCTGTGCCAATGAGGAGAGTGCAGTAGCCTGTGGTGGTGATGGGCAGACATGGAGGCTGCCTCAAGGTAAGGGAATGTTTGTTCCCTCACCTCAGGATTGCATTGTGGCTGCATGAGCCCTGGAACGGTGCATAGGATTGGGCCCTAAGCAGCTAATTGAAATGCAGAGGGAGCTGTTTTGGTAATTGAAGTGCCGGTCCTGTGGCTGACACATCTATTACTGTAGCAGATACAGGCGGACCAGGTCCCCTCTGTCTGAGCAGTGGGTATCTCAGAGAAGAGGTAGGAAGCTACTCTATACCAGTGGTCTCTGTTGCTCAGTATTGTGTACTCTGGTAGTGGCTCTCCAGTTGGGTGTCTTTCCTAACTGTACCTGGTGATGCCAAGGATCCACCCTGGAACCTGCATAGAAAGTATAGCACAATAAGCCACAGGCCTAGGCAGAGTAGCAGAGGCAGTGAATGGGAAGATATAAAAGTTTGGGTCCCAGAGGGAGCACCCCTCCTCCTCGCCACTTCTCTCTTGCATATTGGGTAAGGCAAGGGGAAGCCTAGCTAAGCAAGTCAGGTTCCTTGTGCTTATAGAAAAAGGACTCCATCACCATCTGGTGGCTGTCTCTATAGGGGTAACATCTCATGTGCAGTCCTCAAATGTCCTGCTGTTCTTGGATACATCCAGGCATATTACAGTGAAGCGGAAGAAACAAACTGGAACAAAATCCTTAGTAAAAAGCCGTGTGTCCCCTCAGAGGTGATGGTTGGCAACCTTCAGTCTCGAAAGACTATGGTATTCAGAGGTGATAGTTGCTTTCTATTTGAACCCTGACATGATCACCATAGGCAACCAAGAATTACTTTAAGGGGGAGAGTGATGGCAATGGGGTCCTTACTTGCCTGAACTTTTTCCACTGTGTGTATGTAAAAGTGGCAGCAGCTTCACCCATGCTTAAGGCACAGAAAATCTCATCCTTATGGTTGGCTCATATTGGTAATCCATTTTTTTCTAGTCAGGAAATGCCATTATGATATTTGCATTGTTTTTGGACATATTCTAGAGTAGGATATGGTGGCACCAGGAACATTTTCAGCATTGTTGAAGTCATTGCTGCCCTCAAGAGGCATGGTGCTGAACAAGAGGTCTCTTGTTATCTGGTGTGCTCCCTGGGGCATTTGGTGGGCCCCTGTGAGATACAGGAAGCTGGACTAGATGGGCCTATGGCCTGATCCAGTGGGGCTGTTCTTATGTTCACAGCCGGACACAGCATGCACCTGATTGGAATAGCTGCATTGCTACTGGAAAGGTGGATAGGATTGAACTCTTAGGCTGTAATCCTATTTTACTCACCAGAAAGAAACACCTCTATTGATTGTCAATGAACCCTACCAATAGGAAGGGATTTGTAAGGGCCTCTAATTTCAGAAAGGTGGTTATCGTTTTGATGGGCTTTCAAAGGTGATGTTAACTTGGTTTTCAAGGCCCTTTGTCTAAGCAGATAAACTGCCTGTATATTCATCTTCCATTACTACTGAGGTAGTAGCAGATGACCTCGGAAAGATGTCACTCAGAGCAATTCTTCAGGCAGGTTCTCACACTGAGGCTACTGCTCAACTAGTGGCTTCCATTTGAATGCCCCAAAGAAACAAGTTGACAACTGCTTAGGATCTTCATCCCACAACAGGAGATTTCAGACTGTAAATGTTAAGTGATGCTAACTAGTAGAGCTCATTAATTACCATGCAAAAATGAGGACTGGACGAGCAGTTCTGCTGGGATTGACATTGCTCTTGTAACTGAGTCAGAACGCGACTCAGAATACGTATGTATGTAGGGTAGTGAGATATAAATTATGTATTTATCTTGCCTACACCTCAGTCCTTATGATCTGATTAGCCAATGTCTAGTACATCCCTGTCTGCAGCACCACACAGATGTGACTGAACTCCTTGTGTAAGACTTTTCAGTCACCCTCCCCACCCTGCACATTACGCTAAACAGAACTGTACCTTACAGCCTATTCATGGCAAGCTTGAATAGTACTGAAATCGTTTCACATAGCATTAACTAGAGAAGATGACAGGTTGCCTCCCCAGCAGACATATTGCCACATATGTGGAACAGGCTATGCCTGGTTGTACGATGCATAGGAATTAACACTTTTCATCTGTATTCTAGCCCATCATTTCATTGCCCTTTGATGGCTTACTGCCTGCCTCAGACTTCAGCACACAATGCTTTTTGAGTGAAGTTTTGTATAGCTATTCTTTATATCTTAAGAATGTTAAGACCCTGGTTCAAATGTAACTTCTGCCATGAACTTATGTGCAGCTGTAGATAAGCCATTGATAGCCAATCCTAAACTAAACCCTGGCACAGCAGGGCTGCATGGCCTCCACTGTATCCAGCACAGCTTTGGAGCACACTGGAGGTCTCCATGGGATAAGGGGCATCCTTTACTCCTAAATAGCAATCAGCATAAGAAGGGGGAAATTACCAAGTATTAAATAATTGCCTTAGGCAATGTGCTCCTGTTAACAGGTGGAAGGCTTCTAGCAGAAGAGGTAATTATGTTTTTTACGCAGCAATAAAAAGATGTACTTTAGGCTTGGTTTGAGACCTCATTTTTAGCAGCATAAGCAAAATAAGCTATGGAATTAAACAGAATCTGTTCAGGATAGATGACACTTTCCCATTATATAGAGATACAAAGATCAAAAAAGATAGTGTATTAGCACTTCCATTTATGCAACATCAAAACCGCAAGCTCAGTTGACATGAAATGCTTACCATTCATCTTTGAAATACTATTCACTGAGCTGATGTAAATGGCCGGTGTAAAGAGTTGGCTAGACACAATAAAATCATACATGATTTTGAAGGATATCTAACACTGTCCAATGCGTAACCCCGATACTGGCTGGTTGCTGCTGAAACCATTTTTGATCTTGCCTTTAGCTAGGGAAGGATCCTTTGATATATCAGATTTCAGCAGAAGGGGCTGTGAGTGGCATCCATGCTGAAGCCCAGGTTTCGCAACTATGGATGTGTTAAGAAAAATGAAAACTAACCTTCAGCTCTGACCAGTAATCAGATTCCCTCCATGCATACTTACAAAACAAAGCTCAAATATTGAGAACAATTTCTACAGGCACTTCTGCACCTTAATGGTGCTTTTGATCCTGGAGTGCTCTGTCAGCTTCTCTGTTTTAGTCTGTCTTGTCTCTCGCCCAGGTTCCTTTTAGCATGTCTTCTTCCCTCTTTTGCAGACCTGGCCAATCCCTCTGCTTCCTTGCTTCCTCCTCCTGAGATGATACTAAACTGTTCAAGGTGCCGAAAGCCTGATTATGAAGAGCTCCAAACAGCTTTGCTAAAATAGGTGAAGGGACAACCAAAGGGCAAATGCACATATCTTATCAATACACATAGAGATGCACATTGGGGTTAAAAAAAATCCCAGGTGTTTATATGTATGTGCAAATGTATTCTGAGCAACTCTCCCTATAAGCTGCATGGCTGAAACCAAAGCCCCAAGCAGCTGAGCACATGGTGCTGCACACTGCCCGCAGCTCCATGGCTGCAGAGCTTAGCAATGTCATTGTCAAGCACTCGGTGCCAGCAGCTGCACTACGCTGCCACCAGAGGGTGCCTTGCAATTGGGATAAAAATAGAGAAAACAATTTGATTCTGAGCTTTCAGTGACTAACCCGGAAAGATGTTCGGATCGTGGTGGATAGCTCAAAGATGATGCTGAGCTAAGGCACAGTAGCTGTGAACATAAGAAAAGCCCATCTTGAATCAGGTCCAAGATCCATTTCATCCAGTATCCTGTTTCTCACCAGTTGCATCCGAGATGCCCACAAGCATTTTGCCACTGCTCCGCCACAAGTAGTATTCGGAGGTTGCACAGAACCATCACGACTAGTAACAACAAATAGACTTGTCCTCTATGAATTTGTCCTTGCCTGCACTGGCTCAACTCACGGTTTGAATTGGGCTGTCGGCTTTTCAGACCCTATACCTGAAAAGATCAGGTCAGACACAAGTATCTGCCTTATATCATCAGTAGTGACTACAGAGGCAAAGAATTTCTTCTCTGTACTCTTTACATCCTCTTTATTCTCACTGTTTGACAGCCCCCCCCCCCGGACAGGTTTTCTGCTTCTGATGTATTTAAATACAACTCATTTGCTTGGTGTTTTAGTCATAAAAATGGTTCCACAAGTCTATAATACAGTTACATCCACATTACTGTGTATTCAGGTTGCCACATCAAAGGATATTAAAGAGCTGGAATGGTACAGAAGCAGGAAACTGCTATGAGCAGAGGGCAGGGTCACCTTCTTTACAAGGCAAGGCCAATTCACGTTTAGGGAGTTTTGGTTTCAAAAAGCAGCAATGGAGGTATGACAAAAGCTTATAAAATTGTGTGGTGTGAAGAGACAGAAGTTTCTCACCGTTCTTGAACCAGGAATCATCCAAGGAAGTGGACTGGTTGATTCAGGACAGACAGAAAGAGCTTCTTTGCACAATACCGAAGTCTATGGAAACTTGCCGCAAGATGGCGTGATGGCCATGACCTTTGACCACTTTAAAAAGCAATTTGACTTGTCCCCCATGAATTTATTGCTGGCTACTGCTGGTCACAGCTATACAGCATGTACCAGGCATATGGTACTTAGTATATGGCACCTGGCAGAGTGCCTCTAAATACCAGTCACAGTGAAACATCTTCCTCACCTGCTTGTGGACTTTCAAAGCGGGTTGTGCTCAGTTATACAAGCCATACGAACACAAGAGCCCTGCTTGATCAGGCCAAAAGTCCATCTCTCAATGGCCCACCAGCTTCCAAACATTAAAGAAGTTAAAGCCACATAAAGGAGCCAGCCTTCTTTCAACTTTTATCTTTTTATTTTGGAGGTTCATTTCAGATATAAAAAGTCAAAATTCTTACATCAGTCTTTAAAAGAAAGCCATGCACACAGTTCAAACTGTTTACAACTTAAATTGTTGCTTTCCTTCAATTCTTCTCCCCCAACTTCTCAGAAGCATGTTAAGCAATTGTTTCCAACATTTTGGCAACAAGTGTAGGTTAGCTTCCAATAAGCATCCAAGATTGGCTCTTCGCTCCTATAACCTACGTAAATACTCTTGCTGTGTTTGTATGTCATGTTCCCAATTTTAACTGTAACAAGATTCTACTGGAAAGTCAAGACTTGTCTGTACTTGGCTGACAATGACCCTCTGACCTTGCAAACTATGTCTAGCGAGTCCAAAACATCTGGTCCAAAACATTTATCCCTATGCATTTGGAAAGCCAGCTACACATTCAAAGGTCACTTAGAGGAAAATCAGTCCTAATTTCTACTGCCACAAGAGTGCTTCACGACATGCCTAACTCCTCTACACTTTACTGCTAAATTGAATCTCTTACTGCAGCTATATAGCTGTGCAGTTTTAACTTGGTAGAAGAGGTTCTGGCTGTTATATTACTCACCCTATGCTTCTATACGATGGAAATGAGCAGTGTTCACTTTCCTGGGTCCATTGTCGACTAATGAAATGCAACAACGGTAGCAAGAGCATAGTCATTCCAGTGTTTTGTCACAAGACAGACTTCAGAAATAAATTTGAGCTAAGGGGCTTCACTTCAAGTTGCATAGGCTGAAGAGATCTGTACACCCATATATAACACTGTATGTGGCACAGCAAGTCTAGAGTATTTATAAACTATTGCCTCTGATTTGGTGAGCTTTGACAACTGTACATTTTTACACATTTTACAAATGACAGAAACCCAAGTAACCATGTAGTACCAGTATGTGGCTTCTAAAAGCCTGGCTTGTTTTTAGGTTCCAAAAGCATGAGTTGAGATGAAAGCAACAAACAGAAACCATCAAATCATTCACGCTTGTTCCATCACTGTGACCAACAGCACACTGTTCCATGTTGTTACCATAGGGTTGGTGTGTTAAGAGTGACAACTGGATATTGCATGGGTCTGTAGGGCTGATACACCAACTAAGACCTCATGCTCTGCTTCAGGGAGGAGTGTGTATTTGTTAGGACCCAGCTATCTGATTAGTGTAAAGTTTCACATTTGATGGATCTGCTATCACCAGGGGTGGGCAAACTTTGAACTTTAGGGATCCTTCACCTCTAACAATTGTGTAGGAGAGAGAATTTCAGCAGGCGCAGCTTGTCATCTGTGAGATGACAAGCTGCACCTGCTGAAATTCCCTCTTCCATACAATTGTTAAAGGTCCAGGATTCCTAAAGTTCAAAGTTTGCCCATCCCTGGTCTATAATATGAACTTTTGAATTCAGCCAAACCAGAATATGGAAATTAAGGCTCTTCAAGCACAAAACTGACCTATTGCTTCATTCAGATCTGAAGCCAGTATCACCTGGACCTAAACTCATGGTAAAAGTCTCTCTCATGGCTCTGAAAGAACTTTTGGCTCTAAAGCAATACAACCATTCAAATCTTACTGGCATTCTTTTGTTTAAATATATTTCTATGGCACAATAATTTATATTCCCATGTAGGAAATATGGAAAAGCTAATGGCATCAATGTTTTCTTTAAATTGTAACAGTGCATGGATCAAATTTATAGCGGCACTTTTACACTGTGTTAGAAGTTAGTGTAGATTTGTCACCTTCTCTTTCCCTGACAGGGCTGTGCGAAAGTGGAATTTCCTTAATAGCTGTGTGAAAAGCAGAAAATCTACAGGTGAAGTTCAATTAGGAACAAGTTCCACTTTTTAACATTCTGTCCATTCTGTAGTTAAGACACTAAAGTCCTGGATGGTAACCTAGTTGTGTCAGCAACAAAGTATTTACATTACATTTACTTTCCACTTTACACTATACACTAGTTGGGTTATTTACAGTGGGTTTATGTTACAAAGAAGAGACAGCCTTTGCAATAGAAGCAGTTTCTTTACCTCAACCACAGTTCTGACTCCAGGGAGAAGAGGAAGTTCATGTTTTCAGAGACTTCTGAAACTAGAACTTGTACCATTTTAGCAAGTTTGTGTCCATGTTTTAATGGCAAAGAGTAAAACTGACTTGGAACCCATTTAAGCTTGGAATCTGCCATTTCCTGAAAGCTCAGGACCCTTCTTTTCTAAATACCAATACAATTTGTGTGTTTAAGAAACAGCATGGAAGAAGCACAGATGTCTCCAAAAGTGACACATGCACCACTTCCTGGTATGGCAAAGCAACCCTGACTTTGGTGAGAAAAAGGGCAGGCAGGTTAAGGAACAGGCACATGTGCATTTTTCAGGAATCTGCCCATGTGTCTCAATGATTTTGAGAAAAAGCAGTAAGTATGAAAGATTTGGCAAAGGCAGATAAACTGGCACCTATTCAGGCAAGGACTGCCATGTGAAATACTCAAAGGGACGATTGACACTTCTTGAAGTAGCAGAAGGCACTTGCTGTTGGTTTCCACAGCCTTGAACTCCTCCAGTTAACTCTGTACTGTCAGACTATGCTAAAGCAACATCACACCCATCTATCAGTTTGATTTTTAGAACATTTACAATAAACTTATGCTAAACTCAAATGCCAGATTACAAATTCACTTATCAGGTATTTAAACTTTGAAAAATGAGAGGGCCATTTAAGGCATCTTTAAGAATTCCCTGTATGGCTTTGGTTTGCTGAATTATACACTGCTAAAAAAGGAAAAGGTTTGTTTGAACATATGAAAAGCATTCACACACTCAGGGCACCGCTGAATATACACATAGCATGTGGAAGAGACATCTCCCCTTTGATGGTGTACAAGAAATGAATTCAGAGTTTATCTTACAGTAGAGGGCAGCCCAGAAGTCTGTGCTGAAGTGACATATAGAGAATTGTTATCAGAATGGGAAGAGACCACAGAATTTCCATTGGTTGGCGAGCACCCCAGTTTCAATTTTTCCAAGTACTCTGCATGAACAGGCTTGTGACACTGAAGGACTTTGATTGCATCCTCAACTTTAAACCATTCTCTCTTCCTTCCTAAAGAGAAAAAGTGGGAGAATAGATAGCTTGAACCATGTAATCTATCAACCTGAAGAATCAGTAGTTGCAACAAACACTCATAGTTATATATCTAAAAAGACTAACGGCCCAATCCTAAGCTGTGCTGGTACAGTAAGGTCACATATCTCACGCGATATCCTGTGCTGGATATTTATCCCCTTACCCTGTATAGTGCTCCAGCCTGCCCAATAGGGCTACTCAATTCTGCACCTGCCAAATGGCTGGTGAAAGTCCAAGAAGCCCAATGTAGGAGCCTAGGGTTTGGGGGAGACCTCCTCTCCTGACTCAGCCTTTCCTAGGCTCAATCCATTCCCCCCCCCCATTCCCAACCCTGCACCATACGAAGCAGCTCTTACCTGCTCCAGATTCAGTGCCTGTGGGATGGCACAGGCCTTCCCGATGGCACAACTTGCCGTAAATGTGCTTTACAGCATGTTTGCGGCATCCTAGGCCAGTGCAGCACTAGCTGTGCTGGGTGTAAGGTTAGAATTGTGTTGTAAGCTGGACAAAGTGTGATCTGTTAATATATTCTGGATATTATTCGACTCCTTGGTTGGATTCTTGCCACAAACCTGATAGTTATTTTACTAGTACTTAACTGGAATTAAACACAAAGGACTGTAAGGGGAGATTTTTCCCAGGCTCTCCTCCCTCTCTATAGTCCCTGTATATACTCAAGGGTTAAGGAACAGAAGATGATTTTTTGATACAACCCCAAAACAAGCTACTTCCACTAACTATTCTAAAAATGCCCAATTAGTGTTAAAATAACTGAACTTCACTTTTGAAAAATTCTGAGTACATGTATTCCTTGAGTAGCAGAACAGTCTAAGACAGTTACCAGTTATGTGAAGGCTAAAAATAGCATTACAGAACTATAGAATATTTAGGAAAAAAACCAGCTTGCCTATATTTACAGAATCCTCCCAGTCTTCCAGGACTTCAGTCACTGTGAGAACATAAACATAAGTCCTATGCTTTCGGTCTTGATTCTGCTTCAGTATGGAGAAAAGAGAAAAGTCTTTTAATTCACACACAATCATTAGAAAAACCAAGACAAAACCAAGTATGAATGTTCATCAACCCTACAGAACTACCTCTCATATGCCTGACAAGGTAACAACTAGCTGATACGAGTTCCAGGTAACAAGAAGCAGATAGGGTGGATAAATACAGAAAACAAAAGATCCGAGTTTAAAAGATTATTAATTCCCCATACAGGAAACTTCCTTCACTCCTCTTTGACAGCAGCCTTCCAAAATGCTGGAGGGTTAGGAAAACTGAAGCAAGATGAAATTCAATGTGAGGGAGAGAAACTGGCAAAGTCCCTTCAAGCTTATACTTAGTATGGTCAGGTTATACACTCGGTGTGCACCTAAATGTGCACCTTTATTTGGAAAGTTGAATCTGAATAAACGATTCAAGATCAGCCTCTCTAGGGATTTATGTAGGTAATTTAAGCCAATCCAACCTGCTCTACTGAATGGGTTCTTTTTATTTTTCCTCATACCTCTTAAGCCATTTGCACACAGCAGCATTTTCCTGATCTTAAGTCCCAGTTTGGCTTTGTTCATCACAATGCCTCCAAATGTACATTTGTGATTCAAGCACCTGTTTTCCAGGTACTCTCCCCTTCTGCCTTGTATTGGCACATGTATAAACTAAATTTCACAGACCACACATCTAACATGACATTTTTAGACAGCTCACCTCAAATATTCCAAGCAGCCTGCCTAGTTTTCCTTTCACTCCAGCCTGTTGGGAGAAAGAGATGGTTAGAGTTCCACTTCCTTCTCACAGATGACTCTTTGCTCTTAATTACTAGATTATAAAATCGGAGTTATCAGTATCAAGTGCATGAGATAATGGCTTCATGATTTAACTCTGTGTGCGTCCTGGAATAATCCTCAAGTTTCTTTGCAACTAAAGAACTGCATCTTTTTTCTTGACAATCACTCCCTTATCAACCCTTCCCTAGCTGTGCACAGGAGTGGGTGGCTTGCCCCAGAACTGTCCTTGAGGAAAGAGGCTTCCTCAGCTACTCCTGCCTCCTAATCTCTCCTTCCCCAAATTGTGCTCTTGACCAGCAAGGCAGCTGCACAGCCACGCAGCCCACTGGTGAACCTCTGCCCCCCTGCATTTCCACTTCCAGTAAGGCCAGGTGAAATGCATCAGCTCATCATCAAGAGGACTTCACTTATATTGTGAAGTGCTACTAGTGGTACCAAAATTTCTGCTTGAAGAGGACTGCTCCAGTCATGTGGTTTCGATGCACTGTCCACCTGCAAATCTACAGGGATATTTTCATCTGCGGTTTGATTTTTCACACAGTTGATAAGGTTTCCCCACCCAAACTGCAATTACTCTTTTACGCATGGTTCAATTAACATTTGACAGAAATAGTGCATGGCAATGCATTGTATGAGTTCAGAGGTAGACCTGAGTACCTCCACAAGGTGACAGATACAGACAGGACCCAACTAAGATTTATCATGGATAACACAAATCAAGTCTCTGAACATTTGATTGTACTTTTGAGTTGAAACCTACCATGACACTAATCCCAAGTACATTCTCCAACCAACAACTGAACATTTGTTCTGGCTCTTAAGTCTCTGCTTAAGAACTAGTTGTGTTCTCCCTGAGCATTGAGAGTCACACTAAACACAACACTTCTGTCTTATGTGTTAAGTGATACTTAAATATTACATCCTGATGATTTCAGGCATGGGGCAAGTAAGAGCCCATAAAAGTCGGAGCCTGCAACAGAGTGGGCAGCTATTACATATTGCTTTAAACTCAGAACCACTTTTCTGACCCAGAGCATTTGATTGAGCCATTAAAGACAGGCAGTGGTTCTCATTCAAGTAAGAGACAATCTAGATCTCTTTCAATATGCTACTGCTAGACTTTGCAACCAATACCTCATTAACACTACAGGTTGATTGCCACTGCACGATTTTATGTCCATATACCTGCCTATGGACAGTAGCAATGGTTCATAGGGTAACATGGCTAGTTATCCCAAGTCTACATATCTGACCAAGCACTATCATGTTGCACAGTGAACCCCTGGGGAAATTACTGGACTTTGCAACAGACATTGCCACTAGATACCTGTAAATGAATTCTTAAGTTCTTTTTTTTTTAAAAGCTTGAGAAGTGATGTGAATGGGAAATGAATCACTCATCAGCAATGGGCTGCAAGCGTCACATACTAGCTAACGTGTCTAGGACACATGCATAACTACTGCCTGCACAACACCATCGTTGGCCCTAGGAATCTTATTTGTCTCTTGTCTGAGTACTGTCCACATCCATCTGAAACCCTGGAGAGCTGCTGCTATTCATTGTAGACAATACTGAGCCAGATAGGACAGGGCAGCTTCATATCCTTATTGGAATGTACACACTTTCAGCAGTTTATAGCACCTGGCAGACATGATTCTCCCTGGACTTGCATGTTCTCTCTCTCTCTCTCTCTCTGGCTTCTTCTGCCTAGAGATTTTCCCTTCCTTCCCCAAATCACCCCAGGGTTGTTGTGCACTCCGTCAGGCACGTTTTAGCAACAAACAGTCAGTGCTTCTTGGGTACTGCTGAAGCTGCCACTGCTTGCTGACGTGCAGTACAAGATACCCCACTAAGGGTGCAATCCTAACCCCTTATGTGAGTGCTTTCCAGCACTGACATAAGGGCAATGCAGCTCTGAGGTTAGGGATTCCCTTACTTTGAAGAGGCCTCCGTGAGTGACCCCCAACTGCAGGATGCACCGCACGGCCCATTGGCACTGCTATGCCAGTGCTGGAAAGCACTGGCGTAAGAGGTTAGGATTGAGCCCTAACAAGGCTAGGCCCCTGACCCAGCCACACCCCCCCCAAAAAAACTCAGACCAATAATGTTGGTGGGAGACTGGGAGCTTAACAGAACTGAGCTCAAATCTAGAAAGGGAACATCCACGCATTGTTTCAAGCCAAGAGCAATGGAGTCATGTACCTCTTCATAAACTTCTCTGACCGCAGCACCACCTGGTTCCTCTTCTGGCTCCATTCCTCCACCTGGAACTATCCACTGATCTGGATACCGGCTGCTGCTTACCAACAGTACCTGCAAACATATGTAGTGCCTTTTAACAACCAACTATAAAACCCAACGATACTTTATGAAACCAGATTTGCATTTCCCAAGAACAAATGTTAGCATTTGGAATAAGCTGTGCCTTGATGATATATACCTAATTGATCCAAATCAAAGACTGCAAGGCATTCTATTGATACAGGCATCCTATTCGTAAAGTATTAAAATTTTTGCCTCTAAATATAAGACAATATCAACACACAAATCAAGTGACATTTTCTTCCCCATGACATTTATGTGTTGTTTTAGGTGCCTCCTCAGCAAATCATTCAACCACTAAAAGAATGTTCATCTCGCTGCACTTTTGCCACCAATCTTTACTGTTTCAATCAAATGTGTTGATAAAAGCAGCACATCAATACATTTTCTGGGGTGCATAGAAGCCTTCAAGTATTATGTACTTTCCCATCATAAATGACAGTGGTTCCTAACCTTTAAGAAGCCTGCAGATCACTGAAACAAAAACTGAAATTGTTGTGGACCACATGCAATCCTTCATCCCCTCGCACACAAAAAATCTGATTGAAATGAGAATTGGAATGATTACTTGGCAGAAATTTCACATACTATATGCGGGTATCTACGGTAGATTTGGTAGTCCACAGGGGAGCACTTGGCAAGACACTGAAACTTCCAGTAGCAGATATGGGCAGTTTGTTCTCCAGCCTCCCTGGTGGTCTTTGCCTTCTTGCTGAGTCAGTGCTCCCCCACAGACCACCAGAAAAAGCAGACAGCCCACAGCCAACACCTCAGTGGTCCTTAGGAGACTGTTTGCTCAGCAAGATGCTGGAAGTGATAAAGGCAATCATCTTTTTTCCTGAGACCTCACAGACCACTTTCCAGAGTCCCACGGATCACAGGGTGGGAACCATTGATATATGAGCACGCATTTATTCAGGTTCCAAATAGACATTCCTATACATTTATTATTTCATGGGAATATCACAGCATAACAACTTAAGAACTGATATCAAACTTTTTGCTGCTTCTTTGCTAGCACCAATCCATGTATTATATAAAAATTCTTCAATTTCCCCTTCAGTCCCATCTACTGGCTCTAGATGTGTTAAAATACCCTACATACTTTTGATAAAGTTTTTTTGTTTGTTTTTTATCCATCCATTGTTCAAAAGGAGCTAATATTCTAGAGACATTATACCGTGTCTTAACTACAGATCTGCAAATCCCAACAAAAAAACTGAATAGCTAGATATCTTTGATTTTCACAGTTCGCATAGGTTTCAGACACAAATGCATCATGTTTCAAGTAGGTTATCCAAAATATCTATGTTGTTCATAGTTACCAGATTACAAGATGTCAGCTTTTATAGCACAAACATCCTAATCCTAAAGCATAAAAAAAGTTTATTCAAACATATCTCCTTTTTTGAGAGCTGGATTGTCCTGCACTTTTCAGACATCATTTATTGAACATTAGGCAGCAACACCAGCTACTCCAAACTGCATGGGGATTTTTCTTTACAGAGAAATGCATGTTGGGTCCAATATCCCCATGGTGTCCAATAAATAAAGCTCTGCAAATGAGATCGAGTTCCAAGTTATACGACTGTAACCACAGAAGTCAAACCCAATTCAGATAATCTGAGTTTCCACCAGGAAGTTTAAGAAAGCTACTTATGCAAGCCAAGCAGAAACTATACTACACATTTCTCTTCACCGGCAATCATATGCAGAAAGACTTTCCGTTATATTATTATTATTATTAACAGTATTTATATACCGCTTTTCAACAAAAAGTTCACAGAGTGGTGTACAGAGAAAATCAAATAACTAATGGCTCCCTGTCCCAAAAGGGCTCACAATCTAAAAAGGTGCAAAAGAACACCAGCAGAGAGCCACTAGAAAAGACACTGCTGGGGTATATCAAGGTCTGCTTAGACCAGTGATTTTCAACCTTTTTCAGCTCATCCAAGGCAATAAAATTGTCAAGGCACACCATCAGGTTTTTGACAATTGACAAGGTACACCATGCTCCCATTGGGGGCTCACATCCCCACTGACCTTACTAATAAATGATCTTCCCCCAAATTCCTGTGGCCCACTCACGGCACACTAGTGTGCCATGGCACAGTGGTTGAAAATGGCTGGTTTAGACAATCTATGGCAGCAAAAACTTTCCATTTTCCTTTGTAAGAAGAAAATGCTTTTTATGTGTTTTAGAGTCACATTACAGGTTGAGCCTCATCCAAGCATTCCGTTCCAAGACTGATTTAAAAACAGCCTTGCTGACCTTTGTGATGTAAGATAAGAGTCATTAAGAAGACAATCCATCAATCAGTCCTCCTCCAAGCGCTTACAAAGGCGCTTCACTCAGTTCCTCCCTTCACCAACCAGAAAGTGATCACCTTTCTTTCACCTGCTCAGGGGGAAGGGAGGGGCCGCTGGAGAGAGGAGGATTGATGGATTGTCAGCCAGCTGCCCCCCCTCTCATTAAGGAGGCTACTGTTAAAGGACTGTTCAGCTTTTCAAACTGATTTTAAAAAGGGTGCATCTCTTCCCTTCTCCAGGGATCAGCACATTCGTTCTCATTTGCAGTGGCCATTTGTGTTGAATCAAATCCGTGTACAAAAAAATCCATGTATAACAAGGCTGGACCTGTACTCAATACATTCTGACTTTGTTCAATTTGTTGGGAAAAAAGTTCAACAATGTAGGTGCTTTGGAATCATGCTGTGCTTTCGAGTTCAAGCTAGAGCTAATTACAAGCATTTTTAAAATAACCTTATACAGCTTAAGCTGCTGTCTGAACATCATCGAAGCAAAACTCTGAACATTTAGCTCTTGGAGGATGCTACTATACAATATACTACACACACACACACACACACACACACACACACACACACACACTGCAAATATAGTGCATTACTTTGTGCTGTGTACCAGGGATGGGAACTCAAGTCAAGTGACTCAGACTTGAGTCGCAAAAATGCACATTTTTCACAAGGACTCCTGAGTCATGCAATTGGAAGACTCAGAAAACACTCAAGTCAAGGGCCCCTGACTCAGCACTCATCCCCACACATACAGATTCAAGGCTTGCTCACTGTTTTTGTGGCGTTCAAAACCTCATGAGGAATGACCCTCATTCAGACCAGGCAGGCAGCAGGAAAGTTTCAGCCTGGAGGCAGGGAAGAGTGAATATTTGCTTTTGCATCTAAGCAGGAAGGGGAGGTGGGAGCAAGCTCTTTTGCCCATCTCTGATAGAAGGAACCAACAGGACAAAGGACAGGCATTCTGATAGTTTGGCTGAGGTACAGCAGGAGGAGGAGGCAAGGGTGTCCTTCCCCTATGATTAGCTGCAGAAGTCCAGGGAGGGAGATTTTTCCATAGACAAATGATGGGAGAAGGTAGTTCTTAGCCATCCTGGAGAAATTCATGGCATGGCTCTAGCAAGCTCACTGAATGGCATACTGGTAAGCCTCCCAGCTGCTGCGCATGACCTCTTCTTGCAGTTCATTCCATCCCACCTGCCCTGCTTACAGATGGGCAGGCACATCAGGGAAGTGTTTAAAGAGACCTCTGCCACACATACACAGGTAGCAGCCTTGTTTTTTTCCATGGCTAGTTTTTTAAGGGGGGGGGTGACTAGACTCTAGAGTAGTAAAATGGCAACTCAGAAAGTGCATCTGTTATGACTCATTTTCAAGTTGAGTCGTAGAGGGCCGAGACTAGACAAATCAAGCTATGCTGGGCTTTCCCATCCCTGTTGTGTACCTCTGAATTCCGTATCCATCCAGTTAAAAGAATCTGTTAAAATGCTTTCTGTAGTGCCAGGTACTCCAAGTCACTCATTTTAGCTTTCACATTTCCAATGCAGTGAGTCATTTGTTTTCATTTGCACATTGTTCTCATGTCACTTTCATCCTCATTTTGAGGGTCATGTCAGACACCTTGTTGGATGACTAGCTTTGCCTTACCATTTCCTAGAGAAAATAAGCTGCTGCATTTCTTGATAACGACAGAAGACAAAGTGATGATCAAGAGTTTCAGAGATACATTATAGAAGGGCAGAGCAACAAGATGCAGTTTAAAAGTTATGGAAGCACAAAGTGTCCCTGACATCCTCCAGCATACCTGAATTTTAGATACCTTGCATGTTACTGTAACCTTAAACTGAATGACACTTTCTATTTGCACTGAAGCAACTAGCACTTCACATGTCTAATCATGTGAATGGCCACTATTACAAACAGCATTATTCTTCTGTATCAAAACACACAGCTTAGCAAAATTGTTTCAATCAGCAGTTACCATTGATCACAAGCCTGGACAGAAATTCCAGTTACTAGCACAGGGAGGAAGCTTCAGTCATTGTTCAGTTTACCTGAAGCTTAACACACACCTTTGTATCATTACACAAGATTCAGATCCCACCCCAACATATCAAAACACACTATGTTTTGAGTGACTGTAGCATTAATGGTAGATGTATTTATGTTAGGAGTAGAAAACTGAATTTGAGTTTTGGTCATATGACCAAAAACCTTAATTTTGAAGAACATATTTGACATTCATTAGATGCAGACCAATTTAAACAAATGCATCATCCCATCACAGTTTTCCAATTATTCAGCTATATCAGAAATATAATTGCCAGCTTTTGCAGTTTTTAGGATGAGATAACTCTGTCTACAACCTCAGTATTTAAATGATTTATACCCTGCCTTTCCCTCCAGATAAGTGAAACACTGAAGGAAGAATCAGCACAAGATGAGATGAATATGTCCTTGTAGTTACTTTTCCTAAAGCTATGTCTAGGAATTCATAACTCTCCCAACAGCTTCACCTTCTTACAACTGATGGTAGGAATAACCCCCGCAAACATTTGGCCCAATCACACACATCGTAATTTTAGAACTGTGAATGAGATGTCAACAGCAAGTCATCCCAAATATATATCATCGAATATGTTAGCAATATTACAGTTCTCATACAATCTGTATTTGTTTGTATACACAGGTGCTCACTATATTTGAGTGGTTCTCCAACTGTGGATTGTGACCCATCAGGGGAACCGGAAATGGGTCATTCCCCCTTAAAGGGAGTAGCCCAGTAATGCGTACTCCAAAAGTACTGCAGCAATCACAGCTATTGCTTTTACAGGGGCTTTTACATTTACTGGGGGAGAGGAAAATCACACTGGCCTTTGGCAGGGTCCAAGAGTAGCTCTGTGCAGCCCCAGGGAGGCTCACAGTGGGGGCTGTGAGCCTCTTGAACCTGGCCAGAGGCAAGTGCAATCTCCCCCAGCTAAGTGTAAAAGCTCTTGAGTCACAGCCCCCACAAACACTTACCACAATCTCAAAGTTTGAGTAGGACTTTGGGAACAGCTGCTCTAACTTGTACATCAGTTGCCTACATCCCATTACTAGCCTTGACAGGTTGTCATTTTAACAGGTTGCAACATCACAGCAGAAGTATCTCACCCAGACATTTCTCTTCTGGCTCCGCAACTTTGAAATTCTTTGCGGGGGTGGACGGGTGGACACTCACTTTTTAACCCATACTTGCCATTTTTAAATAGGTCTGAAAAATAGACCTTGGCCCCGAATGAATTTATTCTGGTTTTAACTGATACTGTAGAATATAGTACTGCTGTTTTTTAATCTTTTCTGCTCTTTCAGTATGGATTTCTTGTGTAAAGTTTTATTCTTTTCACTGCAAGCCACTTTGGGAAAAGATGCTTTTAAGTAGCATATTAAATGCATAAGGGTCCTTCTTAAGAGTAAGTGATTGCCACAACTCTGTCTTTAGCTTCTTGAAATGAGGCAGCCTAATATGAGCATGTTCTCTTTGAAACAAACCTGAAAATTTCTGGGGGTGAAGGCGGATCTGAAGGCAAGCAGAATGCCAATGTTATCTCCAGTTATACTGGAGATAGTTTCCCCTTAAGGTGGCAAGGCTCCTGCGCTCTACTTTGGCAGACACCTTCATAATCCTTATGGAGGCCTCTGCCAGCTACTGGAGGTGACCATTGTACAGGCTCCAGCAATTATAAAAAGATCCATACAGCAATTCGGAAACTGAGATGTACCACTGAAAGACCCCATCTCTCCCGTTTTTCATGCATTTCCATGTGCAGATTGAATCAGCCAATTGTTACAAGCATCTCTGTGAGCCAAATTACCTCTAGCAAGTCAACTTGCTAGGTACTTCAATCTTTAATACATTGTCTTAAACCACAATTGTCTTTATGTCATGCCAGACTGGAACAGGCAACTATGACAAACCATATTAGCAGATAGCAGGCAATCAGCCACGGCCAACGTTGTCCTACTTCAGCCAAGGCAAAAGCAGTGCAGAAAGGCCAGGCATACTGCCCTGCATTATGCCATCAACTTGGCAAAGGCATGCACACAGTATGGTTGCTACTAGTCATAATTCAAGGTATAATTCTGGGTCAGAATAGAAGAAGTTTTAGCACAGTTCCAGTCCTCCTGTTGCTCCAGAAATCCACATGCATCACTGATTTTAAGACTCCAAGGAAATCCCTCTGCAAAGGGTCTGTCAACATTTAGGACATCACTCTCTCCTCTATTCCCATAGTCACCACAGGCTTATGCTAACTAGAACACAGCAAGACTCACCTGCAGGACAAACTATCGCTTATCACATAGCTTTGGTCCACTGAAATCAAGTGTCGTAATAAAAACCCAGCTAGATAAAGCCAAAAGCCCATCTAGTCCAGCCTTCTGCATCTCACAGTGGCCCACCAGATGCCTCAGGAAGCACACAAGACAACAGGAGACCTGCATCTTGGTGCCCTCCCTTATACCTGGCCTTCTGAGGTAGCCCACTTCTAAAACCAGGAGGCTGCAAATGTCCATCACAGCTTATAACCTGTGATGGACATTTCCTCCAGAAATTTGTCCCATTCCCTTTGAAAGGCATCCAGACAAGATGTCATCATCACATCACGTGGCAAGGAGTTCCACAGACTAAGTGTCATTTGTATTACACAGCAGCAGGACTCACAAGGCAATTTCTACCCATTACAATGCTTGAAGTCTCATGACAAGCCATGAGACTGAGTCACTGAAAGTATTGAGTACAATACCCACACTTGCCACAAATATTTTTTAAAAAGATGTTTTAATACTTGGGTACAGAAATGCCCGATTCCAGTGATGAGAAAGGAGCTGCATTTAATTCTGCTTAGCCCCGCAAAGGCCAACTGAAAGTCACAAGCAGTCTGCTACTCCACAACAAGGGAGGACAGCCTTGTTCACATGTATCTGTGCATCAATTTGATCAGTAGGTCTGCCAAGCTACTCACCCAGAGGAATGCAGTCTGGCCAAGCTGCAAGATAGCAACTGTCCTGCTGCTGGAAAGTATACTATTCTAGCCTACAACAATTAAGATTTTATGTTTTTGTATGGTTAGAGCTCCCTCTACAGACTCAAAGGTATGAGATAAGCTTAATACATGGAAAAACCATTACAGACCTACAACAGGCAAGATTACTCAAGGGTCCAACAGACTACAATAGAACAGTGTTTCTTCCATACCACTTCACTTGGTCTATCTATTGGAAGTACCACCAGAAGTAACTGGCAATGATATCACCAGCAACTTCTGAATTGGGAGGCCAGACACAACACAACAAAGATGCTCAGGGGATGGGAGGGTTTCTTCTAGCATGCAAAAAACACAAGCTGAAGCTGTGTTCACTGATCTGAGCTTCCTATTGCTGCTTGATGTGTTGCATTGCTGGTCTTGCTGCCAGGCAGTGGGGGTCTGTGGGTCCCACATATACTATCAGACACCAGTGGTACAGTGGTTCAAGTACCACTAGTTGAAAAATGCTGCAGTAGAATGTTCGCCTTCTCACAACACAACACGTATGGTCCAAACTGTCTGTATGACTGGAAGATGTTTTTGAACCAAAATGAAACCAGACTACAGGCACTTAACATCACAAGAGTTGAGCAGTAGCAGCCGATCCCCTGGATGAAAGCTGATAGAAGCTAGGCAGCATCTGGTCTGGACCAAGGCATCCCCAAGAGATGAGGTAGGAATGATCTAGAGCAGTTCTCAAACTGTGGATCACGACCCTATTTTTGGTGGGTCGCAAAACTGACAAGCTGCTAGCCAGCAAAGAGAGTGTATTGAGCCCTATGGAAACAGAAGTGAGCGGCACATGAGCAGGCAACTGAACCTTGGTTCACTTTGAAGGGAAAGCCAAGGGGAATGCAGCAGCACCAGTATGGCCCTGATAGAATAAACACAGCCCCCAACAAAATCTTGAGGGAACCCCCCCCCCCAAATTGATAAGGAAAATGTTTTGAGCCCCATGGAAACAGTCACACTCATGTTTACTCATGAGTAGGCAAACATGCCTCAGGTCTTATCAAAGGCCAGGTGAAGGGGAATGCAAGGCCACCAGAATAGCCCCAATTTGATGATAGCGGAGTTCAACAAATACTCCAGAAGGCAGCACCCCACCCTACTGAAAGGACAAAAAAGGACGAAGACAGATTTGAGCCTCCTGAGTGAAAATCTTTTTTGGTCTTGTAGAGCTAGGAGGGTCCTAATATAGGTGGGTCCTAATAGTGTGTCATTTTTAAAAAGTGGGTCCCAGTGCTAAAACGTTTAGGAACCACTGTCCTAGAGCATCTAGGAGGAGGAAAGATACAATCTGAAAAGTGAGCATGCAGTAGGACAGAATAGGGCAAGAAGTCACATGGGGAGGGGGAAAAGAACATATATAGGTATTGATATGTGTATAAATACCTATATATATGTATACTAAAAGCCTCTGAGCTAAGCTGGGGGGGAAGTAGGAGTGCTTGGCTGCAAAGGAGAACACAGATATAGTAGGCATAATGGAAAGAACCTGTGGAATACAGTTACTCCAGGATACAAATTCTATAGAAATGACAGAACAGGACATACTGGGGTTGGTGTAGCTCTGTATATAAAGTTATAGAATCCAACAAGTTTGAAAGCTGGGAAGGAGCCAACTCCACTGCAGAATCACTGTGGGTGGAAATACCAAATAAAGTTCAAATAATACTGAAGACATGCTACTTCCGTCCTGATCAAAATGCTGAGAATGATCATGACTTGGAAAAGCAAACCAGGGAGACATCCAAAGAAGCAAGTATTGTACTAATGGAGACTTCCATTTCATATTCAGGCCATGACAAAAAGAGAAAATACCTGTGTTCCAAGACAGCTAGTATTGGAACCATTTCTAGACTTAATCCTATGTAGAGCCCAGGTCCTACTGCAAGATGCAACTGTTGTTGAATCAACAGTGAACAGCCACCATAGTACTATCTAGTTCAATATCTGTACCTGGGATGTTTCCAGGGAAGTCAAACATAAATGTGCCTTTAAAAAAAAAAAAGACATCAAAAGTGAGGGAACTACTAAAAATGGATCTGAATGGGAAAGTCAAGAGGGTAAAATCTCTTGAGTGCATAGTGATTTAAAACCACCACACAGAAGCTCAACTAAAAATGTCTACCACCAAGCAGGAAAGGCACCACCAGATCCAGAAGAATGGCAGCATGGCTTACAAACCAAATCAAAGAAGCTGTTAAAGGGTTGCCTACAACAAGACAACAAAAAGGAACAGTCTGACTTAAGATATGCTTGTTGACAATAAAGGGTGCAAAAATATAAGGAACACATATGTAAGACTTAAAGGCAGACCACAAAAAAGAAAAAAGAAAAACCCAGCACAGAGGCACTTAGACAAGTGAATAAAAGGCAAGGTTAAAAAGGACAACAAGAGTGTCCTACGGAAGATGTAGAGCAGATACTCATGCCTCTAGGGGAGGAGTCTGAAATAGTGAGTGAAATAAGAACAAGGTTCTAGAGGATATTCACAAGTGAAACATTAACAAGTCACTGGGTCCATATGGCATCCATCCAAGAACTCCAATGTGAAATTGCTTCACAAAAATACTGTATGTAACTTGTCCTTTAAGTCAGGCCAGAGAACTGGCAGGTGGCCAATGTGACACCAATATAGTTGCAAGCAACCAATGACGAAAGACAATTATGCTATGCTCCCAGCTTATAGACGTCTTAGAGACAACCTGTATGAGAAAGGAGCCAAGATCAGATGGGTCTTCAGCCTGATCCAACAGGAATTTTCTTAGATGCATGAGGATCCACATGAACTCGGTGGATGATCCTAGCAAGGGACAGGACAGCATCTCACAGACCATACGTAGTACCTGTAATGACTGGCTAGTCACTGGGTCCAGAAGGAAACCCACACTGTGCAGCTCTGGGCTTTGTACTGCTCAGTTTCAGCAGTCATATTTTCACCCATTGTTTATTCTCCTTAAGATTGTTTGATAGATAGTCATAATTCAGTTTCAAGAGATTTTAAGTCTAGGCTCCAACAAGTCTGTTTACTTCAACAGTAAATCCAGATTTTCCTTTAAAAGTAACCAAGTTTTACAAAGATGTTTAGTACAGCTGAAGTTAACAAATAAATTGGATTCTCCCTTAATATCAATATGCAGTAAATTTAACAGCTGGAGGCCAAGCAATATTTTGCTACATTTCTTACCACCTGGCAACAACAAGGCTAGTATTCTGAATGCAGGTTTTTCTTTTAATTGGATGGAAGTGGTTTTAAGGCCTGCTAACATTCTAGTCAGATGCCAGAAAAAATCCAATTTTACAAGTGATGGTGGGCCAGGTATGATATAGCACAGGGGTCTCCAAACTTTTTGGCCAGAGGGCCGCATCAAATATCTGGTGTGGTGTGGAGGGCTGGGAAAAAAATTTAAATATAAAATTTAAATAAATAAATTAGAGATGGAACTTAGATGAGTGGATAAATGAATGAATGGGCTCATTCATTCAACCTCTCTGGCCCTCAGAACACCCTCCAGACACAATCAAAGCACAGTTCTGGTCATGTTCAGTTGAGTAGGCCAGAGGCTTTCAAGGGATAAGAGGCTTGCTGCGGGTTACATCTGGCCCCTGGGCCGGGGTTTGGAGACCCCTGATATAGCATATTAATCTGATTGAACTTATGTCAGCTGCTATTACCAATGCTGGGCAGCAGTGAGGGAGAAGACTCTCTTAAGACAGACCTAAAGCTCTGTGTTGGCAGACATCATTCATGGTCACTTCAGTTATGAGTTCTGATCAGGTTGTATGCTACAATTGTCCTGGATACAGTTTTACAACATGGAGCTTGCCATTTAAGTCATTTCTGCCCAACACTGCATATTTGCATCAGGGATCAAATGTGTACACCTGTGGGATGGGCAGAAATGAGTTAATCCTATCCACTTCCAACAACAACAAGATCCAACTGTGCCAAATCACATCACATAATATAGGAGGTTTTAACCGCCTCTGGGTTGTACAAAAGGACTGTCATGTGCTACGGTTGGCGATGTTAAAGCTGAAGATGCTGTGTCATGAAGGCAGGACTGTTGCTTGGTTTTGCCCTTCCAATAGCCACAGCATCTCTGAACAGGAGCAGGCATGCACGCAACTTCTCAAACACTTCACTGCCGGACGTCAACAAGATCCAGACTTCTGTTTATAACCACTACCGGAACAAACCTTGGGGAAAGAGTAATTGCATTCTGTATTCAACTCTGAAGTACCCAGCAATTCTCAGTTATTAATTCTTTCCTTAAAAACCCTTATCCTTATGGACATCAATAGACAGAAAGTCACTATGAACATCTAAAGCCATTTCTGCTCAACATTGCATGTACACAACAGGGATCAAATGTGTACACCTGTGGGCTGGGCAGAAATGAGTTAAGATGCACAAGTTGAAGTCTCAGCAGTGGACTGACAGATCCCTAAAGCGACCGTTAATCCTAACTTATTTCAGTGAATAATTCATTACAATATGAACCTTTGCTACCTTGCTTTGAAGTGCAGGAATCAAATGCAAAAATAAATACCCAACAATAGAAACCCTTTTGTGCTATTAAGGAGTTTCTACAGAAAAGTAGTAGCCAAAGCAGGGTTCTAGTGAAACTCATTTTAAACACTAGTATGGACCTTTCCTCCATTTCAACATTAAAAAAAAAATCAACAATCCTATTAAAAGACACAATTCCATAAATATTTTACTTTTCCAGAGACAAGTATGTGGCATTTCAAAAACCTGTATAGTGCCACCTCCAACAGAACAAAAATTGTTGTTCCAGCCAATGTCGAGATGTCTTAATGTATCCATTTCTGTGTGTACTTTGCCCTACTGTCAATTCCACACCAGACACTTGCTTAAGCACATCATATACAACAGTGGTTCCCAAACTGGGTCATGACCCACTGGTGGGTCACAAGCTGATTTTTGGTGGGTCAACAAAAGGTGAAGGAAAGGTCAGATAACTAATTGCCTCAAGCCCTGTGGCTACTGAAAAATCAGATATAATACTATCTGATACTATAATCAGATACTATAACTGCTAATTACCCTGAACATAAGAACCACCCCACAGATCAGGCCAAAGGCCCATCTAGTCCAGCTTCCTGTATCTCACAGTGGCCCACCAAATGCTTCTGGGAGCACCCAAGACACAGTTTGGGTCCTGGCGCCCTCCCTTGCATCTGGATCTCAGCTTCTGCAGTTGAAAATCTTTAGAGAGGTCAGAGGGCCTTTCCTGGTTATTACTTTTAAAAAAAAGGAGACCTAGAAAGAAATATTAATAAGTCTGGTAAATCCAGGTGGGTCCCTGGAAAACAGTGTTGTTTTCAAAAGTGGGCCTTGGCGCTGAAAAGTTTGGGAACCACCAATACACAATCAAGTTCCAAAAGGGCTTCCTTCCACAGCGGAGCTGTCAGGATTGGAACGCACTAGGCAGACGACTACTACCAGGTGGAGATGCAGAGAGTCATTCCGCACACCCCATCAGGATGAGGCCTCAGCAAGAGCGCGCGCGCAACCAATGGTGTGGAGATGGTTGTTGCAGAGAGGAGCCACAGCAGCAGCCCACACTCCGCCAGCTGGGTGTGTGGCTCTCTTGAGCAGACAAAGTCCCAACACATGGCGAGAGCAACTCGATCTCCGGCGCGCAGGGCGGGGAGGGAGGGCGGGCAGGCAAGCAGCCCACTCGGCTTGCGGAAAGAGCCGGCTCAGTCCGGCTGGCCACCGAGGATGCGCAATGCTCCCTAGAAGGCGCACCTGGCAGGCTTCTCGCCTCACACGCGCCGTTTTCAGGGCGCCGTTTTCAGGCCGCGGCGATGGAGCCCCCTTCAGGCCCCCACCACAAGCAGCCCTCCGGCTCGGGGCCCCCCAGCCTCTCGCCACGCCCAGCCCCGAGGGAGGGCGCGCGTCCCCCCCAACCAAGGAGGCCGTTCGTGTGGGGGCCCCCAGTCCCTCTCCGCGCCCCGGGCCAGCCATGGGGAGCGCGCATGCTCCCCACCCAAGGCAGCTAATGTGGGGGGGGACCCCAGTCCCTCTCCATGCCCCGGGCCAACCTAGAGGGAGCGCGCATGCCCCTCCCCTTCCCTTGGGGGAAGGAAAGGAAAGCGCGCGTCCTGCCCAGCCAAGAAGGAGGCGCTCCACGCCAGCCCCCCCCAGCAGCCTGTGTGGGCTGGGGAGGGAGGCGCGGGAGCAGGTCAGGCCGGCAAGGGGGCGCCCAGCCGCGGCACAAAGGGGTCGGGTCAGGCGAGGCTGGGGGCGGGGGCCTCCCTCCCCCCCCCGTTTCCAGCCAGCCCCTCCGCGCGCCACCCACACCCTGCGCAGCCCGGGCCCGGCTCGGCTCACCTCGTCCTCCCTCTCGCTGCGGAAGCAGAGGCAGGCGGCGCGCTTCTTGAAGCCCTCGCGGTCGTAGGTGCGGGTCTGGTTCGGCTTGAACTTCATCCTCGAGGCGCGAGCGGCGCCGCCGCCGCCGCCGCCCAGCCCGGGCTCCGCCGGCACGCCCGTCTGGGAGGCGGGGAGGGAAGGGGAAGAGCCGGAGGCAACCAAGGAGGCTCCCAGCGCAGGGCGCACGGCCGGGGCGCACGCTCCAGCCAGCCGCGTCAGGGGAAGGCAGCGAGCAGAGCCAGGCGCGCACTCAGGGCAGCCCAGCGCCGCTCAGAGCCCGGGCAGGGAGGCCGTCGCTGCCGGAGGAGGTGCCGGTGCTGCTGCAGCCCTCGCCGCCGCCCAGAGGTCGGCGCCTCCGCGCCATGGAGCCCCCTCTGCGCTGCCCAGCGGGCGCACTCTCCTCTCCCGCCGCTCCACAGGCTGGGCTCCCCTCTCCACCCAGCAGCCTGGCTCAGCCCGTCTCCAGCATCCAGCCCGGGCAGCGCCGCTCCTGCCGGCCGCTGTAGCCACTATTTAACTGGGGCTCACATTCCTCCACCCACCCGCAGCGTCCCGGCCTCTCTGCGGCGCTGCGCAGGCGCTGGGGCCGCCTCTGGGGCTGGGCGAGGAGGGGGAAGGAGGAGGACTGGGCAGCCAGCCAGCCGGCCAGCCAGGGTCGTCTCCGGAGCAGACCGACTGCACAAGCCTCTGCCTGTCTACTCAGAAGTAGGTCCCACGATGTTCAATGGGGCTTACTCCCAGGAAAGTGTGGAGAGGATGACATTCGGAGCCGCCTCTTCCCCCCCACACCTCCCGCAGCGCTGCCCAGACGGAGGCGGCGGCCAAGGCAGCAATCCTAGCCACTCTTTCCTGGGAGTAAGCCCCATTGACTAGAATGGGACTTACTTCTGAGTAGACAGGAATGGGTTTGGGCTCTTCGGCTGCAAGCCTATGCACATTTTCTTGGGAGTAAGTCCCATTGATTATAATGGGACTTACTTCTGAGTAGAGAGGCATAGGCTTGGGCTCTAAGGCTGCAATCCTATGCACATTTTCTTGGGAGTCAGCTCCACTGATTATAATGGGACTACTGAGTAGACAGGCATAGGTTTGGACTCTGACAGCCCAATCCTATGCATGTCTACTCAGAAGTAAGTCCCATTGGAGTCAATGGGGCTTGCTCCCAGGAAAGTGGATAGGATTGGGCTGTCTGGCTGCAATCCTATGCACACTTTCCTGAGAGGAAGCCCCATTGAAGAAATGGGAGTTGCAGTCAGTTCTCTTAATATGCAAATTGACTTACCTGTGAGGTGTAGACTTGCCACCTATGGGCCAAATGCTATCCAATTTTCCAGTAGCTGTGCTAATGGGAGTGCGCTGCTTCCTGTGGTGGGAAGGCTGTAACAGAGGCCTTTTCAAGGTATGGGAACATTTGTTCCTTTGCATTGGGGCTGCACCAGACAGCAACTGTTACCCTGCACATGCCCAATCTCGTCTGATCTTGGAAGCTAAGCAGGGTCAGGCCTGGTTAGTACTTGGATGGGAGACCGCCTGGGAATACCGGGTGCTGTAGGCTTATACCATAGTCTGTCGAGACTGAAGGTTGCCAACCATCTCCCTATACTGAACACTATCTCCTGATCTCATCTGATCTTGGAAGCTAAGCAGGGTCAGGCCCGGTTAGTACTTGGATGGGAGACCGCCTGGGAATACCGGGTGCTGTAGGCTTATACCATAGTCTTTCGAGACTGAAGATTGCCAACCAGTGCTGGAAAGTTGGATAGGATTGGGCTCTATCTCTCTTTGTTCTCATTATCAGCAAATACTGTGCTGGTGCCACATCAAACCAGCATTGGTATTAGCCTGTGGAGAGTCATCAGGCACATTTGTATCCACTTCCAGAATTGTGGCACCATCTTGGGTGCTCCAGCTGAACCTTCACAACCCTGGCAATGATCTGAGACCAATGAAAAGAGGTCCCTGGAAGTACCTGCAGGCTGTCCTGGGGCTGGGTCAAGCCCAAGGAAGGAGCCAAGAAACCAGTGAAGAAGGGTGAAGCAAACCCCCCTCCCCATACTGAACTTTGAGACATCATTGTTGGGCTAGCAACCTTCAACACATCAAGGGATATCCAGCACAGAGAAGGAAGCCTTCGATGTTGGAGACAGGGCCCATGGGGAAGTAAAGGGGATTATTTGTACCCAGGCCCAACAGCCAAAGGAGGAGGTCCAGAAATTTCCTGGGATCTTACACTTTCCATTCTCACCCGCACTCGCTGCCTGTGCTGGATGTGGGGGTGTTACTGCCACAAGCCATATGCACCAGGCCAAATAATGCATATATGACACTCCTTGACACAGTGTCAAAGCTGGCCTGCTACAGTATCTCTTTGACTTGTGGATAAACTTACCTAGGAACTCAGGAACATCTGTGGGGCTACAGCTAAATACAATGATGCTGATTTTTTTGCAATGGAAGGATTTTAGAGAGAAACTTAAAAGATTCCTGAGGGGCCCTGGTTGGAGATATAGATGAGCCCTTGCTATCACCCAGCCCCATAGATTTCAAGTTAAGGTTCAGGTTCATAAAGTTCATAGAGTGTAGGGTGAAGAGGGTCCCCTTGAACCTAACCCCATTTTTCCCATAGGCTCAGTGATTCAGTATCTGCTAATTTGGTATCCATTAGGTGTTCTGGGAACCTAACCCTAGTGGATAACAAAAACTGACTACTTCTAAGTAGACAAACATAGGTCTTCCTGAGTGCCCAAGGAAGCCATCTGTGGCGCATCTTGCAAGGAGCACGAAAGGCAGGTGCAACCACCACCTTTCTGACTAGTTGCTCACCTTACCTCTCTTTCTTTCCCCGGGCAGTGAAGAGGATTGGGTCTGCTCAGAGAGAGCATAGAGCCTAATGTTCATAGGGAAAGTCACAGCTTTGAGATGCAAGTCTGCATATGAGTTGGGTGTGCTGCATTCTCCCGACCATGACTGAACAAATGTGGCTTCAGTATAGAGATACTACACATAATCCAATATGCAACAATGATGTAATGAAGATTTAGAACCCTCTATAGTCAAACAAATCTGTAAACCCTACAAGTTTTTATTGCAATATGAGTGAAGCAACATTTGTCTTGGTGCCACTATCATCAAGCTTTTTTTTTTTTCTCTAGACTCCGAAGATACAGAGTTTAAACATTTACAGACTTAAAAAAAGATCTCGACTGACTTTTGGCACTGAGATAAGTACAGGGTTGAGCATGTATTGGAATTTTAAAAATTCATGTTGCTTTATTGCCATATCATAGGTGGAACATAGTGGAACAGGTAAATATAGTTTGTTCATTTTTTTTTACTAGCTATCCTGGTAAAGAATATATATGCTGTAGTATATATTTCAAATACTGTACATATTTCATTCTGATCATTAAAAGCAGAAATTTGTTTGCTGTTTATATTGTATCTCCACCCAAACACCAAAGGTTGATATCGCATTTCTACACAATGAATCAGATTAATCAATGAGACAAAAGTTCATGAGGCTAAAGTTAGATTTGTATTAATGCAATTTCTTTTAGTCCACAATCTGCAAAGTGTCAAGAATGGAAATGGAGGTTCCCATTCAAATGTGTGTGGGGAGAGATGTCCTCTGAAGGCTGGGCTACCCCATCTCATCCCCATTTTCCTGTTTCATTCTAGACTGTGTTATTCATTATGGGCCAATCCAACTTTCCAGCACTGGTGCAGCCTCAATGCAACCCTGAGGTAAGGGAACACATGTTGTCATACCTTGAGAAGGCCTCAGTGACTGCCTCCCTGCCACAGGAAAAGTGGATCTGATTTGACTCTATATCAGTCTTCTTGGCACAGCACTTACTGAAATGATCTATGCTACCTCAGACAAATATTCCTTTGGAAAGCATTCCACAGCTGGGGGCTTGTCCAGATGTTCGTTTCCTAAGGAGTGATGACAGTGGCAGATAAAGAAAAACCACCTGGAAGAAAGATCCCATTTTGTCCTTGATATTGCTTCCTACACTCAGCTGGGACTGTGGCAAGCCCCTGCCTTAACACGCTTTCAGATGAATGCAGTGATAATGTTTTACAAACTCTAAAGACAAAATTTTGCTTTCAAGCCTCCATAATAAATGTTAGCATCTGTCTTCTGCTTGCATTTTATTGTACATGGGTAGTTCTCCCGGGCATAGTTGTACAAGAGCCAAGACTCACCCTGCAAATCTAATTTTGCTGTCAGTTCAGAACAAGAAGGCACCATTCTTTCTGGATTTCAGCCAAATCATTAAGTGCGCGCGCTCGCTCTCTCTCTCTCTCTCTCTCTCTCTCTCTCTCTCACACACACACACACACACACACACACACACACACACACACAGAGAGAGAGAGAGAGAACACAATGTTTTAAGATAATTAAGTGGCTGTGTTTAAAAACCAAAATTTCTTGCCTGATGGAGAAATTATTTTTCAGGGATTCCGGAGCTGTATAACTACTAGGAGCTGTAGTTAAATTTCACATGACAGGTTATTATGAGTAAATAAAAATCTAAAACTGAAAAACTGGCCAGAAACAATTTTCTGCTATCCATTTCTGATGGTTCTTCACCTCTTCTTTTTCAGACTTTGAGCATTGAGGCAACTTTCCAGCATTGAGGCAATGCAGCTCTGAGGTAAGGGAACAAACATTCCTTTACCTTGAAGAGGCCTTCATGACTGTTACCCAACTGCAAGATGCAGCTCATGCCCCATTGGCACAGTTGTGTCAGTGCGGAAAAGTTGGTTAGGATTTGGGCCTGTGTCTCTGATGATGTTCAGCTTGTGATCAACTAGGCACCTAGACCTTTTTCGCATGCACTGCCAAGCAATCCTGTACTTGTGTCTGTAATTTTTTTGTACCTACATGCAGTACTTTACATTTGTCTCTGCTGAACTCTGTCTCCTTCATATGGACCCGATGACCAAGCCTGTCAAGTTTGTTTTGAATTCCAGTTAGGTCTTCTATTGCCCATAGCTTTGTGTCATATGCAGATTTGGTAAGCATTTCCTCTACCCTGCTAATTGGGTAAGAGGCACTTTTTCAAGTGGGTGCTCCTTTTTTTAGCAGGGGGAGAGTAACTGGCCCACCTCACCCCAGCACTGTCTGTTCTAGTGGCTGTCTGCTGGTATTCATTTGTATCTTTTTAGATTGTGAGCCCTTTTGGGACAGGGAGCCATTTAGTTATGTTATTTTATTTTTCTCTGTAAACCGCTTTGTGAACTTTTAGTTGAAAAGCGGTATATAAATACTGTTAATAATTAATAATAATAATACCCCCTCATCCAGGTGATTTATAAAAATGTTGGAGAGCACAAGGCAGAAACCTGTGGCAGCCCACTTGATACCTCAAGGATATCAGCAGAAACTTTGTCAAATGCTTTGCTGAAATCTAGTTACATTACATCCATCCATTCCTACTATCTATCAGGTTAGTCACTCTTGTCTAAGAAGGAAATGAGATTCATCTGGCATGATTTATTCTTGACAAAACCATACTGGGTCCTAGAAACTGCCCCCTTTCCCAAGCACTCACAGACATTCCTCTTAAAATAATCTGTTCCAGGATCTTTCCATTCTTGGAAAGATTATATTTGTTACATTCTCCTTTTTGTTGCTTATGCCTCTGGGTATTTTAAGTGCTGTTGTGTTTTTACAACATTTTTGTCTTGACTTGATTATATTGTAAGCCACCTTAAGTCCCCAAGGGAGAAAGGCAGGATTTTGAAATAACAATTGATCAAATACACCCATTTGTTTCAGATAAAGTCTGGAATCTCATGGGCATTTACTTGGGAGTAACCCCTATTAAGCTCAGTAACCCCAGCATTAAACCAGCATTCTGTTTCCCACAGTGGCCCACCAGCTGCTTTAGGAAAGCCCACAAAAGAAGAGGAAGCCATTCTTCTCTCCTTCAATTGCTCCCCTGCAATTGGTATTTGAGGCAGCCTGCCTCAGAAGTAGCAATAGGATTCTCTCATGGAAGGCATCCATGAGAGACTTGCTTGAGAACAATTCCTCCTCCTGGATACAGAATTCTGGGCAGGGTTGTCATCACCATGTTCAGTGTTGCTCTTTATCTTCACAGGAACAAGATTTTTCTGCTTTAATTCTTTATTTTCAGATGGTGAAGCCTTGTAGAGACATTCAAAAGATTAGGCGCTACAAGCAAGACTGAGCTCCTGCTGAATGGCATCCAGTTTTCCTTGAGGCTAGTTTCCATTGCAAAGAATTGGGTGTTTTTTTTTTCTTGGAGACTATTCTAATTTTAGAATACACTGTGTGATGATAGGTTTGCCCTTTTTTCCTATGACACCCTTAGACAGCTGTGTGACAGGCAGAGATTCAACAGGTGCAGCTTTTCTTGCCAGTACAGGGAATACATTTGTTGAATTTCTGCCTGTCCTGTGGTGCAGCTATTAACTGCATGGGAGTCATGAGTGACAACCCTAATCATTAATAGAATTCTGTCGCTAAGCAAAAACTGAGGCTTCCAGTTCATGAGCGAAGACAGAGGCATGAAGGTAATTCAGAGGCAGCGGGTACCTCTGATGGAATGTGGAGGACTTTCTACTGGCTGTTGTGAGAGATGTGCAATATTTCCCCAAGCTTCTTACATCAGCACAAATGTGTGTTCTTAGGCTTACCACATGTCAACTTAGACCAAGGTCCCTCAACTTCTCAGTTTCCCAGGGCAAGGAGCAAAAGGTGTGTCCTCTTGATGCCAAACAACATGGAGAAACACAAATCCTGACTGTTCTCCTTGCTCCTGGAGACAATCTTTATAAAGTAAGGCTGCAATCCTAACCACACTTTCCGGAGAGTAAGCCCCATTGAACAAAATAGGACTTACTTCTGAGTAGACCTGGTTAGGATTGTGCCCCAAGTCGTGTATACCTTCTGCAGACCATCGTTGCCATCATCATCACCAGCACCCCACCACCAGAAACACACGCAGTCAGGAAATTTGAAAAGAGGCAGGGGGAAGTGCATCAAGAGGGCCATGGTAGTCAGATAGTTGCACAGTTTCATTCTAAATGGTAGTAGGGTCAGCAATGAGAGTGCTGTTTGGTGGGTAGCAATGTCACTAGGGTCTGCATCACTTGGTGCAGGAGGTCGGAGTGTCACCCCCACAATGGACCTCCTCCCATGCAGTGGGCAGGGCAACACTCCAGGCGGTGATGCACCATTGCCCCGCCCCTCTGGTTTTTTGGCTATAACTTTTGACAGAATAGAGTTATTTCAATGTGATTTATTTCATTGCATTCTGCATGAAATTATGCATCGAATTATGCGATGGTATTTTTCAAAAATACCAAGATTTTAAAAATTTTGGCCAGTAGTTGTGTCACACACATACCTGTGCGTGTCACCGGGTGCAGTCAGCATCCCCTGCACCCCCGCCCCAGCGATGCCACTGTTGGTGGGAGAATCACATTTCTCTAGGCACTGTAGTTGGCACATGTTCCTGGTTTTTCATAGAGCAGAATCATAGAGTTGGAACGGGCCTAATAGGTCATCTAGTCAACCCTCTTCCTTAGGCAGGAAATCTTCTTGGAGTATCTCCAACAGGTGCTTGTCGAGCCTCTGCTTGAGTATTTCTAGTGAGAGAGAGTCTACCACCTCTCTCGGCAATCTGTTCCACTGCTGAACTGCCCTGACTGTCAGGAATTTTTTCCTGATGTTTAATTGAAATCTCCACTCTCGTGGTTTGTCCCCAATGGTTCTAGTTCTATAGTCCTTCTGGGTTTTACTGATTGATTGTCTGTGGAGTTGTGCGACTGTGCTTTTGCTCATCCATGACCAACGAGACTGCCAGGTGTCTGTGTCATTATTTCCATTGTTTGTCCTTTCTGCCACATCACATGACTCTTACCAGGACCACTGTCTCATCTAGTCCCTTGTAAGTCTTTTCTCTCTTAGATGCAGGGGTCTGCTACTATCCCTACTTTTATTTATACTAGAATACACTGTACCTTTAGCACTAAGTGGGAATGAGGCCACTCCAATCCTACACATCTGCAAAGGGCAGGGATCTCCTTCACCATGGGAGGGTTGCAGGAATGTGGTATCTCAGTTCCTTACACCAAAGGAGTGATAATTCCTCTTCTTCTATCAGGCAAAATGTGATTGTTTTTCCATGCCTCTAAGTACATAAGAAGAGCCCTGCTGGATCAGGCCAAAGCCCATCTAAGTCAAGTTCTTGTATCTCACAGTGGCCCACTAGATGCCTTAGGGAGCTCTGAATACAAGAGACCTGAATCCTGTGCCACTCCCTTGCACCTGGAATTCTGAGGTAGCCTACTTCTAAAACCAGGAGGTTGTACACACCCTTCACGGCTTGTAACCTGTAATGGACTTTTCCTCCATTGATCTGTCCAGTCCCCTTTTAAAGGCATCTAGGTCAGGTGCCGTTATCACATCCTGAGGCAAGGAGATCCACAGATTAATTACTGAGAAAATATTTTCTTTTGTCTATTCTAACTTCACCACCACCATGGTTCTGATGTTGTGCAAGAGAGAAAAGAACATCCCTCTATCCACTCTATCCGTCCCATGCATGATTTTATATATCTTAATCCTGTCCCCCCTCAGGCGCCTTTTTTCTAGACTGAAGAGCCTCAAATGCCATAGGAGGGAGGTGCCCCAGCCCAATAGTCATTTTGTTTGCTCTCTTCTGCACCTTTTCCAGTTCCACTATATCTTTCTTGAGCTGTGGCAACCAAAACCAGGCACAAGACTGAGTGGTGTAGTGGTTTGGGAGGTAGACTTAGACCTGGATGATCCAGGTTCAAATCCCCCCTCAGTCACAAAACTTCCTGGGTGACCTTGGGCCAGTCACTTTCTCTAAGCCTCACCTACCTTACAGCGTTGTTGAGAAAAATAAAAAAATAATAAATAAATTGACTGGACTGGGTAAAATGCCTCTGTAAGAAACACTCTGGGCATATTGCACAATTAGCTTCTTGCATGAGGGCTGCAGTCACACTTGATTGTACAAATCCAAACTCCTTTATGCACATTTGGGAAAATGTGAAACAGGTTGCCTTTAAAATTTTGATAGTTGGGGATTTTTGTTTCTTGATGCATTTGGGGATTTCCTCTAATGTTAGACAAATGTAACATGCATTTGAATACAGACTCTTTAGTGGTGATGTTTTACAACTAATTTGTCAGAATTTTTGTGAGAGAAACATGTGTTGTGTTATGCTCAGTATGTGCCATCTGGGTTTCAGATATCTTTGATTATTGTCCCACCTCCCCTGCCTCTCCATGTAATTTAGATCAATTCCAGTCTAAAAAGGTGTTCTTGAGGGCATTTGTGAAAATAGTCTGAGGTCTTTTGTGTTATGATGTAACCAAGGAAGAGGAGCTGGGGGCCAAGTGTAGCACCAAGTCTTCTGCTACAGCAGAAGCAAGGATATCCTTAGCAGGAGCGCTCAGCGGTTGCCTTTGAAATTCTTTTTCAAAGGAACTGAGCTGAAAAGGTGCTTTGGACTTAACAGAGGAAAACTGAGACATTTGCCTAGGGGCATATTGACCAGTTTGCCCTGTCCCCAGATACTGATGGATGGTAGGAAATAGGACTGAAGAGGATGGATGGAGGTTGGGAGAAGGTGAGGCAATCATGCCCCCCAAGGTGAAGGGAGTGAAAGCTTGCTTACTTCATTTCACTGGATGAGTGTTCCCAGAAGACTCAGAGGGTGGATGTAAGTAAAACTTCTGAATAAACGCACATAGAATGGCACTCCAATATACCTTTTACATTTATTTGCAAAATTTTAAACAATAATAATCATACTTATACATTGCTTTTCAACAAAAAGTGACCATCAGTGGTCATTTTGGGAGCACAGGCATATGAGGCAGTAGCACTCCCAGTCCACCAGCGTATTACCAGCCACCTTCCAGAGCAGGTAAGGTAGTGGTGGGGCAGGGAGGGGGCATGACTGGGTGTGGGGAGGCTGCAGGAGGGGGTGCATGTGGTGGCAATGGTGCATGCCAGATCCTATCCCTCTTTTCAGCAACCTCCTTGCACCCTTTCTCTCTTTGGATCATAGCTGGTGCAGGTTCACGGAGATACACTACTGGTTGGGAGGCTTACAGAGGTTTAAGGGGATTTAAATTCCCCCCCCCCCAACTGATACAGTGCACCTGTTTTTGGCTGCACTACTGGGGAGGAAGGGAGGGAGAGAAAGGATTGGACTCTGCATTTCAAAGTACAGGTGGTGCCTCAGTATCCTCAGGGGGTCTATTCCCAGATCCCCTGCAAATACTGAAATCTGTGGATAATGAAGTCCGCGGATTTGGCACCTTTAACCCTCTGAACGTGACTAGAGTAGAACTCTGGTAATGTCCAGAGGGCATTCTGAGGGCTGGGGAGGCCACACATGTCCCTCAGTATGACTTCCAAGGCCTTGGGGAGGCCTTAGAACATCACTTCCAGTTCTCGGTGGAAACTGGAAGTGACATTTAAAGGCCTTATAAGGCCTTTGGAGGGCTGGGATAGCCCTCACCAACTGTGACTAGAGCTCTCCCCAACCTTAACTGACCTTATAAGGCCTTTAAATGTCAATTCTGGTTCCTGCCCAGAATTGAAAGTGATGTTCAAAGGCCTCAAGGCCTTCATTCTGAGGGCTGCAGAGGCCATGCTCGGCCTCCCTGGCCCTCAGAATGCCCTCCGGACATGAACGGAGCTCTGCTCCAGTTGTATTTGGAAAGGTATAGGTCGCCCCTGATCGGGGCTCATTATGGATCAGTGGACCCACATTGAGCCAAATCAGATGATCAGACGCGACCAATAGAAGCAGGAGACTAACTCTTAAGACATTTTAAGATGATTTCTTTTGGTGTTCAAGTGGGGTGTGGCTATGGGGGTTGTCATGATGAATTCCTGTACTTCAAAATTTAACACCACACCAGATGTACGTATGCTGGATGTAACCCAGCTTGAAGGTAATTATGGAGAGTCAGAGTCCCTTAAAGAGCAACTGCAGAAGCTTCATTTTTGGAGCAGAAATTACCTTTTCCCATGCTATCATCAGAAAGGCTAGAGTACAAGCCACAGAGCAGACTCTGTTCCCTACCCTTCCCACAACTGCAGGATTGAATAAATTATGGCAGCTTATCTGGCAGGGACAACATTTGCACCCAATGCACTCTGCCCTTTGAGCAGATGCTGTTGCAATGCTGAGTATGTTAAAAACTTGTGATAGTAGAATGGAGATTATTTGGGCCAAATTCCTGTCTCAGTTACATCGGCCAACTCCCTGAACTCCAAAGAGTAGCTGAAACAGAAGTTTGATTCATAAATGATAGGGTTTGATGGCTGTCGCTGAACACCTTTTCTACACATTTTCCTTGGGATCAATACGGAAGTTAGTTAAGCCAAATTCTTCCGAAGGACTGGCAATAAACACGTTCTCTTTGGATGAAGACAGGCACGTGCATTCCAAAGGCCAAATGAGACGATGTGCCTGTTGCGTGATTGGGGACTGTGCATTTGTTTGCTAACGTGTCAACAGCAGCCATGTGCACTCCCAATCCTCAAGGTGGCAAATTCATGTTTTAAAGAATGGGCGCAGAGATATAGAAAGCACATGGCCAGTCAATGAAGTGCATTGAAAAGTCAAGCTGCAAGAGCTTCTTTCCCCTTCCCAGCTGAATTCTAGCAAGTAGAAAGAGTACAGTTTCCAAAACTAGGTATCTGAGTATTGTGGGAATGGGGATTTCCGGGTCTGTTAACCCATTTTCCTTTTACTGATTTGTTTGCAAGAAAGCTTACTTTGTATGGCTGAAAGTGAGAGCAGTGATGGAGGAACTGATCCACGGTAGCTAGCAAGATAACGAAGAATAGAGGCTTGTTGAAATGCACATCTCAAATAGCTTTGGCCTAGTTCTTACATTCGTTTTTTTGGATGTACTGTCCACACTATTCTTACCTTCCGTGACAGAGTAGCAGTGTGATGACTTTTCCATAGCACTTTCACATGATGAACCCATGCAGAGGAGCTAGTTTGGATTTGAGTCAGCATGATGGACTAGTTAGATTGTTGGGGCGCAATCCTAACCCCCGCAAGTCACTTGCGCCAACCTGGGGGTGTCACAAATGTGCCATAAGGCACATTTACACTGACTTAGGAGTCAGGGAGGCCAGCACAAGGAGTTGTGCTGGCCTCCCTACACCGGATCCAGGCCTGGTGGGGTTAAGTTTGTGTCAGTCGAGCTTGACCAACAGGGGTCTGGGGGGGGCGTGGGGAGGGCAGGGAAGAGGCGTTTTGGGGTGGGGGAGGGCGGCATTCCCGGGACAGGGTGGGTAGGCAGGGAGTGGGAAGCAGCGCCAGGATCTGGCAGTTATGCCGGATCCTGACCCTGTTCCCGGGCAGCATGGCGTGGCCCCTGGCTGGTGGCGCAGATCCAAGTAGACCCATTGGGGACAGTGCAGTGCAATACAGGGTAAGGGGAAAATTTTCCCCTTGCCTTGTGCTGTGATGCTTTTAGCCCCAAATTTGTGCTGGATGCAGCACATGCCTGCTGGCCTTCCTGCTCCAGTGCAAGTTAGGATTGGGCTGTCTGAGTAACAAAACTCTGGTCTCTGCTCTGCCATGAAGCTCCCTTGGAAAACTTGCTTTCTCTTGACTTAACCTACCTTATTGTGTGAGGGGGGGGCACTCCCTATGCAGCCCGGAGGTCCTTGGGGAATGGAGAGGAATGGATTAAAATACAGTCAGTTCTTGCTACCTGCAGATTGGCACCCTGTGGATTAGTTTATCTGCAGGGAGCAGGATTGACACGCACCTCGCTTTGTTCATTGTGTGCTCTCAGCTATCCACAGTCTCTGCTGCCTTCAGAAGGACTCTGCTGCATTCAGGAAGCCAGTACTGACCTTCAAAATGGTGTCCACCAGGATATTTTAAAGGGCTCTGCGCTAGTTGTGGGTGCCATTTTGGAAGGTCTCTGCTGCCTTCCTAACATCTCTGATGTCTTGCAATAGTCTCTGCTGGCTTCCTGAGGGTCTCTGTTACTGGTCACCACTGGAAATTGAGGTTCTCCTCTGCCTGCAGGTAAGCTTTCCCTCCCTAACCCCTCCCACTAACCCCATTGATCCCATTGGATCAATGGTTCACTATCCGTAGATTCACTAACTGCTGGGGTTTTTAGGAACCTTACCCCAGCGGTTAATGAGAACTGGTTGTATAGGAATAATTACTACATCATGGAGAATAGATTTTTGATCCCACCACAACAGGGACATGATACAAAAAAAAGATTCTCTACAAAAAAAGGGGGGAAGGATGATGCCTAGTGGTGGGTGTTTTACCATTACAAAAATAATTGTAGAGCTAAAGAGAAACTTTAGCTAATTTAGGTCCAAATCCTAACCCGTTTTCCAGCACTGTCATAGCTGTGCCAATGGGATGTGTGCTGCATCCTGCAGTTGGGGGACACTCATGGAGGTCACCTCAAAGCAAGGGAATGTTTATTTCCTTACCTAGGAGCTCTTGTTGGCATCCTTCAGTCTCGGAAGACTATGGTATCGCACTCTGAATAGTGTTCTGGAACATTGTCCTCTCCAGTGCTCGAACCCTGGGTAAAGTAGATATGGAGGATAGACTGTTACCCATGCAGCAAATCCCCCCTCTCCACGTCGCTGAGATGGTCCAGTGGAAAGACAGAAGCCAATACGGTTGGTTCCAGCGGCGTCGCAGGAGTTGCCAGAACGTGACTGTGTTCAGCCATGAACTGCCTCTGGATTTTGCCTTGAGGTTGACTCCTGAAGCCTTTTCCATAACTGGATGTAGCCGCAAGCCAGCGGAGGTTTGGGATCAGAGTTTTCCTTCTCACAGATGAGCTGCCTTCCCAGGCTAACGAGTCCCATCTACCCGGTACCTAAGGTATCTAGGTAGATAGATCTAGATCTACCTAGGGTATCTACAATGTACCTAGGAGCTACATTGCCCTTATGTCGGTGCTGGAACATGGATTAGGATTGTGCCTTTAATTGGAGTTCTTGCATCATTTCTCTTATTCTTCAAAAGGGAAATGTATTTGGATATATGATATGCACATTGCTCTTCCTGGGCAAAATATAACTGGCATCTCAAGAGGTCATAGTCCTATATGATCTGCATTGCTCTATGATCTCTCTGTTTTAAGGGTTTCCCACCTTTCATCTTCTCCAACTCACAGATCCCATGAAAATGGATTGCCAGAGGAGGAGGAGCCAACAGTGGATGAACAGACATGTCCCCAGGAGCTCCTGGGAGACAGTTTGTTTTCCCCCAAATACTGCAGGTCTGAAGAGGACCTGAAGATCTTTGTTAGGAGAGACAAGATCTTCATTGGTGCAGGTATATGTGAAACTGAAACTTGGGAGGGGGGTCTTTCTTCTCAGAGGAATCTAACTGTTTGTGAAAGTATTGGGGAGGTGCAGTGATCTGCAATCAAGCTGCTGGCTCCGTGCTGAGATGCCATATGGAGGGGGGAAAAAGCGTGAAGTGTAAAGTTTAAGCTGGACATTTAAGATAAGCAAGTGTTAGTATTGTCCCTGACTCTGATTGACTGATTTGGCTAAAAGCCCTGGATATATTGGAGACGTTAGCGAGAGACTTTTTAAGGAGGTTGAAAGTGCTCTTTTTCTCTGTCGTGGAATAAATTGGTGGTGGATTATAATTACAACTATAACTTGGGTGTGAACTAAAATCCAGAATTATTCTTGGACATAATTGGATATAAATATAATTCTCATTAGATTTGAAAGAGCTTTGTTTTCTCTGCACCAGAGACGGTGAGACTGTTTTCTTTCGTTTCATTTTTCTTTCCGTTAACCGCACTGGACTGTTATCTGCAAGAGGTATGTAAGGAATGCAGATGGCAGAGTCGTAATGATGTGGTAGAAGTGAGGAGAATAAAATGTTGTGGACATCTAGTGGACTAGAGAGAAATTGCAAAATGGACTCTGTTCCAGAAATGTGGATATAGAAAATCTTGATTAATATGGAGAGATTGCTTGTTATGGAGCGACAACAGCTGAATTGGTCCTTGCAGATTCAAGCCAGTCTGGAGACTCTTTCCCAACAGATAGATGTCTGTAAGGAACAATTGGAAGATGTGAAGAAACAAGCAGAAGATAAACAAGGGAGTGAAAAAGCGAACAAGGAGGAAAATCAACAGGATGATCAACAGGACGAAGAAGAGGCGCTGATGGAGATCAAGAAAGATATGATGGATAGAGTAACAGGAGTGCCCAAATCACAAAATTTGTTGGAACAAGAAGGAGAAAATATATCCCAGTTAACTGGAAGAATGAACACACCCTATATAAGAAAGTGTAGATCAATCAGATTCTGTTATAGAGATAAATTATTAAAGATATTACAGGAGAAAAAATGGAAAGTAAGAAAGAAAGAGAACCCTGAGGGGTAATCTGAGGGTTAATGAAAATTGGAGGATTTATTCAGCTAATAACAATGGTTCAAATTTATTTGAAGAAAAAAATATGTATGAAATTGATAAATATGAATTAGAATGTATTTTAAAAAATATAGCTGGAAATGTAAATGTGTAGAAGAATTGTTTTATATGTGGTTATTATGTCAAAGAAAAAAGTGTAATTAGATTGGAGAATTAGATTGGAGTTGAAATAGCTGAGGTGATAATTTTGGTAATTAGATTATTTTGTTTTAATATTAATGAGCAATCGAAGTTAGTTTACGCTTGGTAGAAAGTGAATATTTAGAAAATATAGTATAGGGAATTAGGGAAAAATTTATTGTATATTATATAAATAAATGGATAAATCAATAAGAGGTAGAAATAGATGAGTAAGTAGAGTAGGAGATATAGTATGATTAATTAGTAATGGTATATGGTATTTAGCACTCCTAAATGTATGTTATATGTTTGTATGTTTGTGTGTGTTTATTTATTTATTTATTTATTTATAAATTAATAAAAAGTAAATGGATTGCCATCTGCTTTCAGACCCATCTAGGTACAGGTTTTTTGTTGGTAACTAACTGCACACCTCACTGTTGTATTGTGGCAGGTTTAAAAGGAGACATCATGTTCTGTGTTCCTATTTAGCTTTGTAATACTGCACATGGAGAGGAAACAAGCCGGCCGATGAAAATTTTATAGTAATCTGTATTTGTAAATCCAGATTTAATGTGTCACCCTGTGTAAAAGAAACCTACTATTTTTAAAGCCTGCTTCAAACTCTTTCAAGTCTTAGCCAAGTGTGGGAGAGGTAAGATAGAGTGTGCGGTGTTCTGATTGGTCCTTTGCCAGCACACTGGTCCTCAAGAGAATGTGGCGGCCCAGGTTTTAAAGAGCAACTCCCAGCCTCTTTGAAAGGTTTGTGGCTTTTTGAAGATGGCACACAGAGCCACGTTTCCTTCGGACAAGAGTGCTGAGCAAAAGCAGGAGGCTATGGAGAATGTGCGCTTTACATAGAGAAGGAGGTTTACATGGCATCTTCAGTTAGGAATGTCTGGAAGCAGGCCTGGGAAAAAGCCCAGCCTTGAACCAGGGAGAGTGACTACCTATTAGGGTATACAGAACTGGAAGAGAGCAGCCAGTGATCTGTCTGCAAGAGGCAGCTTCACATGTTCATGTGACACAGAATTATGGAAAATAAGCAAATATGCATGTACCAGAACATCCGTCCTTACGTGGTCTCAAGACAAATACCTGAGAGATCAACAGCCCAACCCTAACTAAAATTCCCGTGCATCAATGCAGCAGCACTAGCACTGGCACTGTTGTACCTTACAGGGATATACTGGCTGCTGGAGTGACATTGTCCTTGGGGTGACATTCGTTCCCTTGTCCTAGGGTAAGTCCCAGCAGCTGAAACAGGTCAACTTGAACCTGCACCAGCGATATTGCTGGGGCAAGTCTGCAGGCAGATCAGTCCTGAGGGTAGCATATGGTACATGCCGGTTATCCCACCCCCTCCTGGGCCCGATCCACCTACCCTGCTTCATCTCCTCCCCATTCCGCCTCCTCCTCACTCTCCCCCACCCTTGCGCTGGACTTACCTGGTCCAGCAGGCATCCTGACGACCACTGGCATGCATAGGAAGACTCCGGCCTTCCCACCGGTGGACCAGCTACAAACGTGATCACAGAGTGCTTTACGGCACTTTTGCAACAGCTTGTGCCGGTGGTACATGGGTTCCTCCCGTGCAGCCCGATCATATTCAGATTAGGCTGTATGTTTAGTTGCAAGAAAGATCCATTCTTGTACTTGGAAAGTGGGACAAGGCGATAATGCTGGACGATTTTGTCAGTCGGGCTTAAATTTAACACAGAGCATCAGCCAGTTTCAAATGACAAATTGCTGGGTGAGAACAGCTGTTAACAGCTCTGTTCATCTTCCTAGGGCCAGAGAGTATAAGCACAACTGTACACAGTAGGCCTAGAAAAAATTGTGAAGTCTACATGTGATCTGAGCAAAGCTTCAAACTTTTGGCAGTTTTCTACATTTTCCCATGTAGCCATTTATTTAATATGATTTTTAGTAGGCACAGCTGTAAATATGCGGACAATGAAGTTTATGATGACTCTCCTCTTAAAAACTAAAAAAGTAAATATACAAACCATTCTTCTGGCATACCCAGAATAATATGTGGGCGTATAAAAATTAGGAATGGAAAATAATCTACTAGGAAAATATTTTATTGGACAGGGAGAGAAAAGGAGTGGATGTGATAATTAAATTAAACATACTGAGCTGTATCCTGAGCCACATAAACACTATAAATCTAGAGGTGAAAACTAAACACAGTTCACAGTCTTGGGTTCTGTGCATGCAAGAGCACTTTTGGATGGCAGTCTTCAGAATGTATTGTGACAACACACTTCCTCTCAGTGTTTAAAATAAGAAAAGGCAACTGGGAACTCTCAAGGATGTGTTTATCACGTGGCATCCTTGGTTTGGGCTTTTTATGTGAGGTCATCTATAAAGTCCTTGGCAGCTTTGGGCCACAATAGCCTGGAGACAGACCATCCGCTTCTCCAAGTTCCATCCTGATCTCTATGGCTAGCCAACAGTTGGGATGCCAAATATGTCCTGGCAGGATGCCCGTCCTGTTAACAGATGCATGCTGTTGAGAAAGTCAGCAGGTGAAGTAACAGGAAAACTTCACCCGTGGAATGTCTGCCTGTCATGTAACTGAAATGCACAAGAGGCCTTCTGCAAGAATTGTAGATCTTTTGGTGGTATCCTCCATCCAGCAAGCTTGTACAATACTTGGCACCATACGTAGAATGTCATAGACACACAGAGACCTGTGCTCCAAACAACTAACAACGAATCCTATCCACACTGGGAGTAAGCCCCATTGACTATAATGGAACTTACTTCTGAGTAGGCATGCATAGGATTGGGCTCTAAATGAATGTTTTATGCATTATGTTTTTTAACCCACCCTTTCTTTAACAGCTAAGGGCTGTGTTTCTGCTTTCCAGTCCATATTATCCATATGAGGTAGGTTAAACTAGGGGTGTGGCCCTGTGGTGTAACTAGAAGGGGTGCAAAGCACTAAGTTTTGCAGGGAGCCTCACCACAGTGTGCAAGCGGCCCCTCCCCCTCCCCTCTGGAGCCATTCCAGGTGGGGGAGCAAAATGGAGGTGAATGCCAGAGGAGACTCAGAGAAGGTGTGCACCATGCCATCACCACAGGATGGTGATGGCGTCTGACCTGGATGCCTTTAAAAGGGGATTGGACAAATTTATGGAGGAAAATTCCATTGCAGGTCACAAGCCTTGATGGATATGTGCAACCTCCTGGTTTTAGAAGTCATCTACCTCAGAATGCCAGATGCAAGGGAGGGCACCAGGATGCAGGTCTCTTGTCTTGTGTGCTCCCTGAGGCATCTGGTTGGCCACTGTGACATACAGGAAGCTAGACTAGATGGGCCTTGGCCTGATCCAACAGGGCTCTTCTTATGTTCTTATATCTGCAGTGGGGAGTATGCTGTGCATGCAGAAAATCCCAGGTCTAGTCTCAGACATGTGCAATTAAAGATCTCTGGTGGCAGAATCAGGAGAGGACCTGAAGACCTGCTGCCTATCAGCACAGACAACACTGCGCCAGCTGGACTAATGGTTTGACTCGGCAAAGGGTGACTTCGTATGTTAAAAGCCAAGGCACACTGAACTCATGTTCAAGCCATGTGAAAGTAAATGCCATCCATAACCCCGTCCGCAAATAACTAATTCCAACAGCACTTAGCAGATTCAATGTCGTCTATCCTGAAATTAGAGAAGGTGCCAAAGAAAATTGATTAGAGCAGTACTTTTAGAAACTGACCTATGGGGGGGGGGAGATATAAATAGTTGCATGATCAAGAACTGAAAGCAGGAGATGATGATGGTGGACTTTTCTGAAAAGAAGAAAAAGCCCTTGCGTATTAACATATTATCTTGGAACATCTTGATGAGAAAGACAGGAGGTAAATTTGTTAAAGCAAATGAATAAATGTGCTGTCAAACTTTTAAATAAAATCCATGAGCAAAAACATTCAGGATATGCCTTTTTCTGCATTGATGAAACAAGAGCCCTACTCAGGACTCCTGCACCTCCTAGTACCTGACACATGCTGGCCTCTGCCACTCATCCTCCTCCTCTGACAATGGAAAGAAAAGCAGAACAGAGTGAAAGAGGAAGTGCAAAGGAGAGGAGAAGGGTTGGCTAGATCAGTGGTTCTTTTTAGCCCAGGACCCACTTTTTTAGAATGACAGTCTCTTGGGACCCACCAGAAGTGATGTAGTTAACCTGTAAGTGATGTCATCCTGGAAATGACATCATCAAACAGGAAAAATTTCTAACAATCCTAGGCTGCAGTCCTATCCACACGTATCCAGGAGTAAGCCCCATTGACTATCATTGTTAAAAGCATATTCATAGTAGCCTGTTCAAAGTACAGATCTCCCCAAAGGCAGTCACATACCATGTTGGCATCAAGTCTAATGTACTCAAAATAAAAAATTGAAATGAATGAGGACCCACCTGAATTTGGCTCACGACCCACCTAGTGGATTCCAACCCACAAACAGTGGGCTAGATCAGGGGTGTGCAAACTTTTTGGCAGGAGGGCCACATCATCTCTCTGACACTGTGTTCGGGGGCAGGGAAAAATAATTAATTTACACTTAAAATTGGAATAAATTTACATAAAAGAATATATTAGAGAGGGAACTTATATGAATGAATGAAGATCTTGCAGTAGCTCAAGGCCTTGCACAATAATAATAATAATAATAATAATAATAATAATAATAATAATAATAACTTTATTTATACCCCGCCCTTCTCCCCAAAGGGACCCAGGGCGGCACAAAGCAAGGCCAGCCTTTCCTTGGCTGCCACTGCTGCATCACAGATGTGAAACAGCAAGTAGTGGAGGGAGCCCTCATCCCACAGCTCAGGTGGGAGGTCGAACAGTTGTCCTCACACTGAGAGCAGTTGCATCGGGCCACCACAGGCTCCAGCAAGTCTCCGGAGGGTCAGAAGCTCACTGGAGACTGGGAGCTTTCCGCGGGCCGGATTGGGAACCCCTGAGGGCTGCAAGTGGCCCCTGGGCCAGGGTTTGGGCACCCCTGGGCTAGATAGTGACTGACACTCTATCCCACCACTCTCCTATCTTCTATGATTCCTCTTCTTGTCTGCTCCCCTGTTCCTTTTTGAATTCATGGAGTGGAAGGAAGAAGAATGGTAAAGGCCTAGAAGGCCCCTCTTCCAGAGGCAACCACCTTAATCAGCCTCATAGACAGGCCAGCCTGTGCGCCAGTGCAATCCATTTCCGAATCCTTACTGTCAAGAACAATTGCCATCTTTAAATGCATTTTGCTGTCTCAGTAGAGCATACTTTCCCCCCTCTCTGATAGTCTCCCTGTTACTGATGCCAGAGAAGAGGAGAAGCAGATCATTGGAACCCCTTGTGACAAAGGGGAGTCAGGAGACACACACCTTTCCCCTCCAGACAAAAACTTAGTGGCACTTCTTTTTCCTTGTTACTTTAGGAATGGAAGCCTTTCCCAGGTAGTGGAGTTTCAAAGTAAACATAGATATCCTCTTTGAAGAACAACAGGCAGGTTAGAGTTGTTGATAAGATTGCCAACTTTTTAAAAAACTGGTACAGAGGCATTTTTCTTGGCATGGAGATATGCAAGAAAAGTCTCCCCTTCTACATGTTTAGCTGTTGTTAAAGGCACAGGATCAGGGCCAGTAAAAATGTAGGGCAAACTTGTTCTTAACATGGGTGGTAATCTGAGGTGGTGTCAGGATTCAGTGAGGTTGGGCATTCACCAAGGCCCCTTGCCCATCTGAGGGTCCAGCTGGCCAGGCCAACCTTGAAGTCTCAGCATGGTTGGAGTGATAATGCCCAGTACAACACCAGAGGGTGGGTGGGTAGGTGGGTGGTTCCAAGATAGGCCCATTGCAGGACTTTATCCCAAGAACCACAGCAACCTAATTTCCTAAAGGAGAATTGTGATGGTCTTCAGCCTAGTGTCTTCTGAGACTCTTCCAAAGACTCTTCCCAGGGTGGTGGTGGTGGTGGTGGTGGGGAGAATGGGCAGTGGGCGGCTCTGGGGGTGGGTGGGGTGTGGGAGGTGGGGCTGGGACCTGGCAGTTGACCCAGCTTCAAGTTGCTCTGCTCTCCTTGATCTTGCGCCACCTCAGGAGGTGGCGCAAGTCCGAGGAGATCCATAGAGGCTGCAGTGGCTTACCTGGGGGTAAGGGGAAGAGTTTTCCCATACCTTCAGCTGAGCCACTGTGGAGCCCTATCTCACACTGAATACAACACAAGCCTGTTCCAGGGCAAAATAGGATTGCACCCTTAGGGCACAATCCAAACCTGCGCTGGAGCAGGCAAGCCAGGAGGCTTGTGCTGCATCCAACACGGGTTTGCAGCGAGCAGCGGCTCAGCCAGGGGCAAGGGGAAGCTCTTCCCCTTACCCCTGGGTAAGGTCTGCATGCCCCATGGGTCTCCTCGGACCTGTGCCACCTCCGGAGGTGGCGCAAATCCGAGGAGAACAGAGCGGCTTGAAGCCGCTCCGTTAGCCCTGGGGACGGGGGTTGGGATCTGGCATAACCGCTGGGTCCCAGCCCCAACCTCGGCTTCCCACGTGCCCGCCCCTGGGCCTTCCCTCCCCTGCCCAGTAACGCTCCTCCTGCCCCCTCCCCATGCCCCCCACGCCTACCGTTGCTGCTTATGTTGGCACGCTTGCGCCGACACAAGCGGTGGCGCAGGAGCCTCAGCGGAGGCTTCTGCCTTCCTCCATGTGTCGGCGCATCTGGATGTGCCGACGCGGCTCCCACTCGCGGAGGCGCAAATGTGCTTTATGGCACATTTGCAGCCTTCCAGGGCCACCTATGCCGGCATAACTGCTGGTTAGGATTGCGCCCTTAGTTAGGTAAGGCTGATGTAACCTTGTTTGTTTGTTTCCAATTCTTTGTCCTTCATTTCTTTTTAAAAGTGAATGCAGTTGCCAGCCTGATGTGGGTAACTCAGGTTCAAATACCCACTCAAAAGCTTTCTTGGCTGATCTTGGGAAATCACTGTTTCTTAACCTACTTTTCAGGATTGTTGTGATGTCATAGTGAGCACCTTCTATCAGTGCTGGAGTGCATATTTCACAAAGAAAGGTACCGAAATCTTTCCACATCTTTGGAAGCCAAGTCAATAGCTTCCAAATTTTGCATGCAGGGGACACACCAATAATAGGTCCTCGTTGTGCAACACTGACCAGTTGATTCCGGCTTGTTGTGATCTAGAAGTTATGCATATATTCCTTCTGCATGTGCGATTATCTTCCTCTACACACAGCTGGAAACTTGGCAACACCCTTGAAGAGACACTCCTGAAACTGATGGACTTGAGAATATCAGTAGGTGGTTGTGGTGTGGACTGAAATGCTTATTCAACCTCAGGCACTTACTAATCATTTCCTTCTTCTAATGCTGACGAGTTCATCAGTTGATAACTCATGTGCGACCTGCTCCAGGCAACAAACAACCTTCTCCAAGGTCTATTGGCTAAACATCTAAGTTAAAATGGATGTTTGTATTGTACTTTTAATTAAAACAATTTAAAAGTCAGCCTGAGCTTTCTAGTGCTGAGGAGAGTTCTGTGTTCCTTCAGTATAAACCGCAGATCTTGAATGCAATTATGCATCACTGAGAGTACACCAGAGCGCACATTTGATAGTAAAGGCATTCAATTGCAATTCCCTCTTTTCCAATGCTTTATGTTGGGGTGAGTAAGGAAGGAGGGTTGGCAACCCTCTGGGCTTGGTCTGGAGTTGTCTGGAATCAGCATCAATTGTGGGGTAACTTTTGAGTGCGCACCCAGAGATTTCAACAGGGACTCCTTGGCTTAATGATATTAGGTTTTAATGTGTGTGTGTGTGTGTGTGTGTGTGTGAGAGAGAGAGAGAGAGAGAGAGAGAGAGAGAGAGAGAGATATCCAGGAATAGCTTCAATCAGGGTTGGCAGCCCTAGTAAGATGTTCAAAACCAGCGCTTCTGGATATACAAGTAATGCATGGCTGGTTGCATGGTTGTCCTGTCTTTTCATTGGTTTCCATCTGTGTCAAAGGTGGCCACACCTACCCTGCTGATAGTACCAAAAAAATGCATTGAATTCTTAAGTGCAGGTGTTAAGCTACATCAGCAGCAACACCATGATCGATATGTGCTACCTTGTGCTTTTAGAAGTAGGCTACCTCCAAATGCGAGGGATTGGCACCACGTTGCAGGTCTCTTGTTGTCACGTGTGCTCCCTGAGGCATCTGGTGGGCCACTCTGAGATACAGGAAGCTGGGCTAGATGGGCCTGATCCAGCAGGGCTCTTCTTAATAAAGAGCTATGGGAATAGGAGCAGCAAGGTTTGTCTGTGGGAGTATTAAGAAGGGCAAAGTAGTAGTCGTGGCAGTCTGGTCTGTGTGACTTGTGCACTCTTGGCCCTGTTGAGACTTTCTTTAGAATCTGGTGTGCTCCCTGGGGCATTTGGTGGGCCGCTGTGAGATACAGGAAGCTGGACTAGATGGGCCTATGGCCTGATCCAGTGGGGCTGTTCTTATGTTCTTAAGAATGTGCCTCTCAGGCTTAAGAACCTTGGCCAACGCCTTGTTCAGAAGGTAACTCAAGCTTACGGTTACCGTGGCTGTTGTGTACAGGTTGCTTGGTTACCTGGCACACTGTAAATGAAGAGACTTGAAGAGAGGACAGACTGGTCTCTCAAGGATTTTGACAAAGACGGCCTTTTTGAATAGGGTTCCAGAGGTAGCCATCATGATGCGGCGATAAAAAATGAAGTACCTGGATTCAGCAATTAAAATAAATGGATTCACACGTTGTGGTGTAGCTGGCAGCCCAGGTCCATGATTGGGTGGGCCTCTGAACCAGACCCCTGACAGTCCAAAACAGTTCATTAGGGACCAACCAGCTTCATCAAACATGGACCTGGGCCTGCCCCCCACTGAAGCAAACAGAATTACCTTTGCCTTGGGTATGAGCAGTTTTGGAACCTGTGTGTCCATGTAAGGTTTATGGACGGCAGGGCAATCTGGCGGCTTTCCACAAATCAAATTGCCTAATAGATCTTGTCATGTTGCTCTTGACAACAATATTTCAGTCCAGTAGCTGCCCAAGTTTTAAAGTGTAACTCTAGTCTCCTTATTTGGGAAACTTATATTTGGCCTCCAGACACTGACATCAACGCTGTAGGCTTAAGCATTAAATATGGCACTTTCTGACCTTTTACAATGTTTTATTTTAAATTTGAGAGATAACAGCAGCAGTACAAAACTCCCTAACCCTCAGATTGTTGAGACAGCAGTAGTTTCTTTTTCTTTTTTGCCTGGATCACTCTGCTTTATCTGTTAGAATATGGTGTATTTTCAACAACTTTGCTGTTTCTTGTTTTAAATTAATGGACACCTGGACCAGCAGAACCAATGAAGAATTCTGTTCAACCAATGTCTAGAAAATGACTATTTCACACTGGTAAAAAGACAACAGCTCAATTTGCAGCTGTATCGTTTTAAGGTGGAACTTCTGCCAACTTTCTGGAGCTCCAAGGGCACAGACTGTGCTACTACCCTGCAGTGGTATAGCTAAGGTGTGGCAAGTGGGGACATCTGTCTTGGGCACCACTTGAAGGAGAGCATCAGGCACGGACTTTCCCATATTCTACCGATGGTGCATTTCCACACCACAGCTAATGGTGTGTTTTTGCACCAGTTTCAGGGGACCTCCAAAAAGAGGTAAATGCCTGCAGAAAAAATTCAAGGCGTTTCCATTTACCAGAAACAGAGGTTTTGCAAATGAGCAACACTAGTGGGAAAGGAATTCGGTTTTTGCATTACTGTCCAGGGTGCTGACATATAGATCCTTATCCAAATCATAGTCAGAAGCTGACTTCACTCAAGTAAAATAGAAAAAAAAAACAAAAACCAACACCCCCTCCCCCTCAAAAAACACGGTTTTACACAGCTTAGCTGTTACAGGATCTTGTAGAGGAAGGCACCAGGGTGGGCTCTTGGAGTAAGGAGCACCCTGTTGAAAAACCTATTTGAAATTATGATCTCCCCTTCTCTGTTTGGACAGGGGACAATTTCAGTGCTTGCTGTGGGTGCCATTTTGGGACACCAAGCTTGTCACGCTTCACGCTGATACAATGCACCTAAAATTGCAATGACAGAGGGAAGATGGGATTGTGACACGAGAAAGCTTGAGGAACATGGAAATGGCAAGAGAGAGCAGAAATGCTGAGCTGTGCATGGAATCTTGGAAGGGCGCTTGAACCAAGGGCTAGGAAGTAGGGCTAGCATCAGTGAGTGCATGGAGGACTGGGCAACAAAACCTCCCACATGTGTATCCCACCCTCCAACTTGAATTCAAATCTAAGTTGAGTCTTTCCCCCGTTCCCCAATCTTGACCCACAGTTTGGCCATGGAACTCAAGGAGAAAATGTTTTGCCGAAATACACAGTAAAAAATATATAGCAGCAGCAAAATATATAGTAGGCATGCACACAGCCAGAGTTAACACGTATTCATCTTGGCTGGCCCCTTAATCAGTGGTCCACACCCAGAGCGACTGACACCACTTGTCACCTGGTGCACCACTGGTGCAGAAGAAGTTTTCTTGAGAATTGTAGTTTGGTCTTCTTGAGACTGTTCGTGTTTTCTCAGTCTTTAAGATTGTGTGGGCATTTCTGAACAATGTGTAGGACAGGCTCCTATTTTTGGCAATGCACTCCTGAGCTTAAATTTGTCACAGGCTCCAATCCAAAACCTGCACATGGCCACAAACCTCACGTGGCTCCGTCTCTGTTGTCAATTGATCGAGCGGAATGAATGCTAGCTTGTGCGGATGAAGATCGTGAGAATGAAGAAAGTGTAGCTTTTTCAAAGTACCTTTCCAAACAGTGCTATATTAGTTCCACTACAACTGCACTCAGGCACACAGAATCATAGGTATCTATGCCATCGAAGGCAGGACTCAACAGTTGCAGAGATTATGCATGTTAAACACCTCTATGCAGGCCCTAGGAGAGGGGGGTAAAGGGGGTAATTTGTACCCGGGCCCAGGGTAAAAGAGGGGGCCCAGAAATTTCCTGGGATCTTTCATTTTCCTATCTAATCAGACTTGCTGCCTGCATGGGATGCTGGGGACACCACCACAAGCGTGTGACTGCAGCTACTGGCAAGCCATATATGCTGGGCTGAGGAATGCATACATGACACTCCTTAACACAGTGTCAAATCCGGGAGGAAACTGGCCTGCTACAATAGATCTTTGGCTTGTCTGCTGACCATGAAGTGTATAGGAGCTCAGGGACAAGCTGCAAGACTACATCTGCTGCAGAAGCAAGTTTTGATACCCACAGGACATTTTCCATTATAGTATGAACCTAAATACGATTATGCTAATTTTCTGCATGATTTTCTATATTTAAAATTTTTTAGAGAGCCTTAGGAGCGTGTTTGGTTTCCCATATTACTGTATCTAGCTGCCAATGCCACATGGGTGGGTAGATCTGAACTCCAAAGACTTTTCTAGCTGTCTTCCCCTACCCTGTTTCGCCCTTCTGCCCCATTCTGCTCACCTGTCACCACCCTCCCCCGCTCTGTTTCACCCCTTCCACTTTGCAAAGGGGCCCCAAAGAAACTTTTTACCCCCTGATAAAATTCCTCTTAGAGACCCTGCCTCGATGTACGTATTTCTACAGAGTTATGCAACAGGCTTTAAAATACTCTCAGTGGGTTATTTGACATTGGCACAGTGACCTTCAGTCATTCAAGCTGAAGAGTCAGCTGTTCCCATCTATCAATGACCAGCTTAATAAATCCAATCATTAGATTGTGAATATATTTCAATTATTGCTTTAATTAGGTGTAGATTCTCTGAATATGGAATGGACTATATTTTATCTCTTACGGGAATATTTTAAACACACACACCACAAATGAGCGAAGGCAGTGGTTCTCAAACCTTTTAGAGGTCCTAGAGGCTACTACCTGATTTATAAATTCCAAGGGGTGTGGTTATAATGGTGATTGGGCAGTAGTGCTCTCCCCAAGTAGCAGCTTGTTTAACCTTTGATGCACATAGCCTAATCTGCCCTCTTGGTTTCATGAACCACCAAAAATTGGATCACGACCCACCTATTGCAAACCTGGCCCCAGTGCTCGCCAGGGGTAGGACTGCAAAATGCTGCCCCGTGCCCAAAAAGTCACTTCCAGTTTTCTGCAAAAACTGGAAGTGCTGTTTTTTAGCATTTTGAAGGATCCAGAAAGCCTTCTGGGCACCGGAAAGGCCTTTTAAGGCCTCGAAAACAGACCCAGAAAAAAATGGCGTGGGGGAAGGGTTGCGTCACCACTCCCCTGCGTTTTTTGGTCCAGCATGTGGGAACATTTTCATAATTGGATCTCCCTTTCTGGATAAGGGTAGATGTGGCTTAGAAAGTTGATGTAGGGAGCCCACTTACACGGTTAGGTGAATAGAATATTTACCATATCTTTTTTATCCTGCCTTTCTCCTTTATCCTGCGATTTTCAACCAGTGGGCCACAAATGGTCTGCAGGTGTGCCGTGGAAATTTGGGGGAGGGTCTTTTATAATTAGGTCCACTAAGGGATGTTAGCTCCTTACCAGCAGCATGGTGCTTATTTTTAAAACATGTCTTGCTGGAATATCCAGATGAGGAAAGGATTCCATTTCTTAGTGAAGTCTATTCTTTTCTAGCTGAGGGGGCACAATTATTTGTATTTTGGGCTCTGCTGTTGGACTTTTAAATGTCTGACTTCAGGACCATGCTATGGGTCCAATCTTATCCAACTTTCCAACTCTGGTGCAGTTGCAGTGAAGCCCAAGGTAAAGGAACAAACGTCCCATACCTTGAGGAGGCCTCTGTGACTGCCTTCCCACCACAGGATGCAGTGCACGTCCCAATGGCACTGGAAAATTGGATAGGATTGGGCCCTATACCCTCCTGGTAGGTAACGGAAACTTTTCCTGAACCCTTGGGAGGCAAACCGACATCGCTCATTCTTTCTAAAACTGCAGGACTTAGCTTGTTCCTGAAAAGTGAAGCTGGGTGTGCATTCTCCTTGGCTCACAGTAACTATTCGGAATTGCAACCAGTGCAATCAAATCTAATTAGATCACAGTATTCGGGGCCCATCCCAGCAATTAGGAAACTTCATTCTCTTAACAAACACAATAAACATGAAAATACAGTAAAAATGACTGTTATGGCCAGAAGCGAGATCACTTCCTGCTGAAACATGGGATCCCTCCCAAACCCTGTTTTCTACAAGCTCCATGTGATGGCAAATGTAATTAAGATTAAATTTAATTACTTTATCTCACATAAAGTGCACCAGAGCCAGCCTGAGTAGTTGGCATTTTGTTCGCACCAGTAGTTTTTGAGCACCCAGTAGGAGGTCTGCCTATTTGATTGTATAAAGCATTAACTGATTACAAGTAAGTGTTTGTCAGCCAAGTTCCTAAGTTACCCAGTCTATCAAGATCATCATCTGAGCTATGGATTCTTCCATGTGTGCCTGGGAATAGCTCCGTTCGTCAGTCACATTTTATATCCTGCCATTCCTTCAAGGAGTTCAGGTGCAACTATATACAGGTCCCCCCCACCATTATTAATGGATCTGGTGTCCATGTATAGATCCGCCCTCCACACCCCCACACCCATTAACATTGTTTTTAATTCTTACTGCTAGCACCAAGTTTGAATGTGTTACTTTTACTAGTGGCTATAAGCATGAGGCTTATAGGCAGACAAGCAGGCAGGAAGCCTGTGTGCTATAGGGGATGACCAGAGAACATTAAAAGGACGCACCCTCTCCCACACTCCCCCATCCCTCTGCTGTCTGGCGTGGAGCTTAGCACTGGCGCCGTAGAGATGGCACAGTTTCTCTCGCAGGTACTACTAACTTCTGTGCTGTTGCAATATGCTTTTTGGCACATTTGCAAGAATCTGTGTCAGTGAAGCGCGCACTCTGAAGGCACCAATGAAGGATAGGAATGTGCCATGCGTCTGCTATAATTGTATATAAAGCAAGGAATGGGGATTTTTCCAAGACTCAAGATCTGATTTTTAGGTCTAAAGAGAAAAGTCTGTAGGCTCCCCACATACCTTCATGTAGCTTTGTGTGAGCAAAATCTTTACAAAACTTAGATAGGAACATTCAACATGAGAATACTGTCAAATGGCACTATAAATGCTCCTAGCTGATTCCCTGCCCTCTCCCACCCTATAGTATCCTTCTGGGGCCTTTTTCAACACAGAATGGTGGTATGGACTTTAGCTTATTGTTAGGGCTACACCTGCCAGCTTGCCTCTCCTTCCAGCTCCTTGTAACCTCTCCAGGCACTGGAACCAGATTCTGCCAGTACTGAGTGCTTGACAGCTCTGAAACCCCAACTCTGGCCATCAGAATGTAGATGCTTCATCACTTGTTTTTAAACCTTTCCCCACAGTCATGAGATCTAGAAACATGCTTTTAAAAACATAGGAGGATAAAAATTGTCAGGTTGTCAAGTTTTATGCCAGATACCAGATTCTGCATTTGTTTGTATAGCAAATTCATAGCTGAACAAAACACACAGTAGAGAATGCAAGACGTCAGAATTCGGAAGGTATGAAGAGGGTAGAAAATTCTAGACTGTGGATGATTTGTTTTATTTTTGACTTCATAATTCTAAACTCTAACTGGAGGAATCTTGCATTTCCACCTTCACAACAACTGAAAACTCGAAAAGTATTTAAAATTCCTCTACCAAGCTTGGAAGTTTACTGTAAATAGTATAAAGCCGCTTAGGTTGCAACTTTGCCAACCCCACCTGGATCCAAAGGTGTCCAGCTGCTTTATATTTCAGACAATAATTAACTCATACGCTTGTACTGCTTTCCTCATGAATGAATTCTGCAGGGATTACAAGTGTAAGTACAGCCTTGGCGTGTACTTGAGTGAAATGTGCATGTGTTTGTTATGTGCAGCATACGTCATATGTGCTAAAATCTAAAACCGTAGCTTCCGTGATTTGAGTTCCTAGTGCAGTCTTTATGGATTGCATACTCTGGCAGGTGCCTGCTAAAGAAATGATTAGATAATACAAAATGTTAGGCCTAGGAAGTATTCTCATTAAACCTTGTTGAGCATCCCGACAAGTCATCTGTCTGATTTGTTTTAAGTATTTCTACCCTGTCTTTCCAAAAACTTGGCAGGGGGTTTACAAGACAAGTAAAAAAAAAAAAAAAAATAGAACAAAACCAAACAGAAAAGCAGAAGACAAAATAGGTGCCTACAATTATTTCTCAGTTCATTAGAGATTAAAATCAGTCCCTTTCTAAGAGTCTAGGAAAATAAAAATGGTGTTTGCCTGGTACAGAAATGAAATCAGGGGAGGTGCCAAATGAGTCCCTCTGGGGAATTCCACAAACAGGGCATCACCACCAAGAAGGTCTTTCCTCCCATTGCCCACAGGTAGTGGGATGCTGCTAGTGGAGGGCCTCTGAAGATCTCAGGCTCATGTGGAGATACGTGATCATCTCATTTAATTTTGATGCCACTTGCATCAATTGGATTGGGCCTTCTCTGCTGATGTCTTTTTTTTAAAACAACATAGAGATACTTTTGGTCCACATCCTATGTTAAATACATCTCTTAATTACCTCTCCGCAGTGGCGTCACTAGGATTTGCTTCACCCGGTGTGGGAGGCCTGTGCTTCACCCCATGTAGTGGGCAGGACAACGCCCCAGGTGGGTGTGGTGATGTACCATTGCCACGCCCCCACCGGTTTTTTTGTCTGTACCTTTTGTTATAACACAGATATTTCAATGTGGTTTGTTTCATTGCATTCTGCATGAAGTTACACATTGATTGATATATAACATGATGGTCTTATTCCTCCAAATTCTGATTTTAGTGATTTTGAAAACTTGTTGAGTCTCTCTCTCACACACACATACACTCACACACCCGTGTCAGCTTCCTAACACCTTATTGCAGCAGTTCTCAAACTTTTAGCACTGGGACCCACTTTTTAGAATGACAATCTATCCAGGACCCATTGGAAGTGATGTCATGGCCAGAAGTGACATCATCAAGCAAATTAAAATAAATAATTATAAATAATTAAATTAAAATAAAATAGTTAAATAAGGGGGAGCCAGTCCTGTTCCACCAAGTGAATCTACTCTGAAGTAAGTCCTATTGTGGTCAATGGGGCTTACTATCAGGAAAGTGTGGGTAGGATTGCAGCCTGTGAGCCCAAGCCTATGCACGTCTACTCTGAAGTAAGTCCCATAGTGGTCAATGGAGCTTACTCTAGTCTGCCTGCAATAACAACCCCCCAGAAAGAATCAGTGAGATTTCCAGCCCTCCCAGTGCCCAGTTCAAAGTTCTTCTATTTCAGGCACATCAGAATAAAGACCCAACTGGCTTCACTCATGCAAAATAGAAACCTTTCCTCTTACCATTCAAGCCTCTTTTTTGTTCTTTTTTTTTGGGGGGGGGGAGGCTGCCTTCTGTTGCACTCCAGCTCCATCGGATTAGGACCCTTCTGGTGTCCTCACATTCCCCTTTGCCTGGCCTGACCACCAACCAAGGCAGGTCTGCCTACTTGTGAGTAAACACGGCTGTGAGGCTGCTTTGCTTTCCATAGGACTCCATAGACTGGGAGGGAGGAACCTCCTTCTCTGGTGTTTTTGGGGGCTGCACTCATTGGATGAGGACCATTCTGACGTCCTTGGAGCCTCTCAGCCTGCCTTGACTAAGGCAAGTCCACCTACTCACGAGTAAACACGGCCACCTTGCTTCCTTTTGGGCTCAGACTCGCAGCTGGGAGGGGGGAGATTCTCGGGTGTTTTTGTGGGCCTGCATTCATTGGATTGGGAACATTCTGGTGTCCTTGGATTCCTCTCAGCCTGCCCTTTCCGACGGACTATGGCAAGTATGCCTGCTCGTGAGTAAACGCGTGATACGGCGCACTTCCACTTTCCATGGGGCTCCATGCATTTTTTCCTTCCGGTTTTTTGGCCATAACCTTTAGGCCAAAGGAAAGGAGCGATTTCAATTCCATTTTTTGCACTGCGCTCCGCTGGCCATTCCGCATCCAACGCCATATGGCATGATGCAGTAGCTCCTAACCCCATGATGTTAGTGCATCCCCCACGGCACGTCACCTCCCCGCGCGTCACCTGGTGGGGCCGCACCCCCCTAGAGACGCCAGTGCCTCTCCGTGACAGTGGCGGACCTGCCATTCACTTGATGGGGCCAATGCCCTGGGCGTGGTGCCTTGCACACCTTTAGACTCTGTGCAAGCCTCTCTGAGGCTCCCGAGGTGGTTGGAAACTATGCTTCCAGTTTGCTGGAAGCATCGTTTAAAGCTTCAGGAAACTTCAGAGGCTTTCCTGATGTGTTCTGGAGTCAGGCAAGGCTCTGTGTGCTCCAGGTAAGGGGGGGTGAATTTGTGCATGGGGCGGGTGACAGCATCCCACGGGAGGTGCCATTGCTGACTTTGCCCCAGGGCGCGGGGTTGGGGAGGTCCACTTCTGATAATCAAACATGACAGAACCCCTAGGTTCTGTCTCACCACACCATGAAGTGTACAATCAAATGCTAGCACTAGAGCACCTGGAAGGCCTTGAGTGCCCTTACCAGGAGAAGGGTGGGGTATAAATTCATTCATTCATTCATTCATTCAATAGATAGTCCCACAGCCCCAAATGCTTTCCACATGCGCTGCCTCCGACGCATTCTCGGCATCACCTGGCAGGACAAAGTTCCTAACAACACAGTCCTGGAACATGCTGGAATCCCTAGCATGTATGCACTGCTGAAACAGAGATGCCTGCGTTGGCTCGGTCATGTTGTGAGAATGGATGATGGCCCAAAGGATCTCCTCTATGGAGAACTTGTTCAGGGAAAGCACCCTACAGGTAGACCACAGCTGCGATACAAGGACATCTGCAAGAGGGATCTGAAGGCCTCAGGAATGGACCTCAACAAGTGGGAAACCCTGGCCTCTGAGCGGCCTACTTGGAGGCAGGCTGTGCAGCATGGCCTTTCCCAGTTTGAAGAGACACTTGGCCAACAGTCTGAGACTAAGAGGCAAAGAAGGAAGGCTCATAGCCAGGGAGACAGACCAGGAACAGACTGCACTTGCTCCCGGTGTGGAAGGGATTGTCACTCCCGGATTGGCCTTTTCAGCCACACTAGACGCTGTGCCAGAACCACCTTTCAGAGCGCGATACCATAGTCTTTCGAGACTGAAGGTTACCAATATAAAGCCCCAGATGATATAAGGAAGCAGTTGCATGGATGCCTCACCAGATGCCCAGTGTCCAACTCAGCTCAGATTTTCTGGGTAATAGTGAGGATGGGGGGGGGGGGGGTTGAACTCTGATCTAGATGCAATGGTGGCACAGTCATGTGATTACTTCTTCACGTGCCGAGTGAAGAAGTGGGTCAAGCCACGTTCCACTTGACCCATAGTCCAAATATAACAGTTAAGGGAACTGACGGAAGCTTCCTCTGTGATTACTGAAAGGCTGGTGACATGCTGCCTTTCAGAGTGTTGCTAAGGTACCTAAGTAACGTGATTCACTTGGTCATGAATGCTCACCCTTGCATGGGTGAGGTAAGTACCAGAAACCAGCGCATGAAGATCCTTTAGAAATCCTCCTAGCAGCTGTCACTCAAACAATGCTCCCTTTTTAGCCCTATGACTAATTGTTGAGCTTCTGACAGTAACCAACAAAACCAGTCCTTTCCACGCAAATGCAGCCTGTTGCATACCTGAGAAGACTCATCCATGAATGGTGTGCAAGTCATTCGGCTTAATATGCAACACTGCTTGTGTTTCCAACTCTGGCAAGCGGGTCTAACCTGTCATCTCTGGGAAAATAGTTCTGGCCAAAGGCAGGCTAAGAAGCTGCCTTAAACTGCACCAGACCTTGGGTCCATCTAGCTCAGTAGCGAGGCACAAACAGGTAGTAGCTCCACAGGGTTTGGGACTCCCTACCTGGAGAAGGCAGGCGTTGAAGCTGGGCCTTTTACATGTGCTCTACCACTGAGTCACAGCCCTTCCCCAAAGGCATGATGTTCTTTTCATCTCTTACCAGGGCCTATGTGGGGGGGGGGGGAATAAAGGGGGTAATTTGTAATTGGGTAAAAAAGAGGGCCCAGGAGCCAAAGAAGGAGGCCCAGCAATTTCCCGGGATCTTATATTTTCCAGTTTCACCTGGACTCATGGGATGCTGGATATGCAGCTTCTGCTGCTGCTGCTCCGGCTCCCAAAAGTCATTTGCGCTGGGCCAAGGAATGCACAACTGACACTCTTTGTTGGCTGGCAACCTTCAGTCTTGAAAGACTATGGTATAAGCCTACAGTACCTGGTATTCCCAGGCGGTCTCTCATCCAAGTACTAACCAGGCCTGACACTCTTTAACACAGTGTCAAATCAAATCTGGGAGGAAATTGGCCTGCAGCAATAGCTCTTTGGCTTGTGGAGCTGCTTGCCATGAAGGAATGTATAGGAGTCCAGGGACGCAGCTGTGGGTCTACAGCAGCAGCAGCTGCAGAAGGAAGTTTTGGGGTCCCCACCCTCCCCATGCCCTGTTTCACCACCATTCTGCCCACCCCTGTTGCCACCCTCCCCCACTCTGTTTCTCACCTTCCCTCTTTGGGAAGGGGCCCAAAAGAAACTTTGTATGCCCTGATAAAACCCCTTTCAGAGGCCCTGCTTCATACAACTTGTTTGGATGTAAGAAAACGTCCGCCTAGCACTATTTTAATGGTATATTCCCCAGAGAAGTGAAAAGCTATGAATAGGACTAGCTGGAATCCCACAGGGAACAATATATATACCAGTATCTTTGTGTTTAACACTAGTTCTTTCCAGTGCTAAAAAAAAATAAGCTAGGTTGTTAGCCTCTGATGAGAAGTGCAAGAGAAATGGATGGTAGGCGAGGATTAAAATGATTCAGAAGGACTTGTCACAGAGCAGGAAAAGGAACTAAAATGATGAAAGGGTTGGAGTAACTTCTCTGTTATGAAGGGCTAAAGAGTTTTGGGGAAACAGACTAGCAGCTGAAGTAGATGGGATGCAGGAGACCTGCGACTGGATCTCCTGTTGTTGTTTTTCTTTTAAAGCAACTTAACTCCAATTAGGATTGGAACAGAGGCACTGTAGGAGTGGGGGGGGGGAATTAACCCATTCCCCTGTCCTAGTTTCTGTATCTCCCTCTTCTATTAGTGGCATAGTGAAAAAATTATACTGGCAGGATACAGAGGTATGAATTTTTTTGTCTGTGTAACTGGTGATATCCTTAGCACTGAAATGCTGGGAAAATGAGTGGCTCTCCAGTTTCGATGCCACCATTTTTGAAGGCTATTTTACATGTCACATTTCCTTCTCGATGGAGCTATTGCCCAAGTAAGAATAATCCTGTTCACCACCAGCATTATGGACATTATTAATTTATCAGATATCCCAGAGTACCTGAGGGTTTCCTGTTTTGTCCTTGCAACAACCTGGCAAGGCAATTTAGATTACCGTATTTTTCGCTCCATAAGATGCACTCCCCCCCCAAAAAAAAGTGGGGGGAAAAGTGTGTGCGTCTTATGGAGCGAATACTGCAAAAAAGAGTGCACGTTGGGGACCTTAATGAAGGGGGGATCTTCATGCCAGTGTATGATCCCATTCACCCTAATAAAGGGAGGGATCTTCATGCCAGTTTATGATCCCATTCACCCTAATAAAGGGGGGATCTTCATGTCAGTTTATGATCCCATTCACCCTAATAAAGGGAGGGATCTTCATGCCAGTTTATGATGCCATTCACCCTAAGAAGGGGGGGATTTTCATGCCAGTTTATGATGCCATTCACCCTAAGAAGGGGGGGGATCTTCATGCCAGTTTATGATCCCATTCACCCTAATAAAGGGAGGGATCTTCATGCCAGTTTATGATCCCATTCACCCTAAGAAGGGGGGGATCTTCATGCCAGTTTATGATCCCATTCACCCTAAGAAGGGGGGATCTTCATGCCAGTTTATGCTCACATTCAGTGAAGACGGTATCTTATATGAAGACAGCGAAGAAAGTGATGTCAGTGATTGTGAGCAAATGAGCTTCATAAATTCTGACTCTAGCGATGATGAGTTCTTGGGGTTTCCAGATAACTAGAGTACTCAAACCTTTAAGTCTCTCCATTTGTTAATGACAGTGATAATGGTTCTTAATGCCATTGTTGACTGCTGTTCACTTTACATGGTTCAAATGTTATTCTGTTATAGTTTATTAAATATTTTATTACACTATTTGGTTCAGAATATTTCTTTTCCTGTTTTCCTCCTCTAAAAAATAGGTGTGTCTTATGTTCAGGTGCGTCTTATGGAGCGAAAAATACGGTAAATGAAAAGACACTGTGAAATAAAGACATGCTAGACTTTTACACATGAAAGTGCACCGATTTTTCCTATGTGAAAGTTATTTCTGGTTAGGAAAAATGAAATGTGTGAAACAGCCCTGAGATACTGGCTGGACTTCCAGTAGTGGGTAGGTCTAAGGGGAAGCTGGTGCTAATGGGCGAGTAGCAGATGAGGCCTGGGCTCATTATCTTATTTAAAGAAAAGAAAACCCATGGCTGCCATATGCAGTTGTTTTCAGAAGGGATTGCACAGTGTTACAGTGCAATCAGATGCATGTTTACTCAGAAGTAAGTCAAATTGAGTTCAGTGGAACTTACTCCCAGGTAAGTGTGTGTAGGATTGCAACCTTAGATTCGAATCTTATCCAACTTTGCAAGCAGCCACAATGCAGTCCCAAAGTAAGGGAACAAATGTTTTCTTACCTTGAGGAGGCCTCCGTGACCACAGGGCGAGATCAAAATTAACTATTTGACCCTAGATGGAAGCCTGGCACCATCTCTGCCACAGTTCTGATGGCAGCTGAAAATGGTATTGCTCCATTTTAGCCTTTGGGGCCCAAGTTTATGTTGATTTGCCCTGTCTCTTAGCTACACTCTTTAGATGGTGTTTTCTGTTGCTCTATATTGTTTAATGTTGTCAGAGTTGTTTTTTTTTTTTGCTAATACCACAGGCCTACAAAATTGAGGGTCAGAAAAGTTTTTCCCTTAAAAAATAATAAATTAAAAAAAAAGTTTTTCCCAAACTTTATGGTGATTTGATATGAATTTGGGGTGCCGATTCCAAAAATGGCATCCGTTTTGCCCTATCACGTCTAGTTTTGGAGATATAATATAACCTCATTAGTGAATGGTTCAAGCAGCTTTCTCATGAGGAAGCCATGGTGTAGGCTTCCTCATGAGGAAGCTGCTTGAACTATTCACTAATGAGGTTATATTATATCTCCAAAACTAGACGTGATAGGGCAAAACGGATGCCATTTTTGGAATTGGCATCCCAAGTATACCCAGGAATTGGTGTAACGTTTAAGGAAGCAAAATGTGTGTTGGCCTGTGTAATTATTTTTATAGTGTTATTTGAATAGGTTGTTAGCCACCTTGAGTGCCTCCCTTGTGACAAGGAAAGGTGAGATAGAAATATTTTAAGCATATAAGCCCACAACTTCAGGGAAAGTAAGTCAGGAACTCTGCTTCATGCGCAGACCAAGATAGCATAATACCAATGGAGTTTGGATATTTGCATGGTGCTAACTTCCCTACTAGTGTAGCATGGCACCCCTGTCAGCACTGGTATTGCTCATAAGTACTATAATTGTTGGCAAGGCAAGGTTGGTGCCAGGGTCTGGGAGGCTGTGGGACAAAGCCTCAGGGCTGCTGCAGGAAGAACGGGTCCTTTAGCCCCCCTTCTCAGGCCCCTATGCCCCACCAGTTTACCCATTACACTGGCACAAACAGAGCATGCTCTGCATCCTGTGGTGGAGAGTGACAAGATGACCCAGGAGGTAAGTAAAAATATATTTTACTTACCCCCTGGTAGGCTGTCTGGCCACCAGTGGGTCTCCTTCGACCTATACCAGTTAGCTGGTGTATGTCAGAGGACTCTCAGAGGGTGGATCTGGGCTGGGAAAGGGGTATGGGATCTTTCCCTGCCATCCCTTGCCCAGCCTGGCCTCTACCCCAATCCTCCAAATCTCCCATGACTCACTCCCCCCACCACATTACCTGTTCCAGCACGGCCTGGGTGGGCTGTTGGCATGTGTGCATGGGAGCTCTGGCAGGCTGAGGGGGGCAACCTGAAGCCTGATCCATGAAAATTTCCCTTCCATAGTATGTTTTCTCCCCTGGAGCCTTTCACAGCACCTCACCCTCAGACTGAGGGCATTTTGGTCCTAGGATCCTTTCACCTCACCTCAGACTGAGGGCATTTTGGTCCGAGCATTCTGATAGAAATGGGGAAAGGGGTTCAATAGATGTTCTGGTACTGAGGGAAGAACTAGGCACCCCCCCCACCACCCACTGTGTCACAGGTTTCACAGTGGCCTATCTGCAGAAGCAAGGGGCAGAAGGCAGCAACTGAGAGTGTCACTCCATTGCTGCCCTACATAAGGGTGCATACTAGAGTGCTTTGAGGCACTCATAGACCCTCAACAAGTGCCTAACCTGGCCAACCCATGACAAAAGCTTGCACCACTCACAACACTATATCCACAGGTTTTTTTTAAACTGTGGTACATGAGCTGTGAATATGAGCAGAGTGAGTCCGGATCAGAGTCTTGATGTCTCCATAACACACGTGGCCGGGCCATTTTCCTCTGAAAACCTTTCCGTGTGAGCCATTGTGGGAAGTACTGGCTACTTAGTTGTTTTGAAAATCTGCCCTTAATTATGGGTGTCTAACTAAATTAGTACTTAATTCATTGGGGGGAGGGGGGAAAAGCAGGCCCCGTGGCATTCAGTGTAATGTTACTTAAAATGGAAATAAATGGGACAGAAACCAGTGAACAAACAAGACAAGGAATGTAGAGCAGAGCGTCCTTGGCCCTTTTCCCAGAGCGAAAGGCCTAGGAAGAGTGCTGTGTAATTACAGAAGGTGATGCAACACAGCTAATGGTTGTCACGGTTATGTCATCATCTTTCTTGTCACCTCCGTTCATGGGGTGCTTGAGCCAAGTCCCTCCATGCTCAACAATGGCATATAATCTCTTTCCTTGCCGAATCGGACCAGGAATCTGTACGTCCAGGAATTCTCTTTTGCCGTTGTGGCAATAGCTGTTGACAGGTGTATCTGGCTTGAATTTGTCCGACCATGTTTTCAGAGCCATGTTTTCAGAGATATGGTGGCTATCACGGCACCTGTGGCAGCAGATTACATAAATAATTGTGAGGTGGAGAAGAATCCAGAAAGACATATTAACCCCCCCCTGTTGTATTTTATAAATATGTAGAAGAAATAATATAAGCCACCTTGAACGCCTCCAGAGCCAGCCCTTCCTAGAGGCAGCAGACAGCACATTGGTGAAGGGTGCCCATTTCTGTCCGCCTACTTGCCTCCACAGGAAAAGGAAGAGGAAATGTGGGAGGAGAGAGCTAGAACTTGGTGAGTCGGAAGAGCAGAGTCTGTCACATCATCAGGTAAGGGGAGGCAGCATTTGGCATGCCTCCTTAGGCATCAGAAGGTATTGAGCTGGCCCTGGGTCCCTCTTAATGGGGAGAGAAAGACTGGATATACAAGTTCTAAATGATTTGAATGAATGAATGAATGATGTGCTATGTGAAGTCCTTTTGTTTGAATCTAATGCCAATCCATTTCATTCAGTGATCCTGAGTTCTAATGATGAGAGAAGGGTGGGGGGCAAATGCCTCTTTCTCCACACCATATGTAATTATATAGCCCTCTTTCACTTTTCACTGTCCAGTTGTCTTTTACTTTTGAAACCAAAAAGCCCCAAACACGTACGCTTTTCCTGATAGAGAAGGCTTTCATTTTTGCTTTTCAAGCTCTTTGATATCCCCTTGGATAGGCAACCAGACCTGGACACAGTGTTCCAAAAGTATATGCACCCGAGATTTTAGATCAAAGCTTTATGGTACTGGCCTCTTTCCAATCCCTTTTCTATCTTCCCTAGCTTGGGCACAAGCTATTTGTCATGTTAGACCTGCCATTACATATGGGTTTAAAACTGGCAGTTGGCTTGTGCCACAAGGAATCAGTTAATTTCCAAGGTGCCACCAGGCTCTTTATTGTTCTTCTCTGTTGTTTTTATTATTTAAAATGTTGCCTGCTCAGAGGATTTGGGGATAGGACAAGCTTTAAAAAAAAAAAAAAATCCACCTGAAATTCAACACAAAAGTAACCTAGTTATATGCCTTTGGGTACAATCCTGACCCGGGTTTGGGCCAGCGCAAGTCCCTTGTGCCGGCCCAAGAGGGTAGCAAACATGCCGTAAGGCGCATTCACACCTCGTCAGGAGGAAGGCACATCAGTGCAAGGAGATGCACCCACACACAGCGGCTGAATCCAGCCTCTGTGGCCGCTTCCCCGCCAAGTCTTGCATCAGTCCGGCTTGTGTCAAGTCTTGTGTTGGCTGGAAGTGTTCCTGGGCAGGGAAAGGGTGGGCGGTGGGTGGCCCTGGGGGTGGGTGGGTAGGGAGCAGGAGGCGGGGCTGGGATCTGGCAGTTATGCCGGATCCCAACCCCCATTCCCAGGGAGAACAGAGCGGCTTCAAGCCACTCTTCTCTCCTTGAACTTGTGCCGCCTCAAGAGGTGGCGCAAATTCAAGGAGACCCATAGGTGCAAGTGTCCCTTACCTGGAGGCAAGGGGAAATGTTTGCCCTTGCCTCTGGCTGAGCTGCTTGTGGCCACAATCCTGCGCTGGATGCAGCGCAAGCCTCTTGGCTTGCCTGTTTCAGTGCAGGATAGGATTGCGCCCTTTTTGCGGATCTGTTCAGCAAGTTTTAAAAAAATAGTTGTCTATCCGCTTCTGTCCTGTGCCTGAACTTGTGAGTTAATGACAAATAAAATGCATCATGGCATCCAGGTCTACTATTGGGGTGGGGAAACCTGCTGGCATGCCTTCATTCTAATACCTGTTTGGGTGGATAGGCCAGGGATGTTGGGTCAATAGAGGCAGGAGAGGCAGTGCCTCACCTGACCCAGTGAGTCACCTGACCCAGGCAACCAAACTATGGTCACATCCAGCAGGCTGGAGAGGCAGACTTGTGAGGCTTCCAGGAGGCTTTAGAAAAGTACTTCTAGTTTTACAAAAAACTGGAAGTACCTTTTTAAGACCTTCTGGACGCGTTAGAAAAACTTCTGAGGGCCAGAAAGGCTTTGCATGGCCTCTCTGGTCTTCAAAATATCTCCAGACATGACCGGAGCAGCTGCGGTCAGAGGTGACCCGCAAGTGATGTCACTTTCAAATCACTGGGCTAGGTGACACTATGCCTCAGCAGCCCCGACAGCCACCACACATCCTTGGAACAGGCAAGGAAGCTTTTACTGTGAGGTTTCTTGGTAAGAAGAGACTGTTTAGAACAGTTTATGGCTGGTAAAATGATTCATTCTATAAAACTTTGACAACTTGTCAAGTACCCTAAAAGATGCAGGTGTCTCTTTTAAGTTGTGCAAAGAGCACTGGCAATCAGTAAGGTAATAGCTATTCAGTGAAATATTACCAGTAAAGTAATGTTAGCTGATTTTTCATCGTTAGACAACTGTGTCCCTTTAGGTCATTTCAGGTCATTGAAACTGGTACCAAGGCACTCTGTCCCAAAGCATGCTTAGAGTTTATAGTGGGTCTACCCTCTTGTGATAATTTGGTGTCAAAATCCAAATGGATGATGCCCATCTTGAAACAGGGAAGGAGAGCAAAAAGCATTTCAGTAAACAAGGTCAAGAACAGAAATGACAGATGCCAAGATGTAGACACAAGCTTGAGACTCAGTGACTGACAAATTAGCAGGGATTAAGGAACATGTTTTCTGTTATGGTGTTTTGAAGATTTACAATGTATGTAGCAACATGTTTTTTTTAAACCATTGGTCTGGTATGCAGAATAGTATGCACAGTGGGTACAGCGCAAACAGAAATATAAAATGTACAGTGTAGAAAGGAGCTTGATGTTGGCTGGAGAGACAAGATGCTGTGTCCATGGCATTCCCTGTGTAGAGAGCCCAGCAGCCAACTGCAAGAAACAGCTGCCTCTCTTCCGATCAGCATGTTGCATGCGCTCTCTCTCTCTCTCTCTCTCTCTCTCCCCCCCCCCCCCCGGTGGGCCTCCTCTTCCTGGGGAACTGCATAGGTTTCCCACCGAGGAAAACCTTTCCTGGGAGGATAGGGACGCCCATCCTAAGTTAGCTCTAGGCCAGGGATATCAATCTCATTTCATACAGAGGGCCAAAGTTAGCATTCATGATGCCATCTGAGGGCCAGAAGTGACATCATTAAGCAGAAAGTGACATCATCAAGTAGACGATGGCCAGAAATAAGCACATTGTTCTCACATAGAAACTCATTAGCTTCAAATGACAGAAGATGTGCAAATCTTATCCATATTTTCAAGCTATGAGAGAGCCCAAACTGGGAGAGCCCAACTGAGAGAGCCCATTATCAAACTGGGAGAACCCAATTATAATGGGGGGGGGGTGGATTAATTGCTTCCAGGGGGCACATTGGGCCTGCGGACCTTATGTTTGACACCTTTGCTTTAGACAATGGCCTGATTGGTATTATATACACAGAGCAATGATTTTCAACCTTTTTCATTTCATGGCACACTGACAAGTTGCTAAAAGTGTCACGGGACACCATCAGTTTTTCAAGGATATATTTCATCATTTAAAAATCAAGTATTAAGATATTGAAATAACCCACAAAATGCATTAGCACAGGCTTACATGGAATAACACACCCAATCCGAACAGCAGGTGATTGAAGGTGACATAGTTTCTGCCCTCCATTAAACTCCTCCAGCAGCCCTGCCAAGAAATGACGCTCCCCCAAACTTCTGTGGCACACCTGCGGACAATTTGTGGCACACCAATGTGCCACGGCACAGCTGTTGAAAATCACTGGCACGGAGGCTTAATTTTTCTAGTATGCCAAACTAGCTAAGGCTGGGCCTGGCTCTGTAAATGCTGCAACCATATGGCATGCTTGCGTTTTAGGTCTCCAGCAACATTGACAGATATCTCCGTAGTGTAACTGGATGTTCCCTGGATAAGCAGAGCAGAGTAACGGCGATGAATGAAGCATGTGCTTTACATTTCTACGCAAGCCGCGTGGAGGGGCCCTGAACTGAGATTTGGCAGCTGTGTGAGGGAGAACAAGCAAACTGAATCCAGACAAGATGGAGGTGCTACTAGCTGGGGGATAGCAGTGAACTTATCTCAAGGGACAAGTTCACAGTCTGAACTTGCTCCTTGATTCTGGACTTCTCCTGGGAACCCAGGTGACCTTGAGGACTGCATCATTCACGACAGTCTTTTCTGGAGGAGTCTCACCTGGCTACTGTTACCCACTTGGGTCACGCCCATGTTGGGAGTACCTTTATGCATTCTGCCCATGAAGAGTGCCAGAAACTTCAGTTGGTGCTTTTATCTGAAACTGCCTACCATGATGGCATCACTATCACCCCACCACAGGTCCAATGCTTAACCCATCTATCCCTCTGGTAATGGAGGAGAACATCTGCATCTTCATTCTTCCTAATAGTATGATGTAGGGTAGCAAATGTGAAGGCAGAAACTGTTGATTTTTTAAATATTGCCACTGACACCTTTCTATTTTTCCTGTTTTGTGCTCTGTCCTTTTTTTTTTTTCCAATAATATTTTTGTATAGTTTAAAAGCATCCTGCTTGTCTGGTACATGTCCAAACTCTGTAAGTCAGTGCTTCTCAAACTGTGGGTCAGGACATACCGGTGCCTTGCAACCAGATTTTTGATGGTCATGTAGGGCTGCGCAGAGCCTCCAAGGGAAACACAGCTAATGGCAAGATAAGAAAACCTTGCCTCAAGCCCTGAGGCTATTCAAAAATCAGATAGCTGCTAAGTACCTTGCAAAGAGTTCTGCTCCTGGGGTTTGCAAGGATGTGGGCTCCTGCAATTTACAAGCATGTGTAAATATAGGGAGATAAATGTGCCTCAGGGCACGATGCTAACCAACTTTCAAGTATTGAGATACGGGCAAAGCAGCTCCTAGGTAAAGGAACAGACATTCCCTTACCTTGAGGAGGCCACCCTGAGTGCCACCCACTTGCAGGATGTAACACATGCCCCATTGGCATAGTTGTATTAGTGCTAGAAAGTTGGTTAGGGTTTAGGCCTTAGATGATAAAGAATTTTAAAAAAAGATTTTATTTTATTTTTTTATATTTCTGGGGAGAAATGGGGGAAAGGAGGGAGAGCATTCATTAAAGTTTGTTAGGACTGCTTCATGATGAGAAATGGATCAAGTTTATTTTGCAAATGAATAAACAAAAACAAATTATTACTTGTAAGTAATAAAAGTATTATTTCTTTCTAGAACTTTTTAAAGTCTCGAAAACCTAGGTGGGTTCCGATAAGAGTGTCATTTTAAAAAGTGGGTCCCGATGCTAAAATGTTTGGGAACCACTGCTGTAAGGGCTTGGTGCATACTTGAGTGCACCTCAGATGCGTGGGCAGAGGAGCTAGAAGCCCCTGGATCAGTTGACATCCCTTTCCGTCCTCTAGCAACAGGCTTCAGTGCTGAGGGATGCCTAGGTTAATGAGCTACTCCAGGCTGGAGGAAAGATATGCAATGAAGCCTTAAAATCTTCATCTCTGGTGGCAGCAAATCTACCCCATAGAATCAGGCAAAAACAACAAACAGAATAGGTTGCCATAGTATGGGTCATTCTCTTCATGAACCCAATAATATATGGGAACTGTGATGCACAGGTGTGTGCATCTGTCTCTCCATTTACAGACCCTCCACTAATTGCATGGGAGTTGCATTGGGTTACAATTTGTTTCTGGGTTCAATCTAAGGTGCTGGTTTGGACCTTTAAAGCCCTCCATGGTTTGGGACCCGAATACCTTAAGAGCTCTCTTCACCAATATTGTGTCCCCATATGTTCCCGTCATCATCTGAGGCCTTGCTCTGGGTATCTTTGTCTTCTGTGGCATGTCAGACACCCAGTAGAGGCAGGGCCTTCTCAGTGGTGGCACCGATCACCACTGACTGATGCCCTACCTTATCCTCTTTGCATTAGATGTGCATTTCTACAGGATCCAGCTGTGGTCTTCAGATAACCTGTGCCTGTATCATTTGTTCATTTGGCATGTTCATTCGATTTCATCATCCAGTTGCCAAGTGTCTTATCTATCTATCTGACTAAACTTTGCCCTTAGTAAAAACATCAATTCTATCCAGTCAAAGCAGGACTGTTCTTGTTTCAGCAAGACAGTGGCAAAAAATATAGGATGTGCTGCAACAGTGCAAACAATCAGTCCAGCGTATATTGCCTTTTCTTGGAAAACTTGTAGGTTAAAACACCTAGAAAAAAAATTTCATTTCCTTTATTTCCCCTCTGCTGATATTTTTAGACTCTTGTCAGACTGTGTTTAAAACACTGAATTGCTCGTAGATTTCATGTAGAATGCAATAAAAAAATAACCACGTTGAAATATCTCTATTCTATCAAAAGTAGAGCCAAAAAACCAGTTGGGTGGGGCAATGGTGCATCATTATGCCCACTGCCTGCGGTATTGTCCCACCCACTGCATGGGAGGTGGTCCATCATGGGAGTGATGCACTGGCCTCCCGCACTGGGTGACGCCAACCCTAGTGATGTCACTGTTTGTTATGGTATGTTGCAGTGAGGTCAAACACACAGTTTTGACTTACAGGAGTTTTGGCAGCTGCAGGGAGAAAATTGCTTGGCTAAAGTTACTGGCAAACTTTTTGTCAACTTTAAGATGCCTTAGGTTTTCCTTTACCTTAAATGGAGCAGTCAGTCTGCTTACCGAGCATATGCCTTTTAACTTTCAGTTTGTTACTGAGAGCCATGTAAAAGATATGACTGCTCAGTCCTGTGCCAACCTGGAGATCTCGTCTTGGTGGGTTTGCCTTCAGTTCCTAAGAAGTGATGCATCACTCCAGTTCGTATGGATCTGATCTGGAGTTTGTTCCCCTGACAGTAGTGCTTATTGGGGCATCCCTCCTGAGAAGCACTGAGGGGTGCTTATTTACTGACATAAACCAAAACTCCCGTGCGTGAGTCCAACACATTACAGAAAAGGCTACGAATCCCTTAAAGCCATTTCCGGTTGGTGACCAACCAGCAACACAAAGAAATAACATGGCTAAGACTGAAAGAGGGCTTTCCATTAGGTTGAAGGAGTCAGATCAAAGCAAACATACTGGTTATTATCGGGATGGTGATAGTTTAATGAGTTTAATCCGGTGATGGCCAGATCCCAAAGGATCTCCTCTATGGAGAACTCGTGCAAGGAAAGCGCCCTACAAGTAGACCACAGCTGCGATACAAGGACATCTGCAAGAGGGATCTGAAGGCCTTAGGAGTGGACCTCAGCAAGTGGGAAACCCTGGCCTCTGAGCGGCCCGCTTGGAGGCAGGCTGTGCAGCATGGCCTTTCCCAGTTTGAAGAGACACTTGGCCAACAGTCTGAGGCAAAGAGGCAAAGAAGGAAGGCCCATAGCCAGGGAGACAGACCAGGGACAGACTGCACTTGCTCCCAGTGTGGAAGGGATTGTCACTCCCAGATTGGCCTTTTCAGCCACACTAGATGCTGTGCCAGAACCACCTTTCAGAGCACGATACCAGAGTCTTTCGAGACTGAAGGTTGCCAACTAACAGGTGATAGTTTAATTCAACAATCCACTGCAATTCTCATTAACAATGTAATTGATTTAATAATTTAATTCTAATTATATGAATAACTGACAAGAGTTGTGTCTGCAAGGCTATTTTGTTGGATGAGAGAAGGCACCATAATCCCATGAGACAGAATGACATGGATATTGTCCCAGAAATGTGACAGGTAGCACCCATGGCTACAGTCAAGGGTTTGATAGTTATGTTTGAATGATGGAAATTGTAATTCTAATTGTAATTGTAGCAGAAAATGGATGGCAACCTTCAGTCTCAAAAGACTATGGTATAAGCCTAAAGCACCCGGTATTCCCAGGCGGTCTCCCATCCAAGTACTAACCAGGCCTGACCCTGCTTAGCTTCCAAGATCTGGCATTCTCTTAGGTAGCGGTGTTAGGATGTGTCTCCCCATATCCTTCAGATTCCCTTGTATTGTTAAAACACACACACACACATGTGGGTATTGAATCTGCATCTGAAACCACACAGTCAGACAACAGTAGTTTCCTGGTTTTAAGAGAGGTTGTTATAGTGTTTAATGATGTAAAAATAATGATTATTTTGGGACTGTTTTAACTGGTCCTTTGACTTTCCTAATAGGAAAATATAATAATGAATATTATTGTAGGCGTGCCTTTTCCTCTCTCTTCCAAAACAGCCAGTACCACAAAGCTGCACATGGAAACATTTCTGAAAGGAAACAAACACACCATCCCATTCTCTGCACATTTGCACCGGCTTTCCACCGGCATGCACTGTCGCAAACGTGCCATAAGGCATATTTTCAAGTCTTACCGCTGGGCCAGCACCCATGTTTGCCCAGTGCTGGCTGGCGCTGGGCTAGCGCTGGGTGGGTGTCCGTCCTCCACTGCTTGGCAGTCACACAGATTGCCGAGCCACGGCTCAGTAAGCAGGGGCGGGGAGGGGGGGCTGGGAGGAGGTGTTCTGGGGAGGGGGAAGGCAAACGGAGGGTGGAGAGCAGGCAGGGAGGAGGCGTGACGGGGAGGCAGGAGGTGGGGAGAGGGCGGTTGGGAGGCGTGCTGAGCGGAGGGAGGGAGGCAGTCCGGTGGAGCTCCACTCCACTGGATTCTGCACATTTGTGTGGCGCTCGGTGCCCTACACGAACGCCTTTACCTTACTACCGACCTTTTGGTCAGTGGTAACTTGAGTAGCCCCATTGCGGGGCTACTTCCCTTACAAAGAAGAAGGAGAAGTCCCGTTCTCCTGAGGTGCCACCTGTGGTAGCCTGTGGTGCGCAGGATCCGGCGGCAGCCGTTTTCAGTGCCGCCTAAGCTGCGTGCCTCGGGAGCTCAGGATTGGGCTGTAAGGTTACGAAACAGAGTAAGGCTGCACCAGTACGTTAAATTGAATTCATAGCAAATTAGGAAGGAAGCCTATGCATCTCTACTCAGAAATAAGTCTCACTGAGTTCAGTGAGACTTGCTATCAGGTAAATGTGCATTGGATTGCAGCTTTACTTTCATGTAATTTTTTTTTCATATTATCACTTTCAACCGTATAACAGAATGGGTATACATGGATATAATGAGGCCATAAGATACACTGCAGTCTATGGAAATAAATGAGCTCTATAAAAAACTCACAGAAATTAGTCACAATTAAATCATACTGAAAATGACAAGATGTGTCTCACTCTAAGCATATTGACCTGGGTGCCAGCCCTATTGTGTTCAGTAGTACTTATTTCTGTATACATAAAATTGCAATCCTATGTTTGTTTAATTTCCACAGTATCCAATAAGGCTTACTTCCTAGTAAACGTGTTTAAAATTGGTTCCTTAGGCTGCAAGCATATCTACACTTATCTGGGTTTAAGCCCCATTGACTATAATGGGACTTACTTATGAGTAGAGTAACACAAGATTGGACTCTTACAGCCATATGAGAGTGTATGACTCCTCCCTCCCCCATGCAGCCACACCAAAAATGGGTACACTGTATCCAGTGGAAGGGAGAAGCTGGGAGACTTAAGCAGGTAAAGAGAATTTAGATTCCCTGACAACTGTGTAAACCTCCCAGCTACAATGAGTCTCCCTGGACCTGCACTAGTGAGTTCACTAGGCTGCTGATAGAGGCGATGGACATTCTCTTCATCAAGAAGTGCTTCTGCCCAATGTTAGCATTTCATTTCTTTTGTGCAGGTTAGAACAATAAAAAACTCAGGATGTATTTTATATCTCCTTTATTCTTATTCAACGACAATGAAATGTACATTTTCAATAGCGTAAGTTTAAATGGTCAAAGCAGTGGATCACAAATGTTTTTGACTGGCAGTCCCCTTGACCTACTGGGCCATTGGCCGCGATTCCCCATTAGGGCTACAATCCTATACATTGTATAAGGTGGTGGGTTTTTTTTTTTACAAGGATCCCGCTGTTCCCCAGCTGGTTTTCATGGCTCCCCAGGGAGCCACGGCACACAGTTTGGGAATCACTGGCTTAAAGTGATGTTATAAAAAAAAGTACACATACTATATAACAAAGATTTCTCAGTAAGATGCGTGCAATATGCCAAGTTCTTGGAAAGGTTCTTCAGGAAGCGTATACCCAGGAAGCAAGATTATACTGAGATTATTCAGTTACAGTTGCACTCTAAAATTGACAACCAACAAAGTTAGACTAGAACATATTTTAGGAAGCAAGTTGTACTAATGTACTCTGTGACATTATGGCCCGCAGAGGGGGGCATGGGTGACCTGGAAGGGTCATTAAGGGCAATTTAACTTACGAGGTCAACTATGTTTCCCTAACATATCTCACGGCAATAAAACATTTTAAACTCTCGGCCCTGCTGTCATAATATATCATCGTCTTTAGAGATGAAAATAACCTGATAGGTCACTGAGTTAGGACAAGAGCTCCTGCCTGTTTCATTAGCCTCTCTCTCCACCAGCTACGCATTCCTGTTGAAGGTGTCCAACTAATTCAGTGGCATAGCAGTCAATGGGCATTTTGCAATCTGTTCTGTGAAGAGGAGATAATTATATACGCAATGTAAACCTCTCTTAGCTGAAGAAAAAAGGCTAGTTCAGAGTCCGCCTTGTCACCCAGTCTCTAATTATGTTGTTGAATAGTAAGTTCTATTTTGGCATTGTACTGTAATGTTATGACCAACTGCTATGCAGAAGTACATTTATCTTTGGTGTTTTGAGTTTCTTTAGTTTTAATATAGATCAGGACTGTTTCCAACCTCCTTGGCTTTCAGAGGGCTGGAGAAAAAAAACAACTATCAAGTTGTAATGGAAATGCACAAGAAGGAATAGGGTGTGGTGTCAACAGTGGCCCCTTGCTCTGGTAGGCAAGTATGCGGTTAACACCAAAGAATTAAATTGCAGCATGTGTGCTGCACAGCTGCAGCCACTAGAGGCAACCAGGTCATTAAGGAATAAAAGCAGCCCCTGATGAAGGGAGAGTTTGGTGGGTGTAGATGGAAAGAGTTTGGAGAATTGAGAGAGTAGCAGGAAGGAGATTGGAGGCAAAACATAAGAACATAAGAACATAAGAACAGCCCCACTGGATCAGGCCATAGGCCCATCTAGTCCAGCTTCCTGTATCTCACAGCGGCCCACCAAATGCCCCAGGGAGCACACCAGATAACAAGAGACCTCATCCTGGTGCCCTCCCCTGCATCTGGCATTCTGACACAACCCATTTCTAAAATCAGGAGGTTACGCATACACATCATGGCTTGTACCCCATAATGGATTTTTCCTCCAGAAACTTGTCCAATCCCCTTTTAAAGGCGTCTAGGCTAGATGCCAGCACCACATCCTGTGGCAAGGAGTTCCACAGACCAACCACATGCTGAGTAAAGAAATATTTTCTTTTGTCTAACCCGCCCAACACTCAATTTTAGTGGATGTCCCCTGGTTCTGGTATTATGTGAGAGTGTAAAGAGCATCTCCCTATCCACTCTGTCCATTCCCTGCATAATTTTGTATGTCTCAATCATGTCCCCCCTCAGGCGTCTCTTTTCTAGGCTGAAGAGGCCCAAACGCCGTAGCCTTTCCTCATAAGGAAGGTGCCCCAGCCCCGTAATCATCTTAGTCGCTTTCTTTTGCACCTTTTCCATTTCCACTATGTCTTTTTTGAGACAGAACTGGACACAATACTCCAGGTGTGGCCTTACCATAGATTTGTACAACGGCATTATAATACTAGCCGTTTTGTTCTCAATACCCTTCCTAATGATCCCAAGCATAGAATTGGCCTTCTTCACTGCCGCCGCACATTGGGTCGACACTTTCATCGACCTGTCCACCACCACCCCAAGATCTCTCTCCTGATCTGTCACAGACAGCTCAGAACCCATCAGCCTAGATCTAAAGTTTTGATTTTTTGCCCCAATGTGCATGACTTTACACTTACTGACATTGAAGCGCATCTGCCATTTTGCTGCCCATTCTGCCAGTCTGGAGAGATCCTTCTGGAGCTCCTCACAATCACTTCTGGTCTTTACCACTTGGAAAATTTTGGTGTCGTCTGCAAACTTAGCCACTTCACTGCTCAACCCTGTCTCCAGGTCATTTATGAAGAGGTTGAAAAGCACTGGTCCCAGGACAGATCCTTGGGGCACACCACTTTTCACCTCTCTCCATTGTGAAAATTGCCCATTGACACCCACTCTCTGCTTCCTAGCCTCCAACCAGTTCTCAATCCACGAGAGGACCTGTCCTCTAATTCCCTGACTGTGGAGTTTTTTCAGTAGCCTTTGGTGAGGGACCATGTCAAATGCCTTCTGAAAGTCCAGATATATAATGTCCACGGGTTCTCCCGCATCCACATGCCTGTTGACCTTTTCAAAGAATTCTATAAGGTTCGTGAGGCAAGACTTACCCTTACAGAAGCCATGCTGACTCTCCCTCAGCAAGGCCTGTTCGTCTATGTGTTTTGAGATCCTATCTTTGATGAGGCATTCCACCATCTTACCTGGTATGGATGTTAGGCTGACCGGCCTATAGTTTCCCGGGTCCCCCCTCTTTTCCTTTTTAAAAATAGGCGTGACATTTGCTATCCTCCAATCTTCTGGCACCATGGCCGTTTTGAGGGACAAGTTGCATACCTTAGTCAAGAGATCTGCAACTTCATTCTTCAATTCCTTAATAACCCTTGGGTGGATGCCATCAGGGCCCGGTGACTTATTGATCTTTAATTTATCAATGAGGTCTGAAACATCTTCTCTTTTAACCTCTATCTGACTTAACTCCTCGGTCAGGAGGGGCCGTTCGGGCAGCGGTATCTGCCCGAGGTCTTCTGCCGTGAAGACAGATGCAAAGAACTCATTTAATTTTTCTGCCATCTCTAAGTCTCCTTTTATCTCCCCTTTCCCTCCCTCACCATCCAGAGGGCCAACCGCTTCTCTGGCGGGTTTCCTGCTTCTAACATATTTGAAGAAGCTTTTATTATTCCCCTTAATGTTGCTGGCCATGCATTCCTCATAGTCTCGCTTGGCCTCCAGTATCACCTTCTTACATTTCTTTTGCCACAGTTTATGTTCCTTTTTATTCTCCTCATTAGGGCAAGACTTCCATTTACGGAAGGAAGCTTCCTTGCCCTTCACAGCCTCTCTAATGGTTAGCCATGCGGGCACCCTCCTGGATTTAGTGGAACCCTTCTTTCTTTGCGGTAAAAGAACTAAACTGATGAATTAATAGACTGAGGAACTAATGGACTGGTTGATGGACTACTGGACCTGCTGACTAACTTATTGATGAACCAACTGACTAATGGACAGATGGGCAAAGGGACTGAGGATTGCTGGAACAGAGACCGCTGGAGACATTGGTGTGTGGCTGCCACTCCCAGGACCTGCTGAGGACCAAGGTGTTGCTGTGGTGGCAGGAGAGAGGAAGAAGGAGGTCCTCTGCAGGTTGAACAGGTGAGCTACTCTGGTGGTGGGGTCCTGCAGTGCAGAACGAGGGCCGTTGTTGGGGAACAAAGGGGAGCTTATTAGCTTAAAGTGGGTATAGGTTCTTTAGGCAAAGCTTGGCCTGGGAATTTAGCAGAACACAAGTTAGGGGCATAGCTAGAGGGGGTAAAAAGTACTGTGAAGGGGGTAAAAAGGGGGTTTTGCAGAGAGCCTCACGGTGCCATGTAAGTGCCCCCCCCCCTTTGTAGTGATTCTGGGACACTAGAGCAAAACAGAGTTATATCAAAACTTATGGCTCTGTTTTGCTCTAGTGCCCAGAATGGCTCCAAAGGGGAAGGGCCCCTTGCATGCTGTGGTGAGGCTCCCTGCAAAAGTTAGTACTTTGCACCCCTTCTAGCTATGCCACTGTATTGTTCGTTTCATTTTAATGTGTTAAGAAAAAACATAAGGAGCAGACACTGTTTTTCAAGCAACAACCATGTTGCAATATTATGCAAAGGAGCCAGGGTTTATAGTCAATATTTAGACTGTATGTTCACTGGCCAATCAAAGACAAAAAAAACCAGTTGGTGAGTCCAAGTGTCATTCGCAAACTGTCTTCCTCCTCCTTTGTGTACATGTATGTACAGTATATGATGTAACGAGTGTATATGCCTTTTATACATCTACACCAGTATACACTGCATGTCTTTTGTTTAGCCTCCTCAGTGAAGTGCCAGGTCCTGACCTAACAACATTAGAACTGAAGGCTGAAATCTAGCCAAGAGTTATTTTGCTTATTAAAAGGACTTCGGTTCTGGTTTTCTGCCCCTTCATGGGACAGATTCATAGAAGTGGGCGGCATATCTGTCAGGTACTTTTGAAGGCTGAGTGGATGGACAAAGAACTTGAACCAGGATAGGCCCTGAAATCCTCGCAGGCAAATGAAGACTTAAAAAAAAAATTGCTATAGTGCTTTTTTATAGTTATAGTTATACTGTTTACTTGTCATTCCTGGGAAAGGGAAATTTTGCAATGGAATTCTAAATGTGTTTACTCAGAAGTAAGTCTCATTGTGTTTAATGGGGCTTACTCCCAGGTAAGTGCGCATGAAAAATGCCTGAAGGGGACAATCAATGTATGAAAATTTGAGTCCATGCTTCGGACTCTTTCCGAAGATCTTCAACATTTTTCATATTAACAGAAATGATGGTGTCTTTTACAAGGTATATAATGTTCCTTTATTGATGTAAGAAGATACACCCCAGGAACAGATTTCGATTATTTGACTGTCATCCTGCTACAGCCATAACTGATTTCCCAATGAAATGATAATTACAGTACTTTAAGAAGTCACCCTAACCAAACAGCTCCTGGGGTAGTAATTTTCCATGTCCATTATGTTTCGCATTTTGATGAAGTCTACAAAGCAAGGTACTAGTTGAAGAAATATCTAATTTACTTTGTTAATGAGTAAGGGAACAGCTGGAAAAAAGAATTATGTACTGTAAACACAGACTTGTTTGGTGCTCACTGCAAAGCATAATCTCTTTACAATGTTAACAAAATAGTCATTTTATGTAACACTGTAATTAAACTCCCCTCCCAAAAGAAAACAAAGATAAGGTATATTTTTAGTTGAAAGCACAAATGATTTTGAATGTATGTTATGGTTGAAGGATGTCTGTGCCTTTATTTAGAGAAAAAGTCAGAAGGCTAGACTTTTAGAAGTCTAGGATCATGTAGCTTGAAGAGATCTGGTGGGTGGGCGGGTGGGCGGGAGGGAGGAAGGAAGGATAAGAACTTTCATAAGTATAAATAAAGTCTCCTATTTTATTTAGAACAAACAGTACAGGCGGTGCCTCTGTATCTGCAAGGGATCAATTTCCGGACCCTCCATGGATACCGAAAGCTGTGGATAATGAAAGCCACTGGGGCTCAGAATGTGACCAGAGCTTTGCTCCGGTCACACCCGGAGCCATTCTGAGACCCATGGAGGCCACATGTGGTCTTTATGGGCTGCAGAATGGCATCTGGATGTCCTAAAAGGGCACTTTGGTTTTGCTGAAAACTGGTGTGTGTGGCCTTTTGGGGCCCCTGAAAGGCCCCTGAAGGCGTCAGAATGCCACTTCTGGTTTTGCTGAAAACCACACAAACTCTACAAGCCACAGAAAGGCTTCCAGAGCTCCTAGAAGTGCCATTCTAGGACCTCTGGAAGCCATTCTGAGGCCTATAGAGGCCTTAAAAATAAAATATTGAAATGAATGGGGACCCACCTGAAATTCGCTCGTGGCCCACCTAGTGGGTTCCAACCCACAGTCTGAGAAACACTGAACTAGCAAAAGGCAAAACTCTTGCTGCATAGGCCAATAACATTGGTGACCATCTTTCCATATGGCTCTGTGCACACTGTGGTGATTTACCACATGGAGAATGGTAGTCTGTGGCTGGCTATAGCTAGCAAGTCTTCTTGGTCTAGAATTGGGTGATTCCTGGTGGAGGAGGAAGGGGCAGGAGAAGTAGCTGCAAAAAAACAGATGGGAAAGATGTGACCACAAATGTATTTCATAGCATGAAACCACATAAACAAAGAGAAGAATCAGCAAACAGGCAACAATTTGAGGGGAAATTACTGTATGCTGCCATCCAGAATGCAATTGTTATGTCTTTGTGGGAACTCAATAAGGTTGGAGAAATAGATCTAGTTCCACGTGACATGGTGCAAGATCAGAGGTTATGTTGGCCCATCACATGGAGGTGAGTGAAGTCCTGCTTCTCTTCCCTCCTGTCTGACATGCTGTTCCTGACTCCACCATCCCTGCATGTAAACACGGGACAGAATGCCCAAATGCCACTTCATTCATACGGTTGAAATCAACCATGCGATTTGGTAGCATTTAGATCTTCCATCCCTGTGTGTACATTAAGCAAGGATGGAGGTGTTGCCTTGGGTAGAGAAGAAGGAACTTGTACTGCTGCATGTGATGGCCCCGTGTGATTTTCTGCTCGTCCATACTAAACTCTATTCACATACCACAATTGATGTGCAATCTCTGTACATCATGCACATGACTGTTGATCTGTATGCACATACAATTAATCCAATGTTTACGGGTTACGTAAGCCATGATTAATCCATTACGGGTTACAAGCCATGAAGTGTATGTGCCACCTCCTGATTTTAGAAATGGGCTATGTCAGTTGCAGGGGAGGACACCAGGATGCAGGTCTCTTGCTATCAGGTGTGCTTCCTGGGGCATTTGGTGGGGCCGCAGTGAGATACAGGAAGCTGGACTAGATGGGCCTATGGCCTGATCCAGTGGGGCTGTTCTTATCTTAATGTTATATTCAGCCTGCATATCAAAGTAACCTTGATTTGTACTCTACAGCAGGGGTCTCCAAGCCCTGACCCAGGGGCCAGATGCAGCCCGCAGCAAGCCTCTTTCTGGCCCGCGGCCAACCTCTTGTCCCCTGAAAGCCTCTGGCCCACTCAACTGAACATGACCAGAACTGTGCTCTGTGTCTGGAGGGTCTTCTGAGGGCCATAGAAGTTGAATGAATGAGCCCATTCATTCATTAATTCACTCATCTAAGTTCCATCTCTTATTTATTTAAATTTTATATTTAAATTTTTTTCCCGGCCCTCCACACCACACCAGATATTTGATGCGGCCCTCTGGCCAAAAAGTTTGGAGACCCCTGCTCTACAGTTTTGAGGGTTTCAGGCCTTGTGTTGACTTTTAAAATGAAAGCCTCTCTCATAGTCATTTATATGAAAAATGTGTGTATAAGGTGACCTAGTAATTGCCTTTTAAAATGATCACTTCAGATCAGCTTTTCTCTTCTTCATGCAGCCATCAAGGCAGCACTGGGTTTGTTTCTGACCTGGCTTCTGTGCCTTCAGCAGCTGCACAGCAGGCAGAAGTTCAATGGGTGAGGGATTTCTCAGCTTAGTAAAAGGAACAAGAAAAACTGGGTCAAGCCACACATATGAAAGATGCATTGAAGTGGCATAACTGTGTGAACATCAAACAAGGAACGCTGTATACTTTGTGATGGGGGGGTGGGCTCAGATAGGAGAATGTGAGGGACTGGGACCAATCCACTATTCAGTTGCTTCATTACAGTGAGGAGAGCAGAAAAAGGCAGGAATTCCTAGCTCTTGAACAAGACTTTTTACTTCCCCAGTCTTGCACCAGTCAAAAAAACCTCTAAGAAGGCAGAGAATTGAAGCACCTCATTTCCTCACTGCCCCCCCCCCCATGTAGGAGGGTATCTATTTCAGGTGGGTCCACAACCCCCTTACGAAACCAACCATATTTCCAAGTCATTTGCTCAGCTGTATTGATGACAAGGGTCCCAAACTCTAAATTGCTGGCTGAGTGCCCCGGCAATTCCTGTGAGCTTGTATTCAGCTTTTGGGCGTGATGCTTTCCCTTGGTGTGATCTACAGTAGCCCAGTTGCACGTGTGCACTTGATGAGGTGAAAGAGACATCAGATAAGCACTAGAGGTCAAAATGTGGAAACTTTTTAAGGTTCAAGCCAAGGTCGTTAAGTTTCAAAGGCAGAGTGGCTGAGATTAAAAGTCAACCAAATTGATAGAGAGCACGTGGAATTTCTAGAGAACAAACATGCCACCCCTCTCCAGTGCATTTTCATTCATTCCTGTGCCCAAAAGTCAACAGGAGATTGCAGAAGCCTGTGGGAAAACATTGAGAGTTGAAAAGCCGGGTAGAGGGGATTGCCAATAGCTCACCCTTCCCAAGTGTCCTTCAGTGTGAAGGGCATTCTGTGTTGGACAGTTTCCCACCTGACAAAGCTCTTAGGAAGAGATCTGTATGTGGTCAGTGGTGCCGAGCACACGACTAGACATGGAGCATGATTTGTCCAGCTTTTAGCTAGATGTATTTGTCTTCTTGGCACCTGTAATCAAGATAGCATGTTTCTGGGCATGGGCAAAGTACCTCACCTTTATCACCTCCTATAGTTTTTGACTAGAAATCTGATATTCACCATCTCAATTTCTTCAGTTTAAGGATTTATGCGTGGATTTTTCTATGGTGTTGTATTTGAATGACAAAGATAGAGTGGCATCACCAGGGCATGGTGCCCCCAACCCTGAAAATGATTCAGGATACAGTCAAAGTATCCACAAGTAGTCCATTTCTTTCATTGAAATGTTGTTGGTTCTTGAAAGAGAGAACCTCTATGATGGTAAAAATCCCCTTGAGGGATTTAGAAATGCCTGCCTTTGTAAACCACCTTGAATAAAGTCAGAGGAGTAATCCAATGACCAGAAAGGCGGTATATAAATACCGAGTTATTATTAATATTAGAAGGGGAATTAGTTTAAACTTGTGACATGGCTGTCAAAGCAGAAAGGGTAGTCGGCTACTATGCTTCGACACCAACAAACAATTCCAAGAAAGAAGTCATACCATCACCACACTTCATTTATTTGAATGTTGGCTGAATTAAAAATATAACCTCTGCAAGCCAGAGGAATGATTAGAATCCATTGCCTTTGAACCCATACATTCATCATAATCATACACTGGATTCTTCCCATGAGCCACTGTTCCCATGCCTCTCCAGTAGCTAAACTCAAGTAGTCAGTCTTTTGTGATGAAAGCTTGTGCAGAATAAATGGTTTAATCATGCAGCTTAACCTGGGTGTAAGAAAAGCTTACGTCTGCAGAAATTCCCTCTTTTACACAGCTATGAAATCTAATGGTCCCGAAACTAGAGAGATGATGTGGTACGGTGGGTAGGCTGTTGCATAAGGACCAAGGATACCTGGGCTTACGCAATACAAAGTAATGAATGGAAAATATGCCCTTAAAGCTTATTTGATTTAGCACACGGAGCTGCCACAGAAGAAGTTGCCGGTCTGAGAATCAGGCCAGGCACGACACCTCTTGAGCTTGTGGTCACTGTTCACTGAATGTCCTCTTTCACAGTTCCGGTACAGACTAGAAATCCCCATGTGCTGAGAAGCGGCTGAACACCTGTTCAGTTGAGCTTTCAGTCGAAGCAGTTGCAACCCTAATGAAAGACATCTTGACAACTGCGCCACCATTGTACGTACTTGTGCCATTCACGTGGTGGGCCTCCACTATACTATGGAGTATTCACTTACTAAAACAATTCACTTACATCCCATCTGCTTTCTCCACTGGGTGCTTTGGTTACACTCCACCCCCACCTGCTGGGTGGGGGCAGAAATACTGGATTATTGTTCGTTCCATGCCAGTATTGCTTAACTTCTGGGGCATTATCCAAGTTAAGCACTTTCTCATTGATTTCAGTGAGAGAGCTGAACACCTGTTTAAATATTTCCCATTAAAATCAATGAGATTTCAAAGTGCTGGATCATTCCACCTTTCCTTCTATAAAGCGCACTTCCATTGTCTAGCAAGAACGTTTCATGCTTTCATCAGCATGATATAGCAACCTGTCCTAAAAAAAAAAAAAGGAAACAGAAACCCAAATGGTTTAATATCCATTCAATGCATTTGCTTTATTTATGACACAATGTTATATTTTGCTTGTGGTGACAGAGCAGAATATCCCCTGGGGGCTGGGGATAAGAATAGGCCCTCAGTTTGGCTGTACTTGTTGTAAGAGGCAACTAAACAGCCACCGGGTAGATGGGACTCGTTAGCCTGGGAAGGCAGCTCATCTGAGAGAAGGAAAACTCTACCCCAAACCTCCACTGCCTTGTGGCTACATCCAGTTATGGAAAAGGCTTCAGGAGTCAACCTGGAGGCAAAATCCGGAGCCGGAGTCCCTGAGGCAGTTCATGGTTGAACACAGTCACGTTCTGGCAACTCCTGCGACGCCGCTGGAACCATCTGTATTGGCCTCTGCCTTTCCATTGGACCATTTCAGCAATGTGGAGAGGGGGGATTTGCTGCATGGGAAACAGTCTATCCTCCATATCTACTTTACCCAGGCTTCGTGCACTGGAGAGAACACTCTGTTCCAGAACCACTATTCAGAGTGCGATACCGTAGTCTTCCAAGACTGAAGGATGCCAACAATATGGTGTCGGAGCATGTACTCTGCTGCCACAGGCTGTCACTACCATGCTGTGAATCACATTGCAACAGCATAAGAGTTAGTAGCACTGGCAGGACGGCCTGGCCTTTCTGCCTGCACCGGTGCCGGCTTTGACACATGCAGGACTGGGCCTGGGGGGGGATTACCAGAATCTGGCACTTAGGCCAGATCCTAACTCCCCTCCCAAGCAGCCCAGCCTTATACTGGGCCACTTGGATCTGCGCCAGCTCTTTTTGTACACCCCAATGAGTAGCCCCATGGGGCAGCTGTTGTATGACATGGGGAATGAATTCACTTTACTCCAAGTTGTGCTGCGCCCAGCCCAGCCCAGCTCTGGAAGCAGATGACGCAGACAGACAGACAGACCAGCAGCAGCCCCATTTTTTCTACAGCAGCCTTTTTAAAGGGAGTCGACAACTCAAGTCCTTTACAATCACTAAAGGGTGACTTGGCAACTCAGAAAATGCCCTTATTATGACTCTTTTTTTTTTTAGTCAAGTCATGGGGGAGGTGACTCTAGACCCTTTGAGTCAAGCCACACTAGGTTTTCCCATCCCTGGCTATAAGAGTAATGTGTGGTCTATTTTGTAAACATAAGCCCAGAAAGGACTGCTTTGTATTATTTTTCTCTCTCCATCTAAAGATGAAGGAATAAAAGTTGGTTGAATAATGCAACATTGAATTACGGCATTGCAATTCCTCTCCATTAAGAGGTATGTGAATGTCTATGCAGGACAACAGAATACAGGTACTCAAGTTAGCTGTCTTCACATGTGAACATGCTGGAACACCTGTTCAGTTTATAATCCTAGTCCCGGATCCTATTTCTTTGTCATACTAACATGCGATTGTGCTGGGAACCAGCTTATCTATGGAGACATCTTATTTGCTATGTTCTAATGGCTTAGGGTACAACACCTATGCATGAGAGGTCACTATTGTGCTCATTTTCAGAAAGTTGAGATTAGTATCTTTGTCCTTACAATTTGCTTTGTGTGGGGCTGTGAATCCAGATTTTCCAGACCAGAACCATGGCTAACATGTTCATGCTGTGTCAGCGTACCATAGTTTGCTTTCACAAAAGTGAACATTTGGGCTCTTCTGCCGTAGTTCTGATCATGCTGCTGCAATGATTGGAATTATTAATAGGCTGTTATTGTATACAACAGGAGCTGGCATTTGTCATGAAACAAAAGCTGCATAGCTTTCCCTATAAGAACAACCTCAGAGCCAGAACTGGCCAGCGATGACAGGATAGGCCTGGGCAAAAGGACAGTGTCAGCAAGTCTTTGCACATGTTGAAAAAGACGTGTGGTCAGCGACTTTGCATATTAAAGAGAAAGAGCTGGACATCTGTTACTGTTAACACTTGGATTCAGTTCACACAAATTGCATGTTTAAATCTTTCTGCAGATAGGAGGTGGCCTGTTTGAATACTAACCCATGGCAGGGGGAAAGAGAGAGGAAGAAAAGACCCGCTGCATATAGAAAACTGGCTGAAAATTTCTTCTTGATAGGCTAGTTTTCTACATACAGGTATATTTTGTCTGGCACAAGGAAGAACATGCAATCCTCCACCTGAAGTGATGCAATCCAATGAAAGCTTTATCCCTTGATTTTCTTGCTTGTCTATAAACTGGTCCTCAGCTTTCTTCATATAACTACCCTGTACTGGGCCCATCTGGATAGCTCAAGCTGGTTAACATCAGGCAATAGATACTTTTTCCTAGAGGTTGCGCTTTATTTTTTTCACCCCATTTTTTGTATTTAGATTTACAGCCCACCCAATTCTACTGTTCAGGATTTTATGAGCAAGAGATAAGTCTGTGTGTGTGTGTGTGTGTGTGTGTGTGTGTGTGTGTGTGTGTGTGTGTGTGTGTGAGAGAGAGAGAGAGAGAGAGAGAGAGAGAGCACTCCACCTTGCTGTATGTGTTCTGGTTACAGAGGTTTTTGGTCCCCCCTTCCCCTCTTTGCTGGCTCAGGGGCTCCAGGAGTGTTACTGTTCCTTTGCAAGGGGAACCTCTTCCAGGGCTCCAGGGCTATTTTCCTGCCTGGGCAAGGCAGAGCCTTTTTGCAGTGTTTTGGGCTGCCTGTAAATGGAGTGCGCATTTGTGTAGGTATGTTATTTATATATATATTATGTATATGAAAAAAAATCAAACTTGACATGGACCTAACTCCCTCCTAAGTATGTTTAGGATTTCAGCTTTAAAAGTCTCCAGACCCAGGACCCTGCAAATTCCAGAGACTACATTTCCTTACATATGTATGTGCTTTAGGGAGGGCACTCATGGTTCCCTTTAAGGTGGATTTTTCACCTGCTCCTGACACATTCATTTAAGAGTCAGCCCACACATGTCCAATGCTACGCATGCAGGGCTCCCCCCACACCATGGAGACCCCCAGAGTTCTTCAGTGCTGTAGACTCTCTTCCCATCTTCACGTGAAACAGATAATGCTTGGAAGTGGAAGCAGGATATGCGATCCTAAGCCTGGCTTATCTTGTTCAAAGAAGGTCTGGGAAGGGCCCAGGACTCTTCGGTGAAGGAGCATCGAGGCTTTGGTTCCAGCACACACTTCTCCAATAATTCCTCCAGCATTCCTCCTCCTCGACCTGTGTGTGCGAGGCTTGGATTTTATCACGGAATTTGAAGCACCTGGTTTCAGTTATGCTGCTGTTGGCTACAGTTTCAGCCTTTTAATTTTATTTAATAAAGGCATTGACTCCCCCCCCCCCCCAGTGTTTTACTTGTAGTCTTCTAAGGCCTTTACACTGGGACATTCATTAGGTTAAAATGAACTAATGTTGTAAAATGGATCACGGCATATCAAATACTAACCCCATCTCAACCAGCTAAACCTCAGCCTAAATAGAAAAGCATGGTGATGCTTCCCAAAGGCTTGGGCTTTGATTGTGGGCTGTGGAAGAGAAGTCCACACTTACAGGGCATCCCCCAGGGCATCTCTCCATAGAACCACAATGACTGTGCTTTCAGGTGATGTGAGGAGGGATGGCAGAGTCTCTTGGGTCAACAGGACCCATATAAGCCAATGTTCTGGTTATTTTGGTCTCCTTCGGTCTTTGTTGTAGTACCGTGTTGGACATTCCTTCCTATCCAACCATGTTTACTATTTTAGTAACAGTACACCCAGCTAATTTTCCTCTCATTTATACTAGCTTCTTTCCACTGTTTTCCACGAAGCTATTTTCAGAGCTCACACATAAACAAATACCACTGGTACCACAGAAGCTGAGTGGTATTGTATACAATTAGTCCTTGTTGCTGGTGGGAAGCAGGGATGGAATTCTCCTTATATTCCTTCTCCTTTTGTCAGTTGGCTGGTTGGCAACCTTCAGTCTCGAAAGACTATGGTATAAGCCTACAGCACCCAAGCGGTCTCCCATCCAAGTACTAACCAGGCCTGACCCTGCTTAGCTTTCGAGATCAGGCATGTGCAGGGTAACAGTTGCTGCTGCCGCTGGAGTTTTTTCAACTCTATGTTGATTCCAGCAGGGTTTGAAGACCCATCTGGTTCACTTGGCCTTTGAGGATGGAGGCATTTCCTAGTTATCCCTTCCTAATTTCTGTTGCTCCTCTTGTTTTTACAGCTGTGTTACATTTTAATCATATCTTTGTCATTTTAAAAACTAGTTTAATAGTTTTAATGTTTTTATTCTGATGTTTTTATTTTTTGTGTATTTTATTCTTTGTTGTAAACCGCTTTAAATATTTGAGAAGTGGGTATATAAATCTTTTAAATAAACTGATAAATTTCCAGTGTTTCCCAAGTCAAAGTCTGTATGTGTATTATCTGTGCCTGGGGCATAATGTATCCCCCACGTGTGACATCACTGCCTCAGGTTCTACCAGGAGGGTGGGACTCTGTGCACTTCGTTCCGGCTTCTGTGGAAGCTGGGAGCCTTCATAGAAGTGAAAATGGGGTGTGCAAACCCAGCAGCACCCCTCCCTTGGGGAGAACATCACTTCATATTCTCCCCGAGGGTGGGGTTTCATGGGCCTTGTTCCAGTTTATATGAAGTCTGGGGGCCTTTGCAGAAGACAGAATGGGGCACACAAAACTAGCAGCGCCCCACCCTTGGGGAGAACTTGGAGGTGACTTAGTGGAGCCTGGGGCATTCATGTACCTCCAGCTCAGCGCCCAGGGCACATGCCTTTCAGGCTCCACACAAGTTATGCCTCTGTCTGTGCCCTCTCACTCAATGTACTCTTTCTCCCCCCTGGACCACTGCACTGTGTATTCCAGTGAATGGCTCCAATGGGGCATATACCTTCTTATTTTCTCAGTCACAAACAGGGGATCTCCCAAGTCTCCCAAACAGTCTCCCCAGATCTCTTCAACCCTCCTTGTACTCCCAATTGGGAAGAAAACTAAGGACATGCATCCTGACCTCTGTAGCTTTTTTACTTGTGCCCATGGGCATGCAGTGGTAAAAAGACTCTTGTCCATGTAGTAATATATAATTGCACAATGGCATGGGACAGCAAAATCTCCTTCATTGCATGGAGGAGTTTCTTTCTTGGAATCAACCGAGGAGAGAGGGTGGGAGATGGGGGAACGACAGATCACTGGATGTAAGTGTACCCATTTCAAATTGCAGACTACACCCTGTTCACATGCATACAGAGGCAGGTTGTGCAGAGGAAGCCTGTAAATTCTATAAATACCTTGGAACATAAAGCCAGTGGAATCTTTCATAAGGCTAAGTATCTGTCAATGATCAACTTGCATGTTCAAGATTATCTGGAGGTTAAGTTCTTTAACATCCCTTTGGTAGAGATGCAGAGACTGAATTGGTAGGTATGGAAACAGGATTTTGCTGGACTCTACCAGCATAGGGTGGTTTGGGGGAAGGGAGGCAGCATTTAATTGATGCGAGGTAGGAAGTTAAAAATTAGCTTGGGAAGTGTCCAGTTTTGTAGCACTCTGTAGTAACAATTACAAGAGATATAACAAATGAGGGTAAGAGCATTCATTGGCGGAGAGCTACAGAGCTGCTATGAAGCACATGAGAAAAAGCCTTAGAAACTAGATTCTGGCTTCTAACTAAATTTCACCTTCTTTCTTAGATATAAGAAGAGACTTTCTGGATCATGGCCAAGGGCCTATCTAGTCCAGCTTCGTGTATCTCACAGTGGCCCAGCAGATGCATCTGGGAGCATTCGACCACATGATACCTATTGCTTCTCCTGTGCAGCCAGAGACACTTGCCAGTGCACATGACTGAGCCTGCAAATGTACTGAAATGCACACAAATCCAGAACCATTTTGCCATCTGCCAGGCTACCATTGGACATCATCACAGATTGTTGAATTATCCAACACATGCAGGGAGCCATATTTTTCTTGGAGCATGCTCGCTTGATCTCCCCATACTCTCTCATCACTGTGGGGTCAATTTGGATGGTGTAGTGGTTCAGGAGTTGGGCTTAGACCTGGAAAATCCAGGTTCAAATCCCCAATCGGCCATGAAGCTTCCTGGGTGATCTTAGGCCAGTCACTATCTCTCAGGCCCGCCCACCTCACAGGCTTTTTGTGCGGACAAAAGGAGGGAAGGAACTATGGAGAGGTGTTCATCTGATGGCAAAACTAATTGTTAAAGAAATACCATAAAATAAAATGTATACTGACGCGTATGGATGCATCAACAGCCATGCCAGTCACTTGGTTCCCCTTTGAACCTCTGCTCAAAGTTTGGGAGAAAGAAAATTTGTAAACTTTAGAGCAGATGATGGAAGGAATCCTAATCTGTGGTTTTCCCAGCTTTATTTATTTTTCTATTTCAAGATCCTTTGTTTTGTAGGTTTTGGACAGGATCCAGAATGGAAATACTAGAATACCAATGAGTCATTTTTGCAGCATATGTGGCCAGGCAACAGGAAGTGGAATGTAGTGAAGTTAGATTTCACGGCATTTTCCCAGCACTTTCAGATCCCTGACAGATTTTACCCATTACTAATACTTGCTGTGTATAAGACAACTGAAACAACTCACCAGATTCACAATGCAATTCTATACATCGGAGGTTCTCAAACTGGGGCATTGTGATGCCCTAGCCTGAGAAGCTCTGCCTTTGCCCCTTTAAGGGGCAAGGCAGGGAGGATGGTGGCGAGAACCACCTGCCAAGACCCGCCCATTCCTGCCCATAACCCACCACCTGTAAGTACCTTACCTGCTCCAACATGGGCTGGGTCCATCTCTGGTGGGTGCAAGGAACCTCTCTGATGTGCATGACAGTAGCACAATATTGACAGCACTGCATCACGAGATCTGCCTTCATAAATGCCGAATAGGTTGTGTGTCATCTAACTTCCATTAAAGTAGCTGACAAATTCCTCTTGATTTTAATAGCAGGATTGCAGGATTGAAGAGAAACTGCCAAGAGAAACTAGACTTGGAATGATCATTTACGAGCAACTGAAGCAGTGATTTTCAACCTTTTTCATCACAAGGCACACCGAAAAGGTGCTAACATTGTTACTGCGTTGCCAACGCAGCTTCACTGACTGGTTCCCTACCCACTCACCTCACTCCTTCTGTTCCTGATCCCCTTAAAGGGCTGCAAAAGAAAAAAGTGGTTTGAGGGAGTAGGGAGGGTGATTATTGCTGCTTGTGGGCCCCCCCCCCAAATTGTGTGGGCAGAGGCATGCAGTCCCTTGAAACCAATGGTTCAAAAAATGTAGGACCTGCAGACCACTGAGGCAAAAATTGGATTCATCCTGGACCATACACAGTCCCTCCCACCTATGAACCCCCTGCACACAAATAATACAATTAAATTTGTAATAATTAAGAGAAGATTTATTAGATATGTATTATTTATAGAGAAGGTTGTGGGTTGCTGCTTTCGTTGCTGGCTGTGGGAGGTCCATTTCCCACCCTCTCTGGTGGTTCGTGAGAAAGTGCTTGTTCGGTGAGATACTGGAAATGTTTGAAGGTGATCTCTTTTTTTTGTTCCCCTGAGACCTTGTGGACCACTTCTCAGGGTCTCTCGGACCACCTGTGGTTTGCAGTCCATGGGTGGAGAACCAGTGCGTTAAATAAAACAGGAAGTGAGGTACATACTAGACTTCCCCACATGACCTATGCTTCCTGTTTTTGTCAAATCAAACAGTATGGGAAGATGCAAGGTAGGTGGCTGCATTTTTCTTTTTAGGGAACTTGGGGAGGGTGGCGTATGAGGTTGTGGCACAGAGGTGAATGGCAGCAGATGGTAGATCTGGTTAGGCTGTCCCTGATATAGGCCATGTGTGTGATCAGTTGTTCCAGCTGGCCAAATCATTCTGAATCCTGGTTAGTTTTTTCTTTTTCTTTACCAGGCTTTGATGAGATGGCTGTCATTCTCACGAATTCAGATTTAATACAAGAGAATGGAAGAAGAAACATAAGGAAAGAAAGCATAAATTCTGTATGAAAGAAGAAGCAGTTGCACTTTCTGTAGCTGAAAAGAAAACATTTACTCAATCGCATTTCTGTAACTTCTCCAGGGTAAGGAATTTATAATTACCATGTCTTCCTGTCTATCCTGTAATCCAGACATGATTGTTAAAATTGTAGCATCCTTGCAATTTTGTACAGTTAAGTAGGAAACAGCTAGTATTATCTTCTTGGAAACCTCAAACAATATAATTTCAGGAAAGAGCAGCCTTCCTGCAGTGACAGCAGCTTTCAAACCACAAGTTCTCAGAGGTCAATTCTAAAATTCAATTTTAACTCCTTATTGTTATTTATGTGTACAGTGTGATTATCATTAAACATAGGCAGCCCAGTCCTCCCCAGCAGCGCCGGGTACAGCAGTGCTGAAATGGCCACCACTGTATTCAGCAGGGCCAGGGAGGCCACCAGAGGTCTCCTTGGGGAAAGGGGACTTTTGGTGCTGGCCTAGTGCCGGTGTGCCCTACTCACCAGGTGTCACAAATGTTCTTTCCGGCACATTTGCAGCACCCAGCACTAGTGGTATGCTCATACTGCTGACTCTCAAGCAGATTGGGATCTAAGGCCCAAATCCTAACCCACTTTCCAGCATGGGCATAGCTGTGCCAGTGGGGCATGTGCTGCATCCTGCAGTTGGGTGGCACTCACGGAGGCCTCCTCAAAGTAAGGGAATGTTTGTTCCCTTACCTTGAAGCTGCAATTGCCCTTATGTCAGTGCTAGAAAGTGGGTTAGGATTGCGCCCTTAGTGATCTATTTTTCCCCTTTTGGCTATCAAGGTAATGAATAGACAATACCTATTCCAATGTTTCAAAGTTCGCATGATAACATGTTGAAGTGCTTCTGTAAACACATGTCTCCTGAGAAATTAAATCAGAATGGGACATGTAATTATTCATGTAATTCATTGTTTCCTAAACTGTGGGTCAGGACCCACCAGTGGTTTGTGAGCTGATTTTTGGTGGATCGTGAACATTTTTTGAAACATTATAAAATAAAATAAAAACCTTGTAAGGTATTGCCTGGTTTGCAGAAGAAAATTGTTAGTTGGAATGCTGATCTACCGCGCACACTGGTTACTAGAGAAAATCAGAAAATGTGACATTTTAATTTGGAGGTACGAAGTAATCTTCATACCCCCAAATTAAAATGTCAAATTTTTGATCTTGTCTAGTAACCGGTTTGTGTGAACCCAGTTTCAGCATTTTGTCTGGTCTGGAAGTCCCTAACTGCTCTTCTTGCTCTCCAGTTCAGCCTTCTGGGTACACTGGAATGACTCTAAAGCAGTATTTTCAACCAGTGTGCCATGGCACATTGATGTGCCGCGAATGGTCCACGGGTGTGTTGCAGGAGTTTGGGGGAATGAAATTTATTAATAGGGCTATTGGGAGATATGATCCTCATGCCAACAACACTGTATGCCTTGTCAATTGTCAAAAAACCGATGGTGTGCCATCGGTTTTACACCTTGTCAGTGTGCCATGAGATGAAAAAGATTGAAAATCACTGCTCTAAAGGTTTTGGGGAACAGTCCTTGAACTCCATTTCTAGGGAGAGCATAGAACCCTGATCGTCATCATCCAGTGCAGGGGTCTCCAAACTTTTGGGCCAGAGGGCCACATCAAATATCTGGCGTAGTGTGGAGGGCCGGAAAAAAAATTTAAATATAAAATTTAAATAAATAAATTAGAGATGGAACATAGATGAGTAAATAAATAAATGAATGGGCTCATTCATTCAACCTCTCTGGCCCTCAGAAAACCCTCCAGACATAACCAGAGCACAGTTCTGGTCAAGTTCAGTTGAGTGGGCCAGAGGCTTTGAGGGGACAAGAGGTTGGCTGCGGGCCGGAAAGAGGCTTGCTGCGGGCCACATCTGGCCCACGGGCTGGAGTTTGGAGACCCCTGATCTAGTGGTTTGGGATCAATTGTCATTTTTAAAAGTGGCCCCGGTGCTAAAGAGTTTGGGAAGCACTGGTGTGATTGTTTTGGAAAAGATCCTGTAATAATAATCTTCACTCTCTGCCAGATTATTTTCATGGCTTATACCAGCTGTCTCCAAAACGGAGACTGCTGCACAGTGAAAAAGCCCTCCCCGTTCCAAGCAGCGCTTACTGTTTCACTACACTGCTAAATATCTTTCCACCCTATCAGTACAAAGCGTCCCTCTAGGCTGTTGCATCTGTTGCCCATTGCCCCAGCAGGTTTTGCAGCAGGAATTATGGGCAGACGCAACTGCCCAGAATGTTGCTTTGTCCAGACCAGGTGGCAGCGTGGCGGAATGGTAAGTGCTTTTCACGGAGGGGAGGCCTTTCTACAAACTCCAGATCTGGCCCATGGACTGTACAATTTGGAGAACCCTGTACAGTTTGAAGAGCCCTGGCCTGTACAATTAGTTTGTCAGGTGATAAACTGCAAAACGGTAGTCCCAAATTGAATGGGTTTATTTAAATACATTCGCAGGTTTCCAATATGACCATACGGGCATGTATTTGAGGCTAGTAAAAGAAAACTATACTTCATCTTAAGTTTCAGCATACAGTTTAATAAACAACAATAACATGCAAGAAAAAGTAACTTTTATAACTTCCTTTTTTATTGTTGAGCAATAATCCCACTCATTAGAGTTGCCAAATTGGAGATGTGTCCAGACCTGAGATTCAGGTAATGTCTGCTGGGGTCATAAAGGAGGGTCTGGCGACGTCACATAGCTATGTGCTATTGAATGATGTCTGCTTCTGGACTTGCCCTACTGTCTCAGGGACTCTATCTGTACCACCACAACCCTGCTTGGGGAGCAGCCACCGGCACCATACAGCTAATGCATGGCTATATATCTGGCTCTTCCACTGACCCCTGGGCCATCAAGGTACAGGATTGGCTGCTCCTTGAAGGATGAGAGCCTCTCTATTCTGGGACAAGGCTGACCATTTATCCCCAGGGCTGGATGAGGTGGAACTGAGGGTGGGGTTGGGAGAGAAACATCCCAGGAAATGAGAGACCAGGGGTTCATAAGGCACTCAGGGCTGGGAATGAGAAAGAGCTAGGAGACCAGTGGAGGAGGAAGAGGAAAGATGAAGGCACACTCTTCCCACTGCTGAACTCTGAGGCTTGGTTGGGGGATCCTGCTTGTTGGGCCAGCAACACCCCCCTTCTTTCTACCCTTTGTTTCTACCCTTTATTCACTGGGGTCAAAAAGGACTCAGACACCAAGTTGAGTGCACCCCTCTCACAGCAACATTGCTGGAAGCAGAGAACAGGGAAACTCACAAATGATAAGAAACATTTGGTGTCAGGTTGGAGCCTTGCAGTACAGGGATAGGAAAGGAAGGAGATTGGGAGATTAAAGGAAAAATCAGTTGTCTTTTTTGAGAAAACTTTCTCCAGTTTTTCCAGTGGAAAAACGGCAATATCTTTCCCAGAATAATGAATGAAATACAGTAGTGTTTTCAAATAATATTGTGACAGCCCATTTCACTACTGTCCAGTCCGGCTACCACAGCACTCCTCTGCTCTTTCCAGGAACATCAGTGGAAGGCGGTGGAGTGACACACCAGAAGCCCACCCTCAACTTTGTATGGAAGGAGGGCAGCAGAGGCAGCCTTCTAAAACTTAAGCCTCAGACACACCAAAACAAGTCTTGGGCTGAAATCCTGGCCTCTGGCAGCCTAGCTGGGGAGCCTCAGATGGCCCTCAAAGACCTGAATCTGACTCAAAAAATCTGGCAACACTACAGCTTACACAGCCCAATCCTATCCATTCCCCGTCCACCAAAGCAGCAGCACCAAAAAGCATCCCACAGCATCCTATGGTGGGAGAGCAGTTGCAGAGGTCTCCTCTGGGTATGGGAACAATTGATTGGGTCTGGGATGGGGTTAGAATTGGGTGGCTGCTGCCAAGCCCACTACCTTCCCAGACCTGTCTATCCTGGCCCAGTTTCACCCCTTCCCACCCTGATCTGCCCTCCCCACCCCCTCCGGCTCTGGAGAAGCAACATCAGTGGTGGAAAGACATAGACCTTCCCACTGGAGCTCCTAGCAGCACACTGTGTCAGAGCACCTTTTGCAACTGGCGCTGACTGCTTTATGGCAGCCAGTGCCAGTGGAGACCCCCTACTGACATTGTGCGGTAAGTTTAGGATTGGGACAATGTAGGTAAAGAAAACAGCAAGGATGCCAGTAACTCTGGCGTGTTTTGAGAAGGCCAGTGAAAGTGCGTTCCTTAAAGTGATGATCTTAAAGTGCATTCCCCCTTCTTCATTTGTTTTTTTTCCAGGATCCTGTGGTCAGGGATTGATTTACAGAAGTTATATAATTCCGGTCTGCTGAGTATAATTCCTTTGGCGGTACAGAAGCCAAAACTAATACCTCGTCACGTGGGCCCAGTGTGTAACCCCACACTAACTTGTCATGAGACCAATCAGTGAAAAATAGATCACCACCGTAAACTTATACTAGCGGGTGCTGTGCGGAGCTGGCGTCCTGCAGTGAAGTCACCCATTATTTTCAGAACTCTTCGCTGGTTTGGCCTTGAGAAACTTTCCAAAACAGAACTGTGATATGTTGAGTCACTTTACAATGGATACCTTTCTAAGATGCACGACCCTACACGTTACATCCTGCTTGAGGGTAAAATAAATGTAAGGAATGCAGGATTTCCACCTCAAGAGTCTGAGCATTTTATGGCAGGGCTGTGCCTCGGTAATGGGAGGACAGCCTGCTTGCTTAGTGAATGGTAGTATGGGGGCAACCCTAGATTCTTGCGATCCCACCTGTGCACTTTTTCTAGGGCAGTTGTTCCCAAACTGATGGGTCGCAACCCACCAGGGGAACTGGAAGCAGGGCATTCCCCCCTTAAAGGGTTACCTCCTCCAATGGCAGTGACAGTGCAGCAGAGATCACAGCGCTGCCGCTGCCAAAGGGCTTTATTACTCACCTGGGAGGCCGCTCTGGCCTCCTGCAGAGTCCTGGAGGCTTGCAGCTCTCTCTGTAGCTTGCTTACAAAGCCCTTATCTCTGAGCTAAAGCTATTTCTTGTTTTCCCCAAAGATCATAGATAAAGGCTTTGTAAACAAGCTGCATTGGAGATCAGAGGGGGGATGTGACCCTCCAGGATCCTGCAGGAGGCCAGTGTTGTGTCGTCCCCCGTCCCCCCCCCCCCGGTGAGTAAAAAAGCCCCTTGGCACTGCTGCAATCTCTCCCCTGTAGGAGTTTGGGAACCACTGTTCTAGGGTATTTTGAGAAATGTGTGCTTCCACGCTGATCTAATACTACTACCAACTGTGGCTTTTTTTTTTTAAATTAACCCCCCCCATCCCAATGATATTGCATAAAGTTTCAGATGGAGTCCTCTAGTGGAAATGCTGTATAATGCAAGTGCATTGTACAAACTATCTGCTGGTTTGCAACAAAGCCATAAGAGGCTGCCTTACACCGAATCAGACCTCTGGTCCATACAGCTCTGTATTGTTTATATATTGATTGGCAGCAGCTCTCCAAGGTTTCAGAAAGGTATCTTTCCCCGTCCTACTTGCAGATCCAGGGATCAAGACTGGGACCTTCTGAATGCAACGCACACGCTTTAACATTGGGTATGGCCCTCTTTTAAGTCAGGTGAAGAGAACCTATTTGAGGGTAGAATTGGAGACAGGAGAATCCATTCATCTTCCACATGGGAAATTTTGCTACACATATTCTTCTAATTTCCTTCAAAGTTCCTGCATGTTTGACCAGAGTAAGCGCCTCTAAATCCAGTGGTTACCAAACTTTTTAGCACTGGGACCCACCTGAAAAAAAAAAAGCTTCACCAACCACTCAAGCCTCAGTGACAATAAAGGTTATTTGGCCATAATGCTCCCCCCAAGTAGCAGATGATTTAACTTTGATGCAAATAGTCTGATCTTATTGTCTAGTCTAGTCATAATCTCGTCTAATTATCAGTTTTGTGACTCACCAAAAATTGGATCGGGATCCACTGGTGGGCCAAGGACCCCATAGTTTGGGAACCACTGTCAGTGCTATAAAATTGTAGGATTTGCATCACCTGATTTTACTGCAAGTCTTGTGATATATTCTTAAACTTCCTGGCTGGGGATATGGAGAGCTTCAGCTTCTGTATGGAAACACATGTGTCTAAAAAAAGAAGGGGTATCCCAGTAAGATCAGAAGCCAGGGAAAGGGAGGCAAAGTCTTAAAATGACATTTAAAGAATATACTAAGTGTAAAGGCAATGTGTCCAATGTATTTTGATGTATCATCTTCAGGAGCACTAAAACAGAGAACTATATTAAGAGTACCGAGTACTAAAATTGCTATTGGGACAGTTGGCACTCTTAATATAGTTCTCCCTGTTATCTGCTAAATTGCTCCTGAAATGCATTAAGTACACAGCTAAATAAAACTTGTGAGCATCATTTTGATGCATTTGTTTTTCACTGGGATGAGTTCCCACTCGATGGGCACGATGTTGGTCTTCCAGGCTCCTGAATTAAAGGAAGAAACAGAAGCTGAAATGGCTAACAGTTCCCTGTCCTTGAGCGATCACACTCTAAACTGATGGCTGGGTAGTCTGAGAATCTGTTAATTATTGTCAAGATCCGGCAGTGCGTTTAATAGCTGGGATGCGGTCATTAAGGAACTATTTGTCCTATCCCTCACTATATGACAGCATTATAATGAGCGGGACTGAAGCCAAGAGTAGCCCAAGGTTGCTTGGCACACCAATTGCCCTTCTCCTCTGTTCCTCCCACCCATTCAAAAGTAAAGCAGGTAGTTAGAAAATGGTGTATGCTTTTATATGATCTCTCAGGGCAGGGGCTGCACTCTGCTAGCCTGCACAGGAAGTGGGAGCTCCCTCCAGACTTCTGTGGCCGTCTCCAGAATCACCCTGTGCAGAGACACAGAGGATGAGATTGAGGTGAGTGGCACCAAGGGTAGAGAACTGGGCACTCAGGCCCTTGCAGATTGGGCCCTTAAGCATTTATAATCTACATTACAACACAAAGTTCTCACGCAGAAGGGCAGGAGGTCTGGCTCAGTTGGTAGAGCTGCCACCTTGTATGCCTGAAGGTCTGAGGCTGCCAGTTCGAAACAATCGGAAATCCCTGAGAACTGACGACACGCTGATATACTGATGAGCTGACCCTCGGTGGCAGAGAGGAGTTGCCGTCAAGTGGAGCGTGGGAGGCGAAGGGCCAGAGAGAGGCCAGACCGGGAAGGAATCCAGCTGGAAGGAGGAGTTCTATTAAAGACTAGAACTATTCAATTGTAAAAATCACTACGGGGGTTTAGAACAGCCTGCCTATGTAAACCGCCTTGGGTTAAAGTCTGAGGAGCAATCTGATGACCAAAGAAAGGTGGTATATAAATACCTGTATAAATAATAAAATAAGCAGAGTTTAAAAAAATGCAGAAGGATAGAAACTGAATATACAGTAAATGCAACAACTGAAATAAACGTGCAACCTGGAGCGTGTTGCTGTCTCCATTCTTGCTGGTATTCTTGCTGAAAGCTGTTTAAACAAGACTTTCCTGAACTTCCCGAAGCGTTTCCTAAAGTGTTTCAAATAAGCAACTCTCCTCATGGTTTAGTTTAGTTTGCTGCTGCTTGTCCTTAGTGCTTTTAGTTGACCTGTGCTCTTAATGGATATTGTGGGCCACCTTGAGTCCCTCAAAGGAAGAAAGGTGAGTAGGATTTTTTTCCCCCAATAATAAATAATAAGAAAATAAGAGGCACAGGCCAGAAACTCTCAAATGCATTCTTAAACAGGAACAATGTAGCTGCCTACCTCAATAGACCAGCCTGTAAGACTTGGCAACTCACCAGTTGCAGGTAGTTCCACAGGTGTGGAGCCACCACTAAGAAGGATTTATTCATAGTTGTAGACAATCATATATCTCATGGGAGTAAAACAATGACAATGCCTCACTAGTGAACTAAACCAGTGGTGGGGTATATATATGAAAAAGTCCTCCAGCAAGTATCTCAGAACTAGCACATTTATTTTAGCCCAGAAACATATTGGCGGCAGAGCTCTTTCATCATAGGTGCTCTGTGCTCCTGGTTGTTGGTAGCTGTGAGTAATCTGGTTCTCACATCTTGAACCAACTGATGTTTCTGAGCTGTCTTCAGGAGCATCCCAATGTACGACGCATTTCAGTAGTCCAAATTAGGACCAAACTAGACTTGCATTTGGGGTGGTGGTGGTTGTAAGTGCATAGGAGAGCTGTGAAATGTAGCAAAACTTTGGCAGGAGGCTTGGCACTTGATACTCCCAATTGTATCCAACTCCCATAGTTTTTGTTTTAAAAACTCTTCCACTGAAAACCAATGGATGGTTTTTAAAATGAAAAATAGTACACAGGAGGTCTGCGATCAGGTTCAAAACAACGATGGAGGCAAAGTATTAAAAGAATCCCCTGAGCCCCCACGGTGGGTTGGCTATGTTTTGTGCACCCTTCATGCACTGTTTAAAAACAAGCCATTGTCTTCCTGTTGAATCACCTTGTGCTTTTAACCACATGTCTTGTTTAGCCCTAAAACAAATGGAATCCTGCCAATGAACTTGTGCCATGCCAAAAAAAAAACAACAACACCAAACAAAATTTAAAAAAAACAAACACAAATAACCCTCAAACAGACAAGTATTTCTGATCAATATTTCTTTACCCAGCATGTAATGAGTCTGTGGAACTCCTTGCACAGGAAGTGGTGATGGCATCTTGCCCACCTGCCTTTAAGAGGGGCTTGGACACATTTCTGGAGGAAAAGTCCATCAGAAGTTACAAGTCATGGTAGATATGTGTAAGCTCCTGATTTTAGAAGTGAACTACCTCAGAAGGCCCGATGCAGAGAAGGACATGTGGCAGGTTGTCTTGTGTGCTCCCTGGGGCATTTGGTGGGCCACTGTGAGATACAGGAAGCTGGACTATATGGGCCTGTGGCCTGATCCAGTGGGGCTGTTCTTATGTTCTTAACTACAATTCCCAGGAAGCCTTGCAGGTCTCTTGTTATCTGGTGTGCTCCCTGGGGCATTTGGTGGGCTGCTGTGAGATACAGGAAGCTGGACTAGATGGGCCTTTGGCTTGATCCAGTGGGGCTCTTTTTGTGTTCTTAAATTGTCCCCTAGACATAGTTTCTTGCCCGTGCCCACCAGAATCCCCAAGGGGTAATTTCCTTTGCAAATGCCCTGCAGGGATGACCTGCGTGTAGCTGCCTAGAGCGAAAAATGCACAGAGATACCCCAGATGAGGGCTCCTAATTAGAGACTGGGAGAGCAGCTGACACATCCCCCAGATAGTGAACATAGCTCTGCCCCAAACTCAGGCACTCACTCACTGTGGTGGGCAGAGCGCCTCACCTGCTGTGAATACCATGGGACCCACCAAAATGGCTGAAGAAGCTGTGGGAACTTCTGTTGTGTTTCAGGGTATGGTTCATGACAGTGAGGCTTCTTCTCTCTGGAATGGATGAATGACTCTGTAGATGTGTCTCTTTGAAGTGAAATTATTTCCATGACATGCCTTTGAAAAGGGGTTTCCCAACAACAGTTGTTTCAGAAGTGATGAAGGAAGGAGGGGCTACAGAAGGGGGGCGGCCAGAAAGTATTGTCAGTACTGCAACACACTGTGTAAGGTTGTAAGCAGCCTCTCCCACTCACTGTTGGAGCCATTCTAGACAGGGATGGCAATGCGCGGAGCGTTGGATTTTGCTGCCTAGAATGGCTTTGACAGAGAGTGGGAGGGGGCGCTTAGATGGTGCATTGCGGTGCCTGCAATACTTACTGCAGTGCCCCCCGTGTAGCTATGCCACTGGAGTCACTGGCAGTAGCATAGCTAGAGGGGGTGCAAAGGATTAAGCTTTGCTGGCACCTGAACGCACTGTGCAATTGGCCTCTCCCCCTCCCCTTCAGAGCCATTCTGGGTGCTGGGAGCAAAATGGAGAGGTACGGCAATGTTACATTATTATTATTGGCAACCTTCAGTCTCGAAAGACTATGGTATCGCGCTCTGAAAGGTGGTTCTGGCACAGCGTCTAGTGTGGCTGAAAAGGTCAATCCGGGAGTGACAATCCCTTCCACACCAGGAGCAAGTGCAGTCTGTCCCTGGTCTGTCTCCCTGGCTATGGGCCTTCCTTCTTTGCCTCTTTGCCTCAGACTGTTGGCCAAGTGTCTCTTCAAACTGGGAAAGGCCATGCTGCACAGCCTGCCTCCAAGCAGGCCGCTCAGAGGCCAGGGTTTCCCACTTGTTGAGGTCCATTCCTAAGGCCTTCAGATCCCTCTTGCAGATGTCCTTGTATCACAGCTGTGGTCTACCTGTAGGGCGCTTTCCTTGCACGAGTTCTCCATAGAGGAGATCCTTTGGGATCCGGCCATCATCCATTCTCACGACATGACTGAGCCAACGCAGGAGTCTCTGTTTCAGCAGTGCATACATGCTAGGGATTCCAGCATGTTCCAGGACTGTGTTGTTAGGAACTTTGTCCTGCCAGGTGATGCCGAGGATGCGTCGGAGGCAGCGCATGTGGAAAGCGTTCAGTTTCCTCTCCTGTTGTGAGCGAAGAGTCCATGACTCGCTGCAGTACAGAAGTGTACTCAGGACGCAAGCTCTGTAGACCTGGATCTTGGTATGTTCTGTCAGCTTCTTGTTGGACCAGACTCTCTTTGTGAGTCTGGAAAACGTGGTAGCTGCTTTACCGATGTGTTTGTTTAGCTCGGTATCGAGAGAAAGAGTGTCGGAGATCGTTGAGCCAAGGTACACAAAGTCATGGACAACCTCCAGTTCATGCGCAGAGATTGTAATGCTGGGAGGTGAGTCCACATCCTGAACCATGACTTGTGTTTTCTTTAAGCTGATCGTCAGTCCAAAATCTTGGCAGGCCTTGCTAAAACGATCCATGAGCTGCTGGAGATCTTTGGCAGAGTGGGCAGTGACAGCTGCATCGTCGGCAAACAGGAAGTCACGCAGACATTTCAGCTGGACTTTGGACTTTGCTCTCAGTCTGGAGAGGTTGAAGAGCTTTCCTTCTGATCTGGTCCGGAGATAGATGCCTTCTGTTGCAGTTCCAAAGGCCTGCTTCAGCATGACAGCGAAGAAAATCCCAAACAAGGTTGGTGCAAGAACACAGCCCTGCTTCACGCCACTTCGGATGTCAAAGGGGTCTGATGTGGAGCCATCGAAGACAATAGTGCCCTTCATGTCCTTGTGGAAGGATCTGATGATGCTGAGGAGCCTGGGTGGACATCCGATCTTGGGGAGAATCTTGAAGAGGCCATCCCTGCTGACCAGGTCGAAAGCCTTCGTGAGATCTATGAAGGCTATAAAGAGTGGCTGTCATTGTTCCCTGCATTTTTCCTGCAGTTGTCTAAGGGAGAATACCATATCAGTGGTGGACCTGTTGGCTCGGAATCCGCACTGCGATTCTGGATAGACTCTCTGCAAGTACCTGGAGCCTCTTTAGTGCAACTCGGGCAAACAACTTTCCTACAACGCTAAGGAGAGAGATGCCACGGTAGTTGTTGCAGTCACCCCTGTCACCTTTGTTCTTGTACAGCGTGATGATGTTTGCATCCCTCATGTCTTGAGGTACTCCACCTTCTCTCCAGCAGAGACAGAGGATTTCATGCAGCTCAGTGACGATGATCTCTTTGCAGCACTTTAGGACTTCAGCAGAGATGCTGTCTTTTCCTGGTGCCTTGCCAAAGGCAAGGGAGTCCAGGGCCACGTGAAGTTCTTCTAGGGTTGGTTCCCTGTCAAGCTCCTCCAACACAGGCAGACACTCAATGTTGTTCAGCGCTTCTTCAGTGACTACATTATCTCTGGAATATAGCTCAGAGTAGTGCTGCACCCAGCGTTCCATCTGCTGTGCCCGATCCTGGATGACCTCGCCTGTGGCAGACTTCAGAGGGGCAATTTTCTTCTGTGTTGGACCTAGGGCCTGCTTGATACCATCATACATCCCCTTGATGTTGCCCGTGTCAGCTGTTATCTGTATCTCGGAACAGAGCTGGAGCCAGTAGTCGTTAGCACATCTCCTGGCAGCCTGCTGGACTTTGCTGCGAGCAGCTCGGAGGACTTGCAGGTTGCACTCACTGGGACAGGCCTTGTATGCTGCTTGACCTCTCCTCTTTTCCTCAATGACTGGTGTTAACTCCTCAGAGTGGGCTTCAAACCAGTCTGCCGTCTTGTTGGTCCTCTTGCCAAATATGGACAAGGCGGTGTTGTAAACGGTATTCTTGAAATGTTCCCATCTGTTGGATGCGTTTGCGTCGGCCAGGCCTGGAAGAGATTCCTCAAGTGCTTGTGCAAATTCCTCCACTTTTCTCTGATCCTGGATCTTGCTGGTATCAATGCGAGGTCTTCCTTCTTTTTTCGTGTGGTACAGTCGCTTTGTTTGCAGTTTCACTCTGCTGCACACCAGGGAGTGGTCAGTGTCCCAGGCAGCACCATGATAACTGCGTGTGATCTTGATGCTGGGAAGGCTGGAGCGTCTGGAGAGAATCAGGTCGAGCTGGTGCCAGTGCTTTGATCTTGGGTGTCTCCAAGAGACTCTATGTTGGGGCTTCGTGTTGAAGAATGTGTTGCTGACACAGAGACCGTGATGACAGCAAAACTCTAGCAAGCGTTGGCCATTTTCGTTCATCTTTCCAGTGCTGAACTGACCTAAGCAAGTGGACCACGAACTGTGATCAGCACCAACTCTAGCATTGAAATTGCTGAGGATGAACAATAGCTCTTTTACAGGGATCTTCTTGATAGTGGTGGCCAGGTCATCGTAGAATTTGTCTTTGGCTTCTGCTGGAGACGACAGAGTCGGTGCATAAGCACTGATGAGAGTGACAGGTCCTGCTGATGACTGGAGCTGCAGGGACAAAATTCTTTCACTTCCCACAGTAGGTGGGATGATGGATTCCAGCAGAGTATTTCTGACCGCAAAGCCAACGCCATGTTCCCTGGTTTCGTTTGGTGGTTTTCCCTGCCAGAAAAATGAGAAATTTCTCTCCTTGACAGATCCGGAATCTGGCAGCCTTGTCTCTTGAAGGGCGATGATGTCCATCTGCAGTCTGCTCAGCTCCATGTCGATGACAGCTGTTTTGCGTGCATCGTCTATTTCTTGCAGGTCATCAGAGAAGCCAGGTGTCATTGTCCTTACGTTCCAGGTGCCCAGTTTTAGGGCAGGAGTTTTCTGTTTTCTGTTGCATGGTGCAGAGTTGTCGATCCGCTTGTCGGTTTTCACCCTAAACCCCATGCACCCCATGAGGTTAACGGACCGTGGCGAGGCAACACCTTAATGGCTGGGGACTGCCCAGCTTAAGGCGGGTGGTAGCTGCCCAATGAGATGCAATGATCTCTCCCACCGTCGGAAGCAGCCCCTGGCGTCACGCTCTACGCCAATCGAGCGAAGACTTGTAACCGGTAAACTGCTGCTTCCCGTGTTGTGCTGACGCCGTATGGCGAAGTTGGAGTGTCCTCTCCAGTGCGCGAAGCCTGGGTAAAGAAGGTATGGAGGATATGCTGTTACCAATGCAGCAAATCCCCCCTCTCCACATCGCTGGAATGGTCCAATGG